>NT_166524.1:1074542-1523916 GCF_000002855.4 Aspergillus niger
CTAAGTACTACTTACTCTCCAGACAGTGACCAACAACCAACACAGCCACCCAGCGTGCCTGCCGCTCACATATGCAGGCGGATAACTGGCCAGATCGATTGGTGTCATGGCGTCAGCTACTATTCCATAGTTAGCAGCATTAAGGCTGCTTACACTAAGTCAAGTCACCAACTAACTAAGGAGTCCTACACTAGTCTAGGAGTAGTTGGCTGACCCCGCCAATCCCGCCTTTGGATTCCCCACTGCGGCGCCAATTTGCCCGCAGATTTCAGTCGATCCTGTTTCAATCACCACCACTCCTGTTACTTTTCTTTCCAACCCTCTTTCTGTTCCATTATTGAAGCAATAATATGCCCTCCACTACGAAGCGCCTGGGAGCCGATCCCTCCTCCACTACCACTACCACTACCGCCGCTCGCGATCTCGATCGGCGCGAACACTCCCCCACTGATGACGACCATCTCCAACACACCGCTACCTCCACCACTGGCCGTGAAGAAGATGAGGATGACGACGATGACTACACATCCTCGTCTGGGTCTAGCGATAGCGACAGCGACAGCGACGATGATGAGGAAGAAGAAGAAGAGCAAGTAAACCAGAAGGAGACTACGAAATCAGAATCTACACCCACCACAACTGCCTCAGACGATATCCCGCGCATTCGTGCTATACCTAAACCGCGCATCCACCGCATCAATAAAAACCCGGACTTGCTGTCCCGGCTATCGGCTTTCCTGCCGCAGATGAAATCTGCGAATGAGAAGCTCGAGCAGGAGATTGCGGCGGGAAGGGGCAAGGATGTGCGATTGGAATTGGATGGGGATGATGATGATGAGGATATGGAAGGGAGGCGGTATATTGAAATGGTATGGACTATATAATTCCTGAATCTGGCGGATGGGATGCTAATAGTGTGCAGAATCTGGGACTAGGTGTTCTAGAAGAGAAGCGGCCGGGAGATGATGACGAAGAGGATAATGTCGAGTCAAAGGGTGACCAGAACAATCAACATGTCCTGCCTGAGAGGCCGAAGTCTGGAAAAGACTCGAATGTCCTGGATACTCTGATGGGGAATGCGGATTCTTCAGCGGAGAAGAAGCCGACGATCGAGGAGATATAGGAAGTTTGCTGATTGCATGGGTTGGCGCTTTGGGTTACCTGTTGGTTTATAAAAGTTGGTCGCTACTATAGATTTTCTCAGGGTTATTTGCATTTTGGCATACTCGAAGGAGTGGTTTTACAAAAGTGGTTTTCGGCCTACATGTCATACAGTCTCTGGTATCATAGATCAAGCATAACATAATAATCGTACCCAAACAAACACCAGCCAAGTCTAAGAATACACAGGGAACGAAAAAAACTGAGTCAATGATCTAGTTTATTTGCATGATATTAGACATGTATACGTCCAAGCGCAGATGCGCAAGGTGGATTAAACTGTCGTCGCTGCATCACCTAACGTCTGTTCGTCTAGGAAACCTCCTTCACCCGGCATGTCCAGCCGGATTCCTGGCTCAGCAGGGGCAGACTATCACTCGTTAGTATCGTACGTGAATGCAAAAAGTAATTTAAGGGGTCTTACCTCGCACCCAGGCACCAGCCAAGTTCGTTGTTCTTGATCTTCTTCGCGATCTTCACCTCGCGCGACAACGGCATTTCGTATCCCGTGTGCAACAGACCCAACATAAAGTTCAAGTCCAGGCACCACTCGGGGCGATCGCGCAGCTGGGGCAGCGCATCCTCGACACCCTCGAAGATGTTCCATGCGGGCTCTCCCGCGCAGACCGTCGACGTGAGCTGGTGCAGCTCGTCCAAGGTGAAGGAGTCAGGCATGCCCAAGGGCTTGGTGCGGTCGTAGAAGTAGGAGAAGATGTACACATCTTCGCGGGCGAACGTCTTCTCCAGAGAAGGCTGGTGAACGCCGTTGAAGGAGCAGGGCGCCAGCTTACAGTCAGCATCCTTGTTCAGGATCTTCTCAGTCAAGCCACGGCACTGAGGTGCCGCAGAAGCGCCTTGCTTCGGGCCAACCATCTTCACCGTCACCTTACCCGCGAGCGGGTGGTCATTGTCGAAGGTCAACTCGACATCGCGCTCCATACCAGGTCCAATGCAGGGATTGGAAATCGGCTGCTTCAACCAGGACATATCAACGGGGCTGGCGGCCAACTTGGCATCGACAATCGCCTTGTGTACAGCATCCCGAGCAGCCATCAATCCGTAACCCAAATGAGAGTGCTGATAGAGATCGAAGTGACGACCGCCGAATTGGAGCGAGTACTTGTGGTCACCGTCCGCCAAGTGCTCGGGCATACCGCCCGACGGGCTCTTGGGGAACGTGGGCTGGAAAACGATCTGAGTGGAACCACCGCCCAGGTCAAAAATGGCAGCGGTAGGGGTCTCGTCCGGACCGCCGATCTTACCGAGGAGGTAGTTGGTTGTGATCCAGGCATAGACACCCTCGTCACTGCCATCCATGATTTGCACACCACCCTGTTCGCGGGAGACAACGGGGAAGGGGTAGACGGTTTCCAGGCGAGTACGCACGGCCTCCAGGATCCTCTGGCTCATCTCGGGACCAAGCATACGCAGTCCAGCGGTGGCCTTCACGGCAATGGGAGAGCAAGACTGGTAGTCGGCGGGCACGGACTTGAGAGCCACCTGCATCAGAGGGTCCAGACTCTTGGCCGCTCCCTCGGCATCTTCCTTGTAGGCGCTCAGTCCGGAGCCACCCTGTCTCTTCTCGGTTTGCTCGAAGACCTCGTTCTCAAGTTCGGGAGTGGGGCCGCAGTTGTTGAAGCGGTAGACGTGGATGCGAGAGCCCTGACTGCCAGCGTCGATCATGAGCGCATACTGGATCAGAGGCTTGGAGGGGTCATGAGGTTTCGTGCACTTGTCAGTTAGGGGAGCGACGCCATTCAATGGTGGCTCTGGAAATTGGCCGTCAGTCCAAGTCGACTTCCCCGTTATAGGGGGGTGGAGGGCACTTACGAGATCCGAAGTTGCCCACAGCGGGCTTGGACGGCGACAGCCACAGCAACAGAAGAAGCACTGCACTAACGATGGCACCTGTCTTCAGGTAGCGGGAGCGCTGGCTTTGGGACATCATCATGTGGGAGAAACTGCGACGAGATCTGCCAAACGATTTGTCCAAGGCGACTAAGGGGATCGCGGGTTCGGAAGCGTGCGACACCGAACGCCTGCTAGGTCTAGAACCTGACGCTGAAAAGGACGATGTACCTCGAGTATGTCGACTGTCAACACCAGTCGACATGCGGACAAGGCCAAGTACTAATTAAAGGCTGTAGCGTTAGGTCCCGGGGACAACGCTCTCGGGTTCCGACCGAGTTGGAGTAAACGGAAAGAAAGACGATTAACGGTAGGAACGAAGAGAAAGCATAGGATCGACCGGGCGCCTCCGGTGCAGGCCACAAAGACAGTGGGAAGCAAAAAGACCGACCAACGAGTGGAAGGAGAACGATAGGGGGAGAGCGAGCGGAAGAGAGGGAGGGAGGGAGGAAGAGAGAAAGAAAGAATGAGGGTGGAGGAGGAGGAAGACACGGAGAGGCAAATGAAGGCCAGTTAGTACTTGTTCTTAATTATTCTTGGCCTCTCAGGGTCTTTTTTTGAAACGAATGGGGGGCTCCGCTTCCACTTGCTGGCTTAACCTGGGCTCCAACTGGCTCAAGTTGTGGCGTTGGAGGTTCCCCGTGGCTGGTGGGCGGTCGCCGCATGCAGCCAGACTCAGCCGGCCTCATTCCCGGACATTGACCTCACCACATGGTTCCCTGCAGCCTATGATAGCGACCGTTGGAATTTAATCTCTCCCAGCTTCTTCCGTCCCCGATCTTGATCTCTGCCCTCGTCCAATCCATCCGAATCCCGCTCCTCGTCCGTTGTCGGTGTCAGCGCCGCTGTCACTTTTGTGGAAATGAAGCACATGCGCCGTCTCGTCCCTCCGACACGGGCTCTTCGCCAGATCCTCCTCACTCCTCAACCTGCCTTTCGACCTCAGTTCTTCCAACTCAGTCCCCGAATCAATGAAGTCCCCTCTCGTTCCTACAGCCCAACTAGTCCTCTCCTCAAATTTCGTACAAGAGCTACTCCTCGCGCCCTGCCGCAATACGTCCTCGACGAAGAGATCGGAGCACAATATGTCCAGATCGTGAATGAAAACAACAGCCTTGACCCTCCTGTGAGCCTTCGGGATGCTCTGCGACAAATCGACCGTTCCAGTCAAACCTTGCAGCAGGTGTCACCGGGTAGTGGGGATGGGGTGCCGATTTGCAAGGTTGTAAACAAGTTCGAGCTGCGGGAAATAGCAAAGGCAAAGGCGAAACCTGCCAAGGATGGTCTTAAGCAGCTAGAACTGAATTGGGCCATTGACGCCCATGATCTCTCACATCGCTTAAAGCAACTCACGAATTTCCTCGAGAAGGGTCGGAAGGTGGAGCTGATCTTGACGAGAAAAAAGCACAAGCGATCGCCTACCGTGGAGGAAGTGAAGAACCTCATGGACAAGGTGATGGAGACGGTGCGGGAGGCCAAGGCGATGCCAGTTAGACCCATGGAAGGGGAGCCGGGCAAACATGTGGTGTTGGTGGTGAAGAAGGATGTTTGAGAGGTCATATAAGCATGATGGGTTGATGGATTTAAGTATGTATACTATTGACGGCCTTGAGTGGTATTGGTTCTGTACATATAACGGACCACTGTTTATCGTCGGTGCTTGGAAATGTTCTAGCAAACTTTCCAACCACTGTTGTATGGGATATATATTTTTACCCGACTGAAGGATGGTGTGCATCCTTATTAGCATGTCGGGCGGGGTCTGATACTGTATTGCAGCTCCCGTTCCGACAGTATGAGTTGGGAGCTGTCAGGTCGGGGTATGGGGCACATGATGCTAAGCTATACGGAAACTCGGGGACACGAACAGTGCATAAGCTGGATCCAATCAAGATGGGGAAAGAAAAAGAACTATAGAAAAGAAGAAGCAGAACCAAATCAAAACTAGTCATTAATAACTAGCCCTTCAGGGTCTGCTGTGCCTGTACCTGGTATACACTAAGTATCTCCAACCTTCAAGGTTATTCGTCCCTGGCGACTCCGCAATACTGCAGGTGTGATTGGTCGACGGCTGAGTCAGCGCCTCCCTAAATTTTTCCGGGCTCAACAAGAAGCGCTGCTCGAACTTCCCGGCCGTTCAGCTCGTCCTCTTCCTGTTCCCATTCCTGTCCGGTTGTGTTTCCATCGCAGGGTAGCCATCATGTCCAGCCTCGCCAGATCTGCCAACCTCCTTTTCCGCTCTAGCAGGGCCTCCCTGCTGCGCCCCCGCGCTGTCAACCCCATCCAGCATGTCTTCCTCGGCGACAAGCTGGCTGCCCGTGGTATGGCAACCGCTTTCGAGCGTACCAAGCCTCACGTCAACATTGGTAGGTTGCCATCATCATCTCTTATCCATCAATGCAGTTACTCATCGCTATTTCATAGGTACCATTGGTCACGTCGATCACGGCAAGGTTAGACCACAATTCCTTCCCCTCTCGCTGCGTTGATGTTTTCCCCGATATGGTCCGAAAACTTCTCACACGTTTCCTCTAGACCACCTTGACCGCTGCCATCACCAAGCACCAGGCCTCCAAGGGTCTCGCTCAGTTCCTTGAGTATGGTGCCATTGACAAGGCTCCTGAGGAGCGTAAGCGTGGTATCACCATCTCCTCTGCCCACATCGAGTACGCTACCGATGCTCGTCACTACTCCCACGTCGACTGCCCCGGTCACGCCGATTACATCAAGAACATGATCACTGGTGCCGCCAACATGGACGGTGCTATCATTGTCGTCGCCGCTTCCGACGGTCAGATGTACGCTGAAACCCCAACAGAATAACCCCCTTGAGTATATGTGCTTACACTGGCTATCAACAGGCCCCAGACTCGTGAGCACTTGCTGCTTGCTCGTCAGGTCGGTGTCCAGAAGATCGTTGTCTTCGTCAACAAGGTCGATGCCATCGATGACCCGGAGATGCTGGAGCTCGTCGAGCTGGAAATGCGCGAGCTTCTCAGCAGCTACGGCTTCGAGGGTGAGGAGACCCCCATCATCTTCGGCTCTGCTCTCTGCGCCATTGAGGACCGCCGCCCCGACATCGGTGCCGAGCGTATCGACGCTCTCCTGGAGGCCGTTGACACTTGGATCCCCACTCCCCAGCGTGACCTTGACAAGCCTTTCTTGATGTCCATTGAGGAAGTTTTCTCCATCCCTGGTCGTGGTACCGTCGCTTCCGGCCGTGTTGAGCGTGGTCTCCTGAAGCGTGATAGCGAGGTTGAGATCATCGGTACCACCAACGAGGTCATCAAGACCAAGGTCACCGACATTGAGACCTTCAAGAAGTCTTGCACTGAGTCCCGTGCTGGTGACAACTCCGGTCTCCTTCTCCGTGGTGTCCGCCGTGAGGATCTCCGCCGTGGTATGGTCATTGCCGCTCCTGGCAGCGCCAAGGCCAACAGCAAGTTCATGGTCTCCATGTACGTCCTGACCGAGGCTGAGGGTGGTCGCCGTACCGGTTTCGGTGTCCAGTACCGTCCCCAGCTGTTCATCCGCACTGCCGGTAAGTGATATCGTTTTACATTCCGCTACGAGAGAACAGGTTCTAATTTTGTCTGCTGCAGATGAGGCTGCTGAGTTCAGCTTCCCCGACGGAGACCAGTCCCGCCGTATCATGCCCGGTGACAACGTCGAGATGATCGTCAAGACCCACCGCCCCGTCGCCGCCGAGGCCGGTCAGCGCTTCAACATCCGTGAGGGTGGTCGCACTGTTGCCACTGGTCTGGTCACTCGTGTCCTGACCGAGTAAAAAGCGAGCCTACCGAGGTTTGTGTAGCAGGCCCGGAACACTGGCTGCTGTGTACTATGGGATAAAACGAAGCGAAAACAGAATTTGGACAGGGAATCGTTCATAATGTCTAAACACCATCTTGCAGCGCGGGCATCAGCGGGAGCATCCGGGACTGATACGCCAGGGTGGTGGATTGCACCGGAGTTTTTGAGTTATATCCATGTATCTGTATTTGTATTGAAATGTCTGTAGACTTTTGTATTTCTTCTCCTCTCTTCTCACTTCTCGGTATGTCGTTGAATATGATTGAATGATCTACTCGAATATCTTGACTGCAAGATAGGTTTTATAATTGTATATTCCGATAGTTGGGGTAGATCAAGAGAGACGATCCGATCTATCCATTTCTCCCCGATCCGGTTGCCCAGATCACGGACTCTGACTAGCCCGAAGTGGTTTAAGGCGGGATCAGACGATCGCGGCCTGGAGGCTCAGGCGACCAGACTGGCTGGCAACGGGGGATCAACTCCTGAGGCTGGCCAGAGTGACCACCGCCCGGACTAGAAGCCCTCCTGCCCTCCTTCCTGCCCGGCTTCTTCCAGCTCTCCTCTCACACTCGCTTTCCACCAGACCTCGGTGTGGATCCATTGTAGTCTTGTGATTGCCCGTCTCCCATGGTGATCCTCTCTTGACCTCATCCGTCTCGACTCTTCTCCTTCTCCCCTTACCTTTACATCCCGCACCTATCTGCCCCTACCTTTCACTTTCGCCACGCTCTCCGCATCTGACGTTGTCCCCAGCGGCGCTCCCCGTCCGTCGTCTCATCCTACCCCCCCGGAAACAGAACAACTATCCCATATCTCATACTCTTTCACCAGCACGGAATCTACGCTCTAAGACCATTCTGCGGCAGCAGCGCAACTGACGTATTCCGTCATGGCAACCAATGGCCATTTTGCCGCCATTGGCAACGGCAGCAGCGACAAGACAGCATATGAGCACGGGGTGCAGGTCATCGATGAAAATAAGGAGTTCAAGTAGGTTCTTCCGGTTGTCTATGAGTCCCAATACAAAGGTGATTGTTTGTGACGTTGGGGTCAAGTCTCAAGGGGTTTACGCAGAATGCGACTCTCCGTCATCCGCATCACCTGTTCAGGGGCTCTTGAACGGCGCATCAGCTAACAATTACAATTACTCTAGTGCGAATCTGTCCAAGTATCTTACCTTAGAGGATGTCACACCAGCCGGCTTCAATTATCACCTCATATCCGTCTTCGGCTCCCAGTCGACGGGAAAGTCGACCCTGCTCAACCACCTTTTCGGCACCCAGTTCTCCGTAATGTCAGAGTTGGAACGCCGTCAAACTACCAAGGGTATCTGGATGTCCAAGAACAAGAATGGCGGCGACTCATCAATGGCCGACAACATCCTGGTTATGGATGTTGAGGGTACTGATGGTCGCGAACGTGGAGAGGACCAGGACTTTGAGCGCAAAAGCGCCCTGTTTGCGCTTGCAACGAGTGAGGTCCTCATTGTCAATATCTGGGAGCATCAGGTTGGATTGTATCAGGGTGCCAACATGGGCTTGTTGAAGACCGTTTTTGAAGTTAACATGCAGCTTTTCCTGAAAGATAGGGCGTACGTTTCGCATATTGTTCTACGTGTTGCTCATGCTTTTTGCTGACCCTTAGCGTATAGTACCAGCCACCGTTCTCTTCTCTTCTTCGTCATTCGTGACTTTGTCGGCAACACGCCTCTCCAGAACCTGCAGCGGACACTGATGGAGGATATGTCACGCCTCTGGGACTCGATCTCTAAGCCTGCCGGTTTGGAACACTCTTCAGTGCATGATTACTTCGACTTTCAATTCTACGGTCTCCCACACAAGAGCTACCAGCCAGAACAGTTTGTTGCGGAGACAAAGAAGCTGAGCCTGCGTTTCCGTGAAGGACAGAAGGACCCTAGTTTGGATGCGCGCAAGGGCGAGTTTTCCGATGGAGGCGTCTTCCTCCCCGAGTACCACCGTCGCATTCCCGCGGACGGCTTTTCCCACTATGCGGAGGGAATCTGGGACCAGATTGTGAACAATAAGGATCTCGACCTCCCCACTCAGCAGGAACTGCTTGCGCAGTTCCGCTGTGATGAAATTCTGCGGGAGGTCATGGTTGCATTTGACGAGGCGATCGTTCCATTCGAGGATAAGCAGTCGCAGGCGGCTCGCCTCGGGGAACCGGAGATCCTCGGCGGCTTGGGAGCGGCGATGCGGGCCTCGCGGTCCAAGGCCTTTAAGAGCTTCGAAACGGAAGCCAGTCGGTACCACAAAGGAGTTTACCAGCGCAAACGCGCCGAGCTCGAGAGCAAGATCGATACCCGTTTGAAGGCTCTATTCCAGGGCCAGCTGGATGCGACCCATAAGTCTGGTATTACCGAGTTCAGCGAGGCAGTGTCGGGTGCTGTCAAGGCCGGACAGAAGAAGGGCACTGGCTATGACTTCGCCGAAATTGTGAACGAGGAAGTGACCAAGGCAGTGCAGAAGTTCAAGGAGGTTGCGCACGAAACGGCCGTGGAGGGCGCCGCCTGGAGTGACTCTCAACAGCAGCTGGCACTGTATGAGAAGGAACTCGCGGAAGTGAGCGCACGGCTGCGTCGCGAGGAGATGCGACGACTGGCCAGCCGGGTCGAGCGTTGGGTGCAGTCTCGCCTGGGCGAGTCGGTTGGTCTCGAGTTCAATGCTCTTGGGTCCGGACGGGCCGGAGGTGGCGCTCCGGAAGAGGGAGAGAAGCCTACGGAGAAGAAATTTTGGGACCGTGTATGGAATGTGTTTGTGGAGACCGTGCTCGATGCCGAGCGCAGATTCACCGACCGCGCCAGTAGCTTCGACGCCAGCCTAGAGGAGGTGGATGTAGGGCTGTGGCGGTTGCGCCGGAAATCTTGGGGTGTTTTGCGCGCAAAGATTGACGAAGAGATGGTTGAGGGCAATCTGCTGCTGAAGCTGCGCGAGAACTTTGAGGACAAGTTCCGCTACGACGACGCTGGTGTTCCCCGAATCTGGCGGCCAACCGATGATATTGAGGGCATCTACACCCGTGCGCGCGAGTCGACGCTAACCCTGATTCCCCTTCTATCACGGTTCCGACTGGCGGAGACCTCTGCACCACCGCCACTGGATCGCTGGGTTGGGCACACGCCAAGCTCTGCGACTGCGGCCGATGAGGAGGACCTGCCGCCGATCGGTGGAGTAGACGAGGAGGAGGGCAAGAGCTTGGAAGAGGAGATGACGATTCTCAGCGAGTCTAAGCGGCAGGAGCTGACGGTGCGGTTCAAGAAGGCTGCGGATGGAGTGTACGTGGAGGCCAAGCGCAGCGCCATCGGCGGCATGACGCAGGTGCCCCTGTACTTTTATGGCATTCTTCTGGCGCTTGGCTGGAACGAGATTGTGGCTGGTAAGTTTCGCACTATGAATTTCGGGTTCTGGGTTGATCATGGCTAACTGTGCACAGTTCTTCGTAACCCTGCCTACTTCTTCCTCTTGTTTGTGTGCCTCGTTGCAGGGTACGTGACGTACCAGCTCAATCTGTGGGGACCGATCATGAAGATGACGGAGGCTGCATCGAACCAGGCACTCGTGGAGGGTAAGAAGCGACTGCGCGAGTTTCTCGAGTCTTCGGATACGGGACGACAGGCAATTGCGATGTCGACGGCCGGCGGTGCTGGCCGGGGGGAGCAGGTGGAGATGTCGCGCCTCAACAAGCAGGGAAAGACAACGGCCGAGGATGAGGACGGTGACTTGTAAGAGAGGCAGAAGGAGTCATTTATCACTTGTATTCCAATGTATTTTCCATTTATAGATACTGCATTCAAATGCACCGTTTAGCATAGCATCCCACATTCTATTTCATTCCAATCTCATGCCATTGCCATCCCCGGTATTAATTTACTTCTCCGCCTTATCTTGCAATCTTGCAATCTCTTTCTCCTCGTTATCACGCGTTCCTGCAGGCGCACCTCCGATGGCACTGCAGCCGGAGTCCCCGCGGCGCCGGCACTACTAAAGACTAAAGTGTCTAGTCTAGCCTCCAATGTGCTCACCTCCATCAGCATCTCATCCATTTATCTTCTGACGATGTCATCTGCAGGCTCCACCCCCTCCGGCCGCCCCGACGCTCTCCGACGGTGCACAACAATCAATTCTGCAGTCACGCTCAAGATTCGTCCCTGCCGGACTCCTCATGCCGTGCCTGGTTTAATCTATGCAATGGAGTAAGGTAGTATCGCCTAGCAGGAGCGGAGTTCCTGCTGCGCTCACGCCATGGTGCCGGCGCAGACATAAATCGCTCGTTTCCTCCGGCGCTGGCCGTTCTCTCGAGCCAGTTTGTCTGTTGTGGTTGTAGGATCCTCTGTTCCCCTCGACAGCTCACAATGCGTTCCTTCTCCGTTGTCGCTGCCGCGTCACTGGCGCTCTCTTGGGCGTCTCTGGCCCAGGCTGCTCGCCCCCGTCTTGTGCCCAAGCCTATCTCTCGGCCAGCTTCGAGTAAGTCGGCTGCGACTACGGGTGAGGCTTATTTTGAGCAGCTGCTGGACCATCACAACCCGGAGAAGGGAACGTTTTCCCAGCGGTACTGGTGGAGTACTGAATACTGGGGTGGACCTGGGTCACCGGTGCGTCTCTGACATTTGGTCTTATGACCGGCCATATTGAAACTTAGCCGGTGGCAAGGTCCGCAATCATGAGGAACATTGCTGATTAAACTAGGTGGTCCTCTTTAACCCTGGAGAGGTCTCTGCCGATGGCTATGAGGGGTATCTCACCAACGATACTCTCACTGGTGTCTATGCGCAGGAGATCCAGGGTGCCGTCATTCTCATTGAACGTGAGTGTCACTGCTACCATGGAAAAAAGACATTCGCTGATCGACCCCAATCTAGACCGCTACTGGGGCGACTCTTCGCCTTATGAGGTGCTCAATGCCGAAACACTTCAGTATCTCACACTGGATCAGTCCATTCTGGACATGACCTACTTCGCCGAGACGGTAAAGCTGCAGTTCGATAATAGCAGCCGCAGCAATGCGCAGAATGCTGTATGTTACCTTCACCGCTCTATGTTTCTGATAGGTACTGACAACGTAGCCCTGGGTCATGGTCGGTGGCTCATACAGCGGTGCCTTGACGGCTTGGACCGAGTCTATCGCGCCTGGAACGTTCTGGGCTTACCATGCCACCAGTGCGCCTGTGGAGGCTATCTATGACTTTGTAGGTGTAGCCTGCTCTTGTTATCTATACTTGCAGCTAACCAAGCCAGTGGCAATACTTCTACCCCATTCAGCAAGGTATGGCACAGAACTGCAGCAAGGATGTGTCTCTGGTAGCCGAGTATGTCGACAAAATTGGGAAGAATGGAACTGCCAAGGAACAGCAGGAGCTCAAAGAATTGTTTGGTCTGGGAGCTGTTGAGCATTACGATGACTTTGCCGCGTGAGTACTTCAAAGTCTATAGACGAGCTTTTCTGACAGGAACAGTGTCCTGCCCAACGGACCGTACCTCTGGCAAGACAACGACTTTGTCACAGGATACTCTTCCTTCTTCCAGTTCTGTGATGCTGTCGAGGTGAGTTACCACCAGATTCCTCTTGATTGAAGCAATATACTAACGGACACAGGGTGTCGAAGCCGGCGCGGCAGTGACCCCCGGCCCCGAGGGCGTCGGACTTGAAAAGGCCCTGGCCAACTACGCAAACTGGTTCAATTCAACCATACTCCCTAACTGTATTTCACCATCTCTTGTCTCGTTCCTCTCCCTTATCCTCCCAGACTAACCTAGTGACAGACTGCGCAAGCTACGGCTACTGGACCGACGAATGGAGCGTCGCCTGTTTCGACAGCTATAATGCCTCGAGCCCCATCTTCACCGACACCTCCGTGGGTAACCCTGTCGACCGCCAATGGGAATGGTTCCTCTGCAACGAGCCTTTCTTCTGGTGGCAGGAGTGCGTACCCCTTACCTCATTCATGATAACACACGAACAATTCCACTAACAAAGATCCAGCGGTGCCCCCGAGGGAACCTCCACTATTGTGCCCCGGCTCGTCAGCGCCTCCTACTGGCAACGCCAATGCCCGCTCTACTTCCCCGAAGTTAACGGCTACACGTACGGCAGCGCGAAGGGTAAAAACTCCGCTACGGTGAACAGCTGGACGGGTGGATGGGATATGACCCGCAACACGACGCGGTTGATCTGGACGAACGGGTAGGTCTCCCCCTAATTTCCGTTGAATGTGATGTGAAGATAAACTCAATGCTAATAAATTGAGAAGGCAATATGACCCCTGGCGCGACTCCGGTGTGTCGAGCACTTTCCGGCCCGGTGGTCCGCTGGTTAGCACGGCGAACGAACCCGTGCAGATTATTCCGGGCGGGTTCCATTGCTCGGACTTGTATATGGAGGATTACTATGCGAATGAGGGTGTGAGGAAGGTGGTTGATAATGAGGTGAAGCAGATTAAGGAGTGGGTGGAGGAGTATTATGCTTGATGAAGATACTGGTGGACATATGGAGTGTACATAAGATGAATGGTCATAAAATGATGATGGTAGATACGGCTATGGCTGTTGATTAGATGGTCCTTTCGCATTTCCTAATTACTGAGCACGTGCTCCATGGTATGGGAAGTGGAGACGTTGCTATATATATTGACTGTCGGGCTATTGTTCACGGCGTAGAAGCTAGACGCTTTGTCTATGTGGCCTTCACTAAAGACCGTGACTCTGCCCAGTCTTCCCCCCTTCGAGGACCTGGTATTAGCCAAACCCACCCACAAACCTAACAAAGATCATCGTGACATTGAAGTCACTCTAGGTACTGCTGGCGCTGATTACAGTGGCTCAATTCGAACATTTCAACAGCACATAAGGGAAGGGTCGCTTCACTTGCTACCTTGATACGAAAGCAGCCACGCCCAACACTTATAGGGGTGACAACCATCGGCATGCTGGGTTATCTACTATATCTCCTGATTCTGTGGATCCTGGAGATCGATCTGGTACACTAATCTACTACAATGCATGTGAAGTAGGGATAGGCAAGCATCCACTCTCCATACTCACATGACAATAAACCGTTGTAGATCCCTCCAGATCCGACGACAGCATTATCCGCATACTGAATTACGATGTGATGGTTTGGCCTCTGCAAACTTTAACATCCGATAGTCTGGATGATCTGGGCTGGACTCGCCTGAGGTATCCATGACAAGTCAGCGGAGTTATTTAGTCAGCGGGGATAAGCTGACGGGGGCTCCGCTATCTCCCCGATCCGGCAATTGGGCTAGATCGGTTGCATCTTCATCCACGATCCACTTGCGGATCAACGTGGCTGATCGGATGCCCTGAAGACAATAGATCCGCTGACACATCCCACAATGGCCCCGTTCATTGGTGGTCGTGCTTCAGGCACCCTTAACGGCTTCTACTCTTGCGAGATCCGATGGACAACTAGGCTGAACCCTGCTCCATAAACTTCCCGGTTCATACTAAGATCCGGACCCGAGTATACGCACAGCCTAAGTCAACCCAATTTGCATGCTAGCAAGCTTTGTATGCTGAGCCATGGAAGCCGATCCGGTTCCCCTGAGGACCGATATCCCGAACAGGAGTATGCGAGGTTGTCATATAAAGACTGGGGCGCGATGCCTAATCTTCTTTCGAAAACACGCAGCGGACTCAACGCATTCCTCTCCTACCTCCTCGTGATTGCTGCCATTTGACAGGTGGCTAGCGTCTACGACATGGCTTCCGATCAGACAGTCCCCTGGTCCCGGGACGAGGATCACCTATTACGACAGAACACACCTAACACACTAGTTGCCCAGAATGAAGAAGGTTCACCACACCCCTCTGTGGCCCTCATTGGTCCCGAGGAGAGACAGAATCTAGTTCGGATCGCCACTCAAGAGTCGATCAGACGGCGCTCCAGCGTCTACACCCATCACACAGCTGCCTCCGGTCGCCCAGAAACCATGGACACAATCCGAGAGAATGACCCCTGTCTTGACCCCCAGACGGACAAGTTTGATCTCGGAAAGTGGCTTGCTTATGGTCTTGGTGAGCTTCGTCGAGAGGGTGCTCTCGATCTTCGACCAGGTATCGTGTTCAAGAACCTTTCCATCTCCGGGACTGGAGCGGCGGTTCAATTCCAAGATACCGTGGCATCGACCTTCGCTGCCCCTTTCCAGATTGGTGAGGCACTTCGGAATCGTCACTCTCCACCGAAACGGATCTTGAACGAGTTCAATGGCGTGTTGAAGAGCGGAGAGCTTCTTCTTGTGCTTGGTCGTCCGGGTGCGGGCTGCAGTACTTTTCTGAAGTCACTTTGTGGCGAGCTCGAGGGGTTGACTGTCAACGATGACAGCGTGATACATTATAATGGTAATACACTCATACTACATCTTTTTATTTTTTACTGACCCGATCTAGGTATTCCCCAACATCAGATGATCAAGGAGTTCAAAGGTGAAGTGGTCTACAACCAAGAGGTATGTCTACGCTGGTCATGATTTAGCATTACACCCGCTAACTATACTATAGGTGGACAAGCACTTCCCTCACCTCACCGTTGGCCAGACCCTCGAATTCGCCGCCGCTATGCGCACTCCACAGCATCGTATCAAAGGATTATCTCGAGAGGAACACGCAAAGCATCTCACAAAGGTTGTCATGGCTATCTTCGGGTTGAGCCACACTTATAATACCAAAGTTGGAAATGAGTTCATCAGAGGTGTCTCTGGAGGAGAACGCAAGCGTGTCAGTATTGCCGAGATGACTCTGGCTGCAGCACCTCTAGCTGCGTGGGACAATTCGACTCGTGGTCTCGACTCGGCCACCGCGCTAAAATTCGTCGAGGCTCTGCGATTGATGGCTGACCTGACAGGATCAGCTCATGCAGTTGCCATATATCAGGCGAGCCAGAGCATCTATGACATCTTTGATAAAGTGTCGGTACTCTATGAGGGCTGTCAAATTTACCTTGGACCTACCTCGGAGGCAAAAGCCTTCTTTGAGCGGCAGGGCTGGGAGTGCCCCCCGAGACAAACGACAGGTGATTTCCTGACCTCCGTTACCAACCCCCAGGAGCGTCGCCCACGTGCGGGCATGGAAGACCGTGTTCCTCGCACTCCTGACGACTTTGAAGCCTTTTGGCGTCAGTCACCAGAGTACCAGAAGATGCTTGCCGAGGTTGCGTCGTATGAAAAAGAACATCCTTTGCATAACGATGAGGTTACCAATACAGAGTTCCACGAGCGCAAGCGGGCTGTGCAAGCTAAGCACACGCGGCCCAAGTCGCCATTCTTGCTGAGTGTGCCCATGCAGATTAAACTAAACACGAAACGTGCTTATCAGCGGTTATGGATGGATATCCAGTCCACTGTATCAACAGTCTGTGGACAGATCATCATGGCCCTCATTATCGGCTCGGTTTACTATAATGCCCCCAACGACACTGCCTCTTTTGTTTCCAAAGGAGCAGCGCTCTTCTTCGCCGTCCTTTTGAACGCCCTGGCAGCTATGTCTGAGATCAATACGCTCTACGCCCAGCGACCGATTGTGGAAAAGCAAGCCTCGTATGCTTTTTACCATCCAGCAACAGAAGCTATTGCGGGCGTTGTTAGCGATATACCGGTGAAATTTGCTCTCGCTGTCGCGTTCAATATCATTCTTTACTTTATGGTCAACCTACGACGCGAACCGGCCCAGTTCTTCATCTACTTTTTGATCTCCTTCATTATCATGTTTGTCATGAGTGCAGTCTTCCGGACCATGGCGGCGGTTACGAAAACCATTTCCCAGGCTATGTCCCTGGCAGGCGTCTTGATCCTGGCTCTGATTGTCTATACTGGATTTGTGCTGCCCGTTCCTTCAATGCATCCATGGTTTGAGTGGATTCATTATCTCAGTATGTGCTCATTTGTCTCTTGTTGATTCTCGCTGACCGTTCAGATCCGATCTACTATGCGTTTGAAATACTCATCGCCAACGAATTCCACGGGCGCGAATTCCCCTGCTCTTCATTTGTCCCGTCATACGCTGACATGAATGGCTCTTCCTTCGTTTGTTCCACGTCTGGATCAATTGCCGGCGAAAAACTCGTCAGTGGTGATCGTTACATCGCCGTCAATTTCAAGTACTACTACAGCCACGTGTGGCGCAACTTTGGGATACTGATCGCTTTCTTGATCGCATTCATGGCGATCTACTTCGTCGCTACGGAGTTAAACTCGTCCACCACCAGCACAGCGGAGGTGTTGGTCTTCCACCGCAGCCAGAAGCGAGCCTTGTCGCGTGCCACGAGCCCCAAATCCCCTGATGTTGAAAATGGAGTTGAGCTAAGTACCATTAAACCAACTGGCACGGGAAAATCAGAGAATCTTGGAGGACTCGCTCCACAACAGGATATCTTTACTTGGCGCGACGTGTGTTATGATGTGGACATCAAAGGTGAAACTAGACGGCTTCTGGATCATGTATCAGGCTGGGTCAAACCTGGTACTCTCACTGCACTCATGGGTGTCAGTGGAGCAGGAAAGACCACTCTTCTCGATGTCCTCGCCCATCGAACCACCATGGGAGTGATTACTGGGGACATGTTTGTCAATGGTAATGGACTGGATGCTAGCTTCCAGCGGAAAACTGGATATGTCCAGCAACAAGATCTTCATCTCCAGACGGCTACTGTGCGTGAGTCACTGCAGTTCAGTGCTCTGCTTCGCCAGCCGCCTACTGTCTCGCTCAAGGAAAAGTACGACTATGTCGAAGAAGTTATCTCTATGCTGAAGATGGAGGACTTTGCTGAAGCAGTAGTCGGAGTTCCGGGAGAGGGCTTGAACGTTGAACAACGCAAGTTGCTAACTATCGGCGTGGAGCTAGCTGCACGGCCAAAGCTTCTTCTTTTTCTCGACGAACCCACAAGTGGCCTCGATTCTCAGAGTTCATGGGCGATCTGCGCCTTTCTGCGCCGTTTAGCCGACCATGGCCAGGCTGTCCTCTGTACCATTCACCAGCCTAGCGCCGTTTTGTTCCAGCAATTCGATCGGTTGCTATTCCTTGCTCGCGGCGGTAAGACCGTCTACTTCGGACCAGTGGGAGAAAACTCGCGCACACTGCTCGATTACTTTGAGGCCAACGGCGCTCCACGTCCTTGCGGTGAGGACGAGAACCCGGCTGAGTACATGCTTGAGATGGTCAACAAAGGCTCCAATGCCAAGGGGGAGAACTGGTTCGATGTCTGGAAGCAAAGCAATGAGAGCCAAGATGTCCAAGCGGAGATCGATCGCATTCACGCCGAGAAGCAGGGAGCACCTGTCGACGAAGATACCGAATGGAGCCACGCCGAATTCGCCATGCCGTTCTGGTTCCAGCTTTATCAAGTCACGTACCGTGTTTTCCAGCAGTACTGGCGCATGCCCTCGTATGTGCTGGCCAAATGGGGCCTGGGCGTGTTTGGCGGCCTCTTTATCGGATTTTCCTTCTATCACGCCAAATCTTCTCTCCAAGGATTGCAGACGATTATCTATTCTATCTTCATGCTGTGCTCTCTCTTTCCATCTCTTGTGCAGCAGATCATGCCGCTCTTCATCACCCAACGAGACCTCTACGAAGTCCGCGAACGTCCCAGCAAAGCATACAGCTGGAAAGCGTTCCTGATGGCCAACATCATTGTCGAAATCCCATACCAAATCGTCCTCGGCATCATCGTTTTTGCCTGCTACTATTTTCCGGTGGTAGGCATCCAAAGCTCCGCCCGCCAAGCCACCGTGCTCATCCTCTGCATCGAATTCTTCATCTACGTCAGCACCTTTGCGCACATGATAATCGCCGCACTTCCGGACACCGTCACCGCCAGTGCTATCGTTACTCTCCTCTTCGCCATGTCCTTGACCTTTTGCGGTATCATGCAATCGCCTTCCGCTCTCCCAGGATTCTGGATCTTCATGTACCGTGCATCACCGTTCACATACTGGGCCTCGGCAATGGTGTCTACACAGGTATCAGGAAGAGAGGTGGTGTGCTCGTCGTCAGAGCTGTCGGTCCTTGATCCCCCGGCGGGTCAGTCCTGCGGCGAGTATCTGGGACAGTATGCGGAGCTTGCTGGAGGCAATCTGCTGAATCCGAATGCTACGACGGGGTGTGAGTACTGCTCTGTGAGCACGGCAGATGCGTATATCAGTATGTCGGGCATTGTCGCGAGTGACAAGTGGAGGAATTTTGGGATCTTTTGGGTGTATATTGTTGTGCAGATTGCGGCCGCGGCGGCGTTTTATTATTTGTTCCGTGTGAAGAAATGGCGGAAGCAGTGAAAGAGTGGCAGCAGATGGCTTTTCTTTCTTCCTTCCTTTCTTTCTTGCTTCCCTTCTTGCTTTCTTTTTTCCCCTTACTTTCTTCTATTCTTTGCTTTCTATGTTATCTATTTGACCGACTATTCAGATGTATATTTTGAGCTCCATTTCTTGTTCATATGTTTAGACTAGAGATACCAGTCATAATAGATTTCTACACTACGATCATCTCTTCTGCTTTCCACCGATTACGCGTCAATGATGTACTCCAACAGATATTGTCGTGAAGAAAGACCGAAGAACATCGAACACCATGCAAGGGCTGACGCATGTTTCACCACCCGTAGCTGCAGTGGCTGCCTCGTGAGAAGGGTGGCGGTTGAATACCCGGGATGGTAGCCCTTGCAGATACCAGATGCTCATGGAATTGAAGAAATTAACTGTTCGACCATCATTGACATCTACCCAGGCGATTATTGACATATCCTACATGAAATTTATGAAACATGCCATGATGTCAACTGCTACATACCGTGTATCACATCCAATGGGTATGAAACCCTCACTTTAACACATTTCCCTAAATCCAAGACATCCATGGATATACATGCCAGTGATGTACAATGCGAGCTGAAGATACATCAACCCAGAGTAACCGATATAAAGATCGTCATTACATCGATCATTAGTGATCAATGTCTGTCTATAGACTTGTTCCCTTGCTCTACCAGTCCTGGTATCTATTCATGCGATCTACCCCACACGCAAGGAGATCATTCATCCCTATTTACCACTTTGTACTTTCTATTCCTGCTGGTATAAATCACCTAAGTTCCTCGTGGTAGCACATCATTTCACTAGAATCAATATCATATCTCTTTACCCTATATTATAAGTTAGTATACGACTCTACCCACCATGAAATTCTCCATCCTCCTTCCTCTCGCTGCCGTTCTGTCCTTCGCCGCGGCGCAAAGCATCCCAGACTGTCTGGTAAGTCTCTAAACATTCTCAAGGAGGCAATGATCGGGAGTTAGTATATGGTTGCTAACAATCCCAGGGCAATTGCGTGGAATCCAGCACAGTCTGTAACTCTGGTGATGTTAATTGCTACTGCACCAATGGGAGCTTCCAGCAGGGCGTGCGGGATTGCTTGAATAATAATGGGTGTGGAGATGAATTGCAGGGTATGTGTGTCCCCTCTAAACTGCAGTATACGAGGATGTGGATTTGGCTGATGGTTTGGGTAGATGGAATCAATCTGGAGAATCTGATTTGCGGGTCGTCTTGATTGGGAGGATGTGTATCGAGGAAGGATGGGGTAGTAAAGGGAATCATGATATAAATGACGTGACTGATAATTAACAAGATTATGGATCTATCTATCATCTATCCAGCTCTTACTTGGTATCTATATATGTACAGAAATCAGATAACGGAGTAGTCGATGTAAATAATAAGTACTGGTCTACTCCCACTCGGCCAACAACTTCTCATCCAACCCCACATATCCCTCGACGATCTTCATCCCACGCACTCTCTCCTCTTCAATCATATCCCACGTCCAATCCGACACTCCTTCCCCTTTCCCATCATCACCCTCCTTATCCTTACTCAACACCTCCCCCACCCCCTCCACAATCCCCTCCACCGTCCCCTCTTCCTCCTCCTCAACCACCACCCCATCCTCATCTTTCTCCCCATCAGCAAGACTCCTCTNCGGCAACATCCCACTCGCCCTCAACACCCTCTNCGGCGGAACAGTAACCCACCCCTTCTTCACCACATACTTGCTCACAGCCGTAGCAAACACCTTCCCCTTCCCCTTCCCCTTCTTCCCAGAAGGAATACTCACGAAAGCACTGAGCACATAAACCCACTTCCGATCCCAGCCCACAATCCGACTCAACACCCGATACCTCTGCAGGGGCCCTATCTCCCGCTTAAAGCTGGTATAGGTAGATCCCAGCGCGACATACACCTTCTTTCCCGCATTGACCTTGGCATTTTCATCTTTCCCATTCCTCAATTCGTGGTCGAGTTCCAAGCTCACGAGCGCTAAACCCGGTGTGTAGACTCTCGTTACTATGGCTGTTCGGGAGATGTCCAGATCGGAGAAATAGGTGCTGTTTGATTTGTGGAAGTTGTAGTCGGTTTCCCAGAGGGAGGTGCGCGTAGTGAGCGTGTGCGGGTAGAAGATGGGGTGGGTTTGGATTGTCTTTTCCTTGGTGGTGAGGGTGGAGGGTGGAGGACAGGTAGGGAAGGGAGGGGAGGTCGGGGAGCGGCGGAGGTTGAGGAGGAGGTGGGTTAGGAGGCGGATCTATCGGTTTTATTGTCAATGTTGATTAGTGGTGCTGGGGGTAGGAGTGGATACGTACATGCCACGAGAAGGGAATATTCTTGAGATTGAGTAAGGCGAGCACAATGGCGAGGGATTTCCAGGAGAAGAGCGAGGGGAGGATGACCTCGCGGAGGGTGGAGAGGTCGGCCATGATGGTGATTATTATTGTTATGTACAAGAATGCACAGTGAGAACGGGGATGCCCCGGAACTCAAGGATGAAGAGGAAGATGAGAGCAGGGAGAGAATGAACGAGTGGGATCCTGCATGAGTATAAAAGGAGGTTAGTCAAGGAGAGTTGATTGCTGTTGGGGAAGTAAGCCGGAGACTCAATCTTGGGCGATCTCGGAAAAACTACCTCGGTACTCCGTGGCCGTCGGAGTTATCTTATCACAAGTGAAACAGTGGAGAGGCAGGCAGTTGATTATGATGTAGATCTTCTTGATATTTATTCCAAATAAATAAAAAGATGGTTATGGAGTACATCTTGTCATTATCTTCTAGTACATTGCCATGGTTGCAATTGATTATCCACATTCATAGAACCGATCATACATCGTATAACATGTGAATTACCCGAAGCGGTATAGTGTTGATGAACTGCCTTGTACCCACTTCGACACATCATATTGTTGCTCGTGTCTGATACTTGTGCTATATCGCTTATTTCAAACTCTAGTCGTTTATCACCGAATTAAAGGTAGCCTTCTACTAGTTTGCAGCTGAATGTTCGCATCTACCACGGTCTATAACACTATACAACACACCTTTTAGCTCCGCTCAACTAAGCGCTAACGAGCTAGTGAATGCGACTAAATGCATGAACGAGCAGGCCAATCAACATAGCCCTCCAACTGCCGACAAGTAAGCGCTAATATAGTACAAGTGAATGAAAGGACTATAAAATGTATCTTCAACAATTCCAGGGGAGCTTTAGTTCAAACTTCATAGTTTCTTTTCTTCATTTACGCCTGTCTATCAACAGAACACAGCAGATCATCCAATTCTACTTAATATATCTACATAAACACCATGGCAACCCCCCAAGAACGCCACCCCGAACTCTTCCGTCCCGTGAACAGCGACTCCCCACGAGGCAAGAAGCGCACCGTTCCACTCGAAGTCCTCTGTCTGGGGTTCAACCGAACAGGAACAGCCTGTAAGTATGACCTCGAGTATCCTCCATATCATCCCACTACACAAATGCCAAAAGCGAAACAACCCATACTAAGAGCAAAGATAGCCATGTGTTTCGCCCTCGAAACCCTCTCCCTTCCCTGCTGGCACTCCATCACCCTCATGTCCGACAAATTCGGCACCATACCCATGTGGCAAGAAGCCATCGACCGAAAATTCTTCAACGCGCCGGGCCCCCAATACGGCCGAGCTGAGTTCGACCAACTCCTACACGACTTTGCCGCCATCTCCTCCGACACCCCGGCCATCGCCTTCTCCGAGGAGTTGATCCGTGCGTACCCCGAAGCTAAAGTGGTGCTGGTGGAGCGGGACATCGACTCGTGGTACGAAAGCTGGATGAACGGCGTGATTGCCAACACGTATGATCCTATCGTGACAATCATATATACGATTGATCGGTGGTTCACGCATCCTTTGGGTAAGGTGCATAAGTCGACCTTTGAGGGGTGGTTGGGGATTAAGGGCCCGGAGGATGCGAAGCGTGTGAGTCGGGAGAAGTATAGGGAGCATTATGCGTTGGTGAGGCGGTTGACGCCGCCGGAGAGGCTGTTGGAGTTTAGGTTGAGTGAGGGGTGGGGGCCGTTGTGTGAGTTTCTAGGCAAGCCGGTGCCCGATGTGCCATTCCCGCATTTGAATGAGAAGAAGTGGTTGGATGAGAAGGTGAGGATTGTGATGTGGAGGGGGATGATGAGGTTGGGGTGGAGGGTTGGGTTGTGGGTGTTTGGGCCCGTGGTGGTGGCGGCGTTGGTCTATAGGGTTATGGGAATGTAGGGGTTGTTCTGTGGGCTGTGATACTGGATGTTGTCTTTGTATTGGGTAGTCAACTAATGGAAAGTCATTGACACAATCAATCTGGAGAGAAGGAAGAATGGAACTAGAATGGACCGAAAAGGTCAGAAAGCTTATTCTCCACGTGCAATCCGTCCCGTTAAGCCTCAAAGACTCGATTGACATTATTCACAAGCAACGCATCACATATCGCACGCTATAATGAGCCTTGGCATACTCCAATACGCCGGAAACCAGCCTGCATTCTCCCAGTCGGCAATCCCACTGATCCTGCCATTCTCCACAAAGATATTCCTCGGGATCAAATTCCCATGACTAAAGCAATCTGCATGAGAAATATTATGTGATTATGCAGCACGTCTGCGCGTTCACCGAAGGGTTCGGTCAAGTACTTGTTGAAATCAGCCTCACTCTTAAACCTTAGCTCTTCGTGCTGGCTATCAGGACTTCAATAGTCTAGGAATCCTTCACCGAGGGAAATACAGCTCCGAGATTCGGAGTCGGTCTTGAAGGGTATGGCTCAGAGTTCGGCAACATATCGCTTCAAGTCTTCACGACTTGCTCCACTTGCTCATCGGTCATTCTATTGAACATTTGGCCGATCGGATGTCCGGGAACACGTGTGATAAGTAGGTGAAAACATTGAGCTGTCTGCAAGACATATGTACTCGTGAAGCAGGGATAATTGTTCAGCGTGATGGTTGGATGCTAGCATTGGAGGTCCCCGTCGCAAATACAAGCCAAACCGTAAACTGGACGCTAGTATTGCAAAAAACACTCCCACTTTCACTGGTCCTGGGCTTTGGGATTTACATACATCCCAGGAGTCAATATTAGCTTGTATTATTCAATTGCAGAAAGAATGTGTCTATGTACTTCGGAACCTTCCATCTGATCTAACTAACAGGTATACCCCATCGGTATCGGATCCCTCTGCCAGACGATCGGGCCTAGGATTTCTCAAATACCTAGCCACCGAAGCCCTCTGAACAGGTCCCCTCTCCCATCTCTTCTCATTCGCTAACCCATACCGTTGGACTAGGTTTCATGAGAATTCCAAACATTATATCCACCCGGATTCTCTTCAATGCCTAAGATCAGAGAGGCCTTGTCGTGAGTCCGGTATAACATTGAAATTCGTCCAAGGACAACTATCTGCTGTTCCAAATGTAGACCGGATATGTATACCACAAGTAATCAATTCATTGCTGGAATTCGCCGTTTCTTCTCTTAGATCTCTGCTTTATAGCAATCGACACATTTCATCATTTTACTCTACAGACTAGAGGCTGTCTGACCGCGCACAATGAGATTATTGCTATGCAACGCGGTGATGGAGTTCTTGAACCAGATTCGGCAGCTAAACGCTTCAGTTGGTTTGGAGGATGACTTCCCATTAACAGGAACATTGCTCAGACGTCCTTGCATACTTTTAAGCTTCTCTCATCGACGATGGTAATCGTATAGGCCAATACAAAACTCATAGGGACGGGACGCCGCTCGAAGCCTTATGATCCATCTTCCAACCATCTTCGCGATTTGTTGCATGCTAAGTGGGTTCGGAGGGTGTGGTCGTGGGTATGAAGATGACCCAACAGTACTCCGGCTGCTGAGTATCAAATAGACTGAGTCGTTCTCATACTGTAGGATGCATGTGTTTTCGAGTACTCCCGAGACATGTAGGTCACTGTGGAAGCCGAAGATTATCGATTCAGGGTATATATCTGGTGCCATTAGAGTAGGAATCAGAATGACAGCAGGAAGGGGAGTGGGTACAGAGTGCTGCACGGTGGGAACAGCCACTCCGTTTACTGGAAACACCCTGCAGTTGGCAATGGTAGCAGCGAGGTATTGCTTTACGGGCTAGTGAGGGAGGCAGTGGCCTTTATAGTCCCAACTTCTGATATTGAATGTACGAAGGGCTAGTCTTGCATTCCTCGCAACTGCTATTTACTGATCTTGTTGTGAATGTATTACCCCTTCATAGTCACCATTCGTATATGTGAATGAGTTCCGAGTGGTGTACTTTAGATATACTGGCTAGTAGTAGGTATTACCACTGCGATTAGGGAAATGCTGGGACAGACCTTCGGGATGTACCGTCATTGGAATCCTATAATCCAAGTATACTCGGCTCAAAGAAGACACTTCAAAGTCAATATAAGAGACAGTCATAACTGTGGCCAAAGAATGTAATATCACAAGTATAACTGCATATTATGCCTCTTGATGCCCTGAAGGTGCTATGTATAGTCTCCAGATTCAGACAAATCATGACTAGGGCCCCAGCTCAATACATCAACTCCCGCTGTTCTATCCACTCCATCGTCCATCCAACTCCGTTCCCACACCACCTCTGCATTTTAAAAAATTGCCATACAATTCGGCGGACTCGACACACCTCTCCCACAGTTCAACGGACTAGAACTAACGAAAAACGTCCACCTTCCCAACCTCTCACACACCTCCTTCAACCCCTCAAGATCAAACATCTCCCCAATCGGTAGTCCCCACCCAGCCAGCAAAAAATGATGTAAATCCCACTCCTTCTCTACCGGCGGATACACCTCAAAGCTGACCGCATCACCCGCTACAGCGGCGAAATGCTGATCCCAAAGGAACCGCACCACACGCTCACTCTGCTCTAATCCTGCATGGTTGGGCGTTTCCTGCTGACTATACTTGACCTTCTCCTCATCGGTCATGTTATCCCATGTAGTCGGT
Organism: Aspergillus niger; assembly: GCF_000002855.4. Lineage (NCBI taxonomy): Eukaryota > Fungi > Ascomycota > Eurotiomycetes > Eurotiales > Aspergillaceae > Aspergillus > Aspergillus niger. The sequence continues at coordinate 1,100,761 of NT_166524.1, forward strand.
AGACCGACGCGCAGGAAGAGAATGTCGCCTGGTTCGAAGGTGATGTTGCATTCCTTCGCGATGGTGAGGACGTCGTCCAGGGAGACGGTGTGGCGGGTTAGGGCGTTTACTGTGACGCCCTTGGTTCGTTGCACGTAGGAGGCGTAGTCGATGAGGACGCCGCGGCCGGCGATGCCTTTCTTGGCCCAGTGGGCTATGCCGATTCGGGTGGACGAGGGGTCGAGGATCTCGGTGGAGGTGGTGCCGCCGTAGAAGACCCGGCGGTTAGGGTCGTCGGGGGTTGGAGCCGGGGCGTTGTGGTGTCGCAGACCGTCCCATTGGGAGGATTGTTGCGGGTTGAAGTGGTATTCGTCGTCGAAGGCGTGGCCTTCGGAGACCCATTTTACGTGGTGGGCGAAGGGTTTGCGGCCGAAGCCTATGTTTTTAAGTTAGGTTGATGGGTGAGGTTGGGGGTGAACCTATGTCACTGAGGTAGAAGGGAGGGTACCTGGTGGGTTCAGCTTCTCCAGGTCCCAGTTCAGGCATACGCGCTCGCCGGTCTGGATCTGGGTGCGTGCTGCGTTGGCGACGATTTCTGGAGTGAGGAGACGGAGCATTCCCAGCCCCTCGTCGGCGGAGTTGGGGGTTGCGGGCCAGTAGCGCCGCTTGTCGGGGAGGTCGTCGTAGGTTTTCGGGAGGGAGTCGGCCATCGTTGTATCTTGTCAGTAGAGGTGTGTGCTTGGGAGGGAGTGATGTTGTTTGTGAAGCCGTAGATGATATGGTTAGGAGTGAAATGAGAGGTGATGAAGAGCGTGAGGGGTTGTTTAGTTGATGCTGGATTGGCGGGTGGGGAAGCCATCGGAGAAAGTCCGGGGAGATCCACGGCTGTTGCTTGGTTCATTTAGGGTTGTTATCTCCCATCCATCGAATTGATATACAATCGTATTCAGTATCCCCAATGTGGACACGAGGTAGTATACAGCCTATCCGGATGGTCTTACTTTCTACCAGATTTGGTAAAGACAGATTATGCAAGGGGTATATCAGATGATATGGGATTGCGTGGATAATCACCTCGGAGGATATTCAATGTGACAGGTAATGCAACACCCAGAATAGCACCGATAGAAACCTTGTCTATCCAAAAGAGCTGAAAGTTCATTCGAGAGGCAGTGTGTAAAGTTTTTACCTCGCCTTCTGCTTCCCTTTTCCCCCTCCCACCAGCCACACAATCAAACCCTGCACTCCCTGCAACACCAATCTAAACACATATTCCAACCATCTCACCTCCTTCACTGCACCCCCTCTCAACCGACTGTCAGCCACTGGAAACGGAATCTTCGCTCCCAACTCTTCCACCACTCCAAACGCACTCGTAAACGCATCCTCGTGAAACCCATACATCGTCCACGCCCCCACGTAACTGATCCCCCTTGTGCCCTGAATCCTCGGTAGCATTGTCTGCGCCCGCACTGCCGCCGGAGTAAACAGCGGATGTTCATACTGAAACACTCCCTGGATTGTTCTTACGTCCGGCATAAACAGCGGATTCATCGTCACCAACACCGACCCGTATTTCGCATGCGAGACCCCCTGCGCCCGGTTCATGTTATACGTAACGCATACCTGATCTGCTGCGCCATTGCTGAGATAGTTCCAGGTGGACCAGACCCGGCGGTTCTGGGGGAGGAGGGTCTCGTCGGAGTGAAGCACTGCGGTATTGGTGGTCGTTTCGAAGGCTGAGAGGATGGAACTTTCTAGTGGAGTTGCTGTTTTAGATACTAGGGAGAGTGCTTGAGGTGCGGGCGTAGCGAGGATGACGTGGTCGTAGGTGGCTGTCGTGCCGTCGGCAGTGGTGACTGTAACACTACCCGTGGCTGGATCGTTCACGACGGATATTACGGGCTGATTCAAGAACACTTGTTTGGAAGGAAAGTTGGCCATTATGGTATCAATATAGCTCTTTGCGCCACCGGTCACGGAGAGCCACTCGAGACCCCGCCCGAGCGTATTAAGCAGGTTGTGATTGTACCTGATGGAATTAGCTCTGCATCGACATGATATAGGAAACATACAGAAACCGGATGAGAGTCACGGCAGGAAATTGCAAGTTGCACTTGTCTGGACTCGTGCTCCACGTTGACGCCGTCAATGGGATTAGGTAGTTGTCGCGGAAAAATGCCGAGTATCCTTCTTTCTCGAGGTACTCTCCAATAGACATAGTATTGTCCACGTCGGGTAGGCGGAGGAGATCAGGGGCGAAGTGATTGAATCTCACCATATCAAAGACCATCCGCCACATTGAAGGAGAGAACAGGTTTCTGCTTTGAGCGAAAAGATTTCTCAGGGAGGAGCCTGCCCATTCAAAGGAGCCCGAGTCGGAGAATCGCGAAACACTAAATGACATCTCCGAGGGAGTGGTTGGGACATTGATGGCTTTGAGGAAGTTGAGAAAGTTGGCTGTTCGGTCAGACCAAGCTTCAAGTTTGGAGGAGGAAACGCACGATAGGTGGAGTTGTTGAGCACGATAAATCCAGTGTCGACATTGACGCTATCTTCTCCCTTCTTGAACTCTACTGTGTTGATGTGACCTCCAAGGCGAGGAGCCGCCTCGTAGATGTAGACCTGGTGAGGAGAATGCTGGTGAAGGGCCCAGAGAGCAGCCATGCCGGCCGCGCCGCTGCCAATGATGGCTATCTTCTTGCTGTGTGATGTTAGTCAACATATAGCTATAGTACAACGGAATCTGCACCTGTCTTGCATATTGTGTAATGAGCGATCTTAACGATAATCAGTGATATTTTGCAGATCATGAGTGTGACTCGATGGCCACTGGCTATTTATGTCCTAGAAGGACGAACCAAGATATTGCCAAGCAGCGTGTTGCTTCACTCAGGTAACAGCATGACGTGCTTTGTCACTCTGCATGCAGCTAAGCCGGGTGTACATTCCCTTGCAATGTTCCTGCACCCAGGCTAAAGTACACTTCTACCATTGACGCCCAAGAAGTCACCGCCCAGGTTGATTCCCTGTAGGACAGTCCCCATGTCTTTGTGTGACTGTCACATCCAGCTGATACTGTGGAAGGGTGGCGGCTAGTCCCATTATCTCATAGTATAAAATCACGAATAGGGTTTGATGCCGAGCAGTCCGAGCCAGATGTTAAGCTCGGTTTACATCACTTGTTGATAAAGTTCAGGACAATGTTGGCTGGTCATACGGTCTGTGGTAAGGCCAGTAATCTTGTGGCAGTTATGAACCCCAAAATCGATGAGGGTGGGGTTATTGGGTTCATGTCCACTGAGCGATGTGCCTTGAGCAGGGAGAGAAAGCAAGAATCAGATAGTTGGACAAGATGAACTAGAGGATATTCTGAGGTCAGCCGGGGGCTCGGCAATCAGTATCGACCTTTATCTCCGCCACAAGGTCTCTGGAAATAACTCATGGTCGCACAATAACTTCACGGTATCAGGTATAAATGACGTTAGCTTTGTCGACTGTACTAGTGTCTGCGTTGAGCAGCTTGAATTCTATAAAGATATGGGCTATAGAAGCTATAATTTGTTGAGCAGTAGCGCTGAGTCAATTACCAATAAATATCACTCTACAGCATCAGATGACAAAGAATGATCGGAAACTGGAACCGTATGAACCATAATACAGACTATTAGTGGTTAAGAGAGTCCACCCCAGAACCAGGAGGGCGACAAGAACTTCAGCTTCAAGAAGAAATGTGTGCCCGAAGGCAACATAGCGACTGAGGAATAGTTTCATCACCTGCAGCCAGTAGTCCCTCTGCTCGGCAGGACTACAGCAGGTCAGTACGTAGCAGTCCAGGGCAGACAAAGAACGCGGACCAGCAATAGCTGCGGGCCGCCCCTTTCGGAACCAGGAGAGGACCTGGAAAGCGAGATGACCAGACCCAGAGACTTTGCTAAATTCTGGAAAGGAGCCTGATTCGTCACAAAATAGATCCCGGAGCACATGCATGCGCGACACGCGCAGGAAATCATTTCCTGCCAGGAGCTTGAAGACTGCTTCGGCGGTCAAGGCTTGACTCTCTACGAAGGAGGTGTAAAAGTCCGGCCGTAGGACCCGAAACTCAACGGCTTTGCCCGGGCATTTGCTCGAAATCGCACGCGCCGAAGGTGATTGCATGATCTCGACCGTGTCGTTGGCAAACAGTCCTGCAGCGGAATACCGCACGGTAAATGATCCGTCGGTGTTCTCCACTCGGTGCCGCAGGTATCCCCTCACAAAATGTTCGAGCGATCGTTCGAGTCGATTTGCGCGTCGACTGATGGTTTTCTCCAATGGCACCGGCAGAGACCAGACCCGTAATTTCCGTTGCACATGCAGCTTTGCAGCCTGGAAATAGATGCGTGGCTCCGTCAAAGCCCCCACCCACCCCCACGATAAGATCAGCTGGGATCGCTGGTAGGCGGAGAGAGCAGCTGGGCGGATCGCCGGGCCCGTAGCGCGGATAGAGGCTATAAGTCGGACCCGATTGGAGGCAACCAGCACGATCCGACTGTCGACCGGTCTTTCGCACCGCAAGGGATCAGTAGTGCTAAGGGTATATGCCATGCCCTCTCGGGGATTGAACGGTGAGACATGGAAGTCCTTCGGCCAGATGCTGGCAAAGCGGTTTGGTGTAGAACAAGGCTGATCTGCAAGATCGGCAACACTAGTGTCCTCGGAAGTTGACCCAGTCGATAGGAGGAGGTACATATGTCGCTCGCCAAAGTTGTTGTTCACTTCTAAAATAACGGCGGCCAACGTGCTATTGACAGAATATAGATACCAAAAAGAGACAGGATTGAAGACATGTCCTAGTACTTTGGGGGCGGTAAGGAGAAAGACGTAGGGATAGTCTTCGTCTTGAAGGTGCTGGGTTGAATGTGTTAGTGAGACACAGGTGCAGATGACGGACGGCTTTACCTGACTATGCAGATACTGACGAAGCTTCCCATGCAGCCCAGCATGATTGCCTCTTTCTAATTAATCACGGGGATCCACGGTAAACCATCCAGAACCGACCACAGGCGAGGTGTATTTCTCAACACTGTTGCCCCGCCACCGAACCGGCAGCATAATCCATAGATAGGGATAGGAGAATGAATGAACAACAGGATGTACCCTGGTATGTCGAACCTGACAGGGGGTAGAATATCGGCTCCGGTACTTCATCTAGATTTGAAAAGAAGGATACTGTAGACATACTGCTCGAAGGGGCGGGCTATAGCACAGTTGTTATTCGTGGGGGTGCACTGGTAAAAGCGCGACTCTAGGCGGGATTTGAAGAATAAATACGTACTGCACCTGCCCCAATGGCCATGTCAACCCCTTGCCCTGGTGCATGGCAACGCCTACTGCCATGACAGGCGGCACAGATTCACCTGCATGGGTACCTTACTACCTGTGGTGTTCCCTTGTTTTGAAGAAGCTAGTTTGTATGGTGCATTCATTATCTAGGTGCCGATTACTGTACGTTGGCTACTCGCATGCGACCAGCGAGGGCATGTCAGACTCCAGGGAACAGCTATCATCTATGTGCATGGTCAGCTAGGAAGTAGAATGCTATTTGTCGACAGACTTTGACAAGAAACTTAGTTCATCAGGTGGATTTAATCACCGTTGCACAAGGTGGGTGACGTGACTGGGTGCCACTATCCAGTGAAAGACAATGACGTAGGGAGTTTTCGGAGTCATTCGAGTAACTGGGAATTATTCACAGGCTGAAACTTTATCACTTTCCCAAAGTTGTTGGTGATTGGATCTGTGGTAAGTGAGGGGGACTCAACTCGTTGTTTTCATCGGCAGGTGCGAGACTCTCTCTGCCGGATCACGGGACAACATGCCCAAATGGGGTTGAGGGCCTGAGGCCATTTTAGTGATCCAGTAGCATATATTAATGAAGGGGCCCGGCCTAACAATATAGGTATGACTGCTATTGTGTCCTTTCCCGATGGCATGGGTTAGGATAGAGCAGTCAAGCATTGACAACAGCACGTTCGGCTACGTGGGATTGGGAACCATACATGGGTAGAACTATGTGGATGTCTTCTATTAACCACCTGGCTCGGGATTCTTGATTCAATCTATGTTATAAAATATCTTTTGAATGCCCGACAATATCAATGAGGGTGGCCCTCAACTGGAACGAACCGCACCATTAATTTTCTCCCCTTTGGCAACGCAATAAACTCCAAGTGCTGCCCGATTCCCTCATCATCCACAACCTCGGGCGCGAAATTGGCATATACCATAGCGATAACTAGCTTAATCTCCAGCAATGCAAAGTTGCTCCCCAGACACATTCGTCCTCCGGTTCCAAATGGATAAAACAAGCGTCGCATATCATGGATCTTGTCATCCTTCACATCCATCCAACGCCAGGGAATCCACTCCTCCGGGGATGGAAATACCTCTTCTATCCGGTGCAGTGAGTATGCAGAAGAACTGACCTGCACCCCGCCAGGTATATAATACCCATGTATCCATGTCCCCTCTGGAGGAGTCACGCGGGGTAATGGTGCCGGAGCCGGTGCGTGGAGTCGAAGAGTTTCCCGGACGATTGCATCCAGAAATGGAAGTGCATCGATGTCTGCCAAAGAAGGCAGTCCCTTTTCCATTCCCTCTGTATACCTCAACGACCCAGGCAAACTGGCCAGTTCTTTTCTCAACCTCGTCTGCAGCTCTGGCCTCTTTGACAACTCCCACATGATATATGTGATTGTAATACCAGTCGTCTCATGCCCAGCCACCAAATGATCCAACACCTCTGATGCAACGGCTAGATTCACGTCCACATCCTCTCCAGATACCTTCTTCTTTTCTTCCAACCCCTCCCTAAGTCGATCATAAACCACAGCCTGCGTCACCGGGCCTCCACTCTGCTTCGAAAGACCAACCCCCTCGCACAACCCCAAACACCACCTCTCCACAAACCCCATAAACCTCTCTTCCCTACTCATGCTCTTGAAAGCCTCATACTGCCCTAACCACACTCCCCAAGAAGTCAAATCCTCCAGAAACCTCGTCCCATTCTGCATCCCAAACACAAACCCAGAGGTAAAATCCATCCCCACAGCCTGAAAAACAGGCAACACATTGATCACTGCACCCTTCGCAACGACTCCCCTCAAGAATTCACCCAACCTCCCGACCACCATCTCCCGCCCCAAAACCTTGACATCACTCGACCTGAGCAGGTAACTCTTGGCATAAACGCCACTCAACAATCTCTTCTGCTCCCCGTGCGGTTTATTCTCCAGCATACCCACCATATTCGGCGTTTGAAAGTTCATGAATGTATCAGCGTAAAACGCATGTTTTTCGAACGCGCCCTGCGTATAGATCGCCCGCAGCCCTTCAAGCGAATTGACGTTGAGTTCAGTGGGCGAAAGGCGGATTATAGGCCCACGGGCGCGGTGGGCGGTGTAGATGGCTTTTACTTCTGTGGTGCGGTCGCGGTGGTGGGTTATCCATTTGGTGGTGTATGGGGAGAGGGGGTGGGCAGGGGGAATGCGAGAGAGAGGATCGGTGAAGTATTTGTGGATGAGGTAGATGATGGGAAGGATGGCGAGGAGGAGAATGGATAGCATGGCTTTTTGTAGTATTGGGAGGGGAGGAGAGTTGTTGGAGTGAGGATGGATACGAGGGAGACGGTGTTTAAGTAGGACGGATGGATGCATGGATGCATGCTAAAGCGGACTAATGGTTTAGGGTTCGCGGGATGCATTTGTGCATCCTTAGTGCAGGCAACCAGTCTTTGGGTGTTCATGAACTGCTAGACCGGATATTATCCTGTCTAATTTCAGCATGCAAACCAGTGACTACTCAACCAGCACTCGATCAAGTATCCATAGAGACTGTTTGCATATCAGAATTGAACGCGGGTGTAAACTTCAATATCCTGCCAAAATCATATCACCCGACCCTTGAAGTTCCCTACTCCAACGCACCCCTGTCTCAATGATAAGAAGACACAAATTAAAACCTATATACAAACCCCCAAGCTACCTCAATCCTCATCAACATCAGTACCCATCGCAATTTCCCTAGTGGCCTCCAAATCACTCCTCAAAGCCGCAATCTTCTCCTCCAACACCCTCACACAATCCCTCCCCAACGGCATCCTAAGGAACTCATACCCATCATACCCATTATCGACAGCTACAACCACTGCCTTCGCTGCCTTCTCGGGATCGCCCTTAATCCACTCTGTCGTAGAGCCCATATCCTGGGACAACTCAATCATCTTCTCAACCGGCGTGCCCTTGTACACATCACTGTATCCCTTCTCCAACCCAGGCCCCTTAGGGAAGACCTGCCGGCCGGGAAAGGGCGTACGGAATGCACCTGGCTCCACGATCAATACCTTGATTCCGAAGTCTTTGACTTCCTGGGACAGGGATTCATGGATCGCTTCGATGCCGAATTTGCTGGCGGCGTAGGTGGCTCGACCGGGGCGGGCGATGAATCTCAATTTTGATCAGTCTTGTAAGACATGATTTCTTGGGACAAAAGTAGACTTGACATACCCAGCCCCACTACTAATGAGAATAATATGTCCTGACCCCTTCTCACGCATCACCGGTAAACAAGCCCTCACGGCCCGGAGGGGGCCGTAGAAGTTGACTTCCATTTGGGCGCGGACTTCCTCTTCACTATAGATTGGTTAGCCTTCGCCCTATGTACGTGCCAAAGTAGAATGTTATATATTCCCAAGCATAACATAGCATAGTATAGTATACAGACCTCGTATCCTCCACTCCGCCAATAAACGCATACCCTGCACTATTCACCAACACATCGACACTATATTCCACAGCTAGCTCTGCAAATCGATCATATGCATCATCCTGAGCAGGATCGAGACGTATCCAAATGCCACCATTGTTACCGAAGTCGGGATATGAAGCCTTAGCTTGGTCAATGTCGCGTGTCGTGCCGATGACTCTGTGATTAGCGTTGAGGGCCTCCATAGCTATGGCCTTTCCCAGGCCTGAGGAGGCCCCGGTGATGAGCCATGTTTGGTATGGTTCCATTCGCATTTTTGATAAACTCTGTAAGATCCAGAATGATGTATAACAGCATCACTCTGCAATGCTACGACAGGATAGTTCACCTTATAAGTTGGTTAATAGCTGAGCGGAGACACCGGAGTTAAGCGCTTAAGTCCCTGTGTACCGAGTATTGCTCTACCAAATTGCAAGGATGTATCTAGGCTAGCTGAGAGCGCGAATGAAGATGAACTGAAGTATATCTATGATGCTTATGTGAGCCTGTCATCTTCATCTAGTAATATCGATATCTCCGATCGGAGCGAGTATCTGCCATCCTTTCCCAGCCGTGTTTAACCTGCCATTCCTACTGCACACCACCAACCCTATAAATCTCATTATACCCCCCCAACGCCACCTCCTTCAATTTCTCCTCATCTTTACCCCCAAACCTCCCCGGATCCAATCCCCCCTTCACCTCCCCATCGACCTCCCTCCCCTCCAACACATCGCACAGAAACCTCGCAACCCCCGCCGCATGCGTCACCCACACCGCAGCAGCCAAATACACCCCCTCGAAACCAGGAATCTCACCCACAAGGGGCAGATTATCCGGCGTCATGGAGAAAATCCCATTGAATGTTTCTCTGGGAGTGAGACCAGTTTCGGATGGGATGAATCCCAGCGCGTGTTCCAATGTGTCGTCAAACTCGGTGATCCACTCCCCAATGGCAGTATCTTTCGGTTCCTGCGCGACAGGGGCATGGTTGTATGACCCAAGGCCGTAGAAGGGGCCGTGGTCGCGCGCGTAGACGTGGTGGTCAGGCCAGCGGATCCATGGTGTTGGTATCTTCTTCTGGGCGTGGTAAGGCCCGTACATGTATGGGTGAGCGACGGGGACGATAGGAATAGGGATATTAATGTCCGGAAGAAGCTCAGGGGCCCAGATACCCGTTGCGAGGATGACGGTTCTAGCGGGGATGAATCCAGCTGTAGCTGTGTTCACACCGTCCACGCGGCCGTTACCATCTTTGTGGATACCAGTGACATCTACCTCGAGACACTCGACACCCTTAGAGCGCGCTTCATCTTGATAGAACGTCGTGATACGTGTAGCATTCGCTGCACCGTCGCTGGCAAAGTGCAATGCGCTTGTTACATCCTCTTTCTTGATCAGCGCTGGGGCCATGCGAGCGGCTTCCTCCGGGGAGATGAGTTTCGCCGGGAGGCCTGCTGCGCTGGCTGAGTCGTGCCGGCGCTGTAGTCGCTCTGCGCCTGTCTGGCTCGTGGCTAGCTCGAGGCCGCCGATGGTGTCGAATCCGCCGGGGATCTTGGTGTACTCCTGCACGGTGTCTCTGGCGAGGCGGGTGAGGATGGCGCTGTCGTTGTATTGGCCGACGAAGCCGGGGGCGTGGCCGGTTGAGCCGTTGAGGGGGGTTAGAGAGCGGTCGAGGAGGATGATTTTCTTGTTTTCATGGCGGTTTTGGGAGAGGTAGTATGCTAGGGCTGAGCCGACGATACCGCCGCCGATGATGGCGATGTCGGCGGGTTGGGTGGATTGCATGGTGGTAGTACTGGCTTCGATCTTCTGTGGGTGGCTTGGTGGTTGGTAGTTGGGACATGACTGGTATATAATAGTCGAGCTATAGCGGAAGCCAAGATGGCCGCGTGTGCTTTGCGGGCTCTTGTTGAGTCACCTCGTATACTAGTACTATTTAGCAAGTCTTGGGGGCTATATATAGTGTCGGTTAGAGACAAACCCACCCGTATCCGTCGAAAGATTGGCGGAATGATGTCATATACTACTACTGTATAGACTCACCTCAATACTGAGAGGCACTGGAGCAAAGTGAGGGAGGATGTAATATCAGATGTCAATAGTATTAATATAGCGTAACTCATGCATTAAGTATACATAGCATCCATCACCGTTATTCATACACCATAATCACTATGCCTCGACCTTTCCGGAGTCACCCACGTTGCGCCCCAGATACGCCGACTCCTCGATGTTGTTCAACTCGTCTTCCTCCTTATCAAGCTTCAAGTTGCAGAGGAAGAAGAGGTTTCCACCGACGAACGCCAGCACGGCGACGAAGCCATAGTTCCAGATCAGGAGGGGATCGGTCGACAGGGCGGTAAGACCTTGCTGAATAGCAGAGGAGATGGCGTTCATGAACAGGTACAGAGATTGAACTAATACATGTTAGTAACAATGTAATGAACACACATAGAGGGTAAAGCGCATACCTAAACTCTTCATGTTCTTGGGCGCCTTGGTATACGCATACTCGTAACCCGTGATGGAGGCGAAAATTTCCGAAAAGGCAATCAGCACGTACGGCACTGCCTGCACCCACACGTTGATGGGGGCGGCCTCATCACAGCTGCTGGGGTGGTTGCCGCACGGGCTCAGCTTGTAGATGTAGTACTGCGTGACGGCGGCGGCAATCATGGATGCGGAGGCCAGCAGGTATCCCACATAGATACGCTTGATCGGGGTGAAGTGGAAGCCCATCTTGCGGAGACCCGGGTAGATGAACTGGTCCATGATCGGGATGAAGATGATGAGGGCAAGGGGGTCCAGGTTGTTGATGATGTCGTTAGGCACGCCGTGCAGCTGCATGGTGGCCGCCTGGGAGGTTAGGTTGTTGGTCATTTGTCCGTAGGCCAGCCCTATGGAGGTTAGCATCGCTCGGTTACATTATTGTGAAGAACTGACAGTAAAGAGGGTACCAGGCAAAGACAGCACAGGCCTTGACGGCACGACGCACTTCTTCGACCCACTGGTCATCAAAGGTCATCCACGTGGGCTTGTTGGCAAGACGACTGGGCTTGACACTGTCCCAAAACTCGGTAGATTTGCAGCGATAGTAGCTGATCCGTTAGCCAGGTTTTGAGTAATGTAGCAGATAGACTTACAAAGTGACAGGGTTCCAGGACCATTGGCCCCGAAGAGCCAGGCTCCACAGCTGGAAGGCTTTGGTCACGACCGATCCAGTCGGGGGCGTCACGGTGTATCGCTTGCGACAGAAGAACAAAACAATCGGACAAATACCGAACATGATGGTCGGCAGCAGGAATGCCAGCCAGTATCCCACATACTTCTCCGCGTACACCATGGCCACGGATCCGATCAGGGAGCCGACGTTAATCATGAAGTAGAAGTAGAGGAAGATGCGAGTGATGGTCTGCGCAGGATCGACGATGACGCGCTCGCCAGTCTTAGGAATGGTCTTGATGAAGAGTCTGGTCTCCTTGTATTGTTCTGCGATCAGGGGCGAGATATTGGATCTGGACAGGTTAGTTTGATTCTCGAGATGACTAGACAGCACCTACTTGAATCCGCCCACACCAATGCCGAAAATCACCAGACCAACAGCGAAGCAAGCCAGTGCACCGTTTGCATGTACAATAACCGGGGGAATAGATGAGATGATGATGATAATGTGACCGAGCATAGCAAATCCGATGGAGACTTGGATGGTTCGCATACGACCCCAGTATTCATCGGCAATCCAGGCACCCAAGATGGGCATGACGTAGCACCAGAAGGTGTTGACTGTAAGTTCAGTTAGCGACCGCTCTCATGCTTGAGGCCTAGAGGAGACTTACAGGTTGTCAGCGCAGTAGAGGTCCGTTCACCCTGGCCCAGAGCACCGGACTGTCCACTGTATCCGGCACCCGTGGTGGAGCCGGCGGGAAGAGGCTGCTGAATAAAGTTGACATCTATAGAGGTTAGAAACAGCTTTCAACAACCTCCTGCTAAACCTACAAACTGCAGTTGTTCCATAGTATGAGAAGCGCTCGCACAGCTCGACAAACGCGACCGTGTAGGCGGTCCAGCTAACCGAGTCGGAGACTCGACGCAGGGTCCTCTCCTCTTCCTCAGTGGGGTATTCGCGCCCATCATCGTGGACATTGTGGATTGAGGGCACCGTCGACACCACTGTGGTTTCTTTCTCGTTGATGGGGATATGAGGCTCCTTCTTCTCATCGACGGCCTGGATCTCCTTCTGGGGAACGTGGGCCTGTGCGACATAGACCAGATCGTCTGCGCCAACGGGGTCACTCATCTTGGCGAACACGGGCCCTGACAGGGTCTGACTGGAGGTATGGAAAGTGGATGGGAGAGACGATCGCACGAGAGAAAAAAAAAAAAAGCGTTCAGCCTGGGGAGCAGAGGACTAATAAAGCCATAGGAGGCGAGAAGCTGCCGAGAGACAAGCGACCTAACCAACCGGTTGGGTGTTGCATTTGGGTAAGCTGCGACAGGCTCGCTTCGGAGCCACTATCAGTGCGCGGACACTACTCCAGATGTCTCTAAGCTGGCCTAGTGCCAAGGCCTAATTTCCACCGGTGCAGCGTCGGAGATCGGGACCCAATGTGGGTGGTAGCCACTATCTAGTTTGGATTACAGACAGTATCACGCGATGGGTTGGTGTACTTCTTCGCCGCTGTCCATGCGGCCAGACAGAGGGGAGGCTTATCCAGGGAGGTTCTAGCGTCCATCTAGAACGCACACAGCTGGCACCCGGACCTGCTCTGTTCCATGGTTCTGTGGCAAAAACAAGGCCGTCGCAGCCCGAGTGGCATGTGGTCGGGGTGGATAAGAAACCGGGGGAAATCAGCGTGGGCAAATGAGGTTACATCCATACGGGAGAGACATCTGGAGTACGCGCGATTATTTGTCCAAGTCCCTGCATAGTGGCGGACGAGCAGGATTAGCTTCCACTAGACATCTTGGATTCCTCGCAGGGGGAAGCGATGCTGCTATCAAACTATCTGAGGGAGGAATGAATAGGAACGGGGCCACTAGTCATGGCTGATGGCACCGGCTACACTAGTCTATCTAGTTTTCTCGCCAACACGGCAAGTGTGGTTGCTAATGCAGCCGGATGGATGTCCAACCGTAGGATCTTCCACAATCCCCGCACTCCCACGCGTCTCTCCTGGAGAGGCACAGGGGTGGCAGATGGACATGGTGAGTAAGGAATATTCCATTCTATCTCAGCTCTCAACCACGCAGGAAGGCTTGGAAAAAGCAAGCATGCAGGCTGAACAGGAGTGAGACTCGGAGTCACCGACAGAGCTGGGGATAAGGCTGGGTCGAGGACGACCGTAACAGGAAGGCCTGAAAAGAAAAAAAAAGCAAGTTCAGGGACCGAGCTGGCCAATGGATGAGGTCCAGTCAGGGCCAAGCAGATTGCGTGCTTTGACTGGTCCGGATGGTGTCTCAGCAGATAAACTAACCTGAACCATAGGATGACCTGTTAGATTGATGAAGGAGGCGGAACAATGAGATATCGGGGGTAAAGATATGAAACTGATAGAGGCAAGTCGGAGATGACACCACCGCCAACACTGATAACGGCATCGGCCGTACCCAATCAGATCTGATACTCTAAAAATGCCAAGACGGTGCGGGTCTTGGCAGTGGAGCTTCGACGAAGCCAAGTGGGTGGAGGCCGAAAAGAATTATCCGGATAGACGCTCTGCTATCAACCCGTCCCTGTCTCCGCGAGGATATCTCTATCGGCTGTTACTACTGCTGCGCTCATCTGGATGCAGTAGTGTCTAAGCGACCAGTCTGAACTTGTCCACCTGCATCATCACTCCGTAGCTAACCGGAATAATCAGGATGAACTGATAGATAGCTGCACCAATGGTCTGATGGTTCGAGCACCTGCTGTAGACGGTTCGGGGATGCTTCCAGGACGGGCACGTCCCTCGTGGCCTTCCAAACCGTTACGTACTGGAATCCTATCAGGCATTCACGGAGGCCTGATCTAGCCCTGGTTGGGATTAGTCGCCCCTCCAGATCCCGCTGTTGTGATCGCGTCACGTGTGTGTGAGGCCTGGGGCAGAGATGGGCTCACGTGCACGGCCAGCCACTATGGCATTGTCAGGCTCACCACCACCACCACCACCATGATGCTTCTTCAGATTTCTTCACGCCGGGGTATGGATCACGACACATGGCCCGGCTCCTGTGGGCAGTTGGATCTTACTTATGTGCGGGGTTAGTTCAACCTTTCGTATTCTGCAGGGAAAAGCACGCCTTACCCTGGGGTTCTGATTCCTGCGGAAAAAAGATTAAGCTTGATAATGTTGACTCTCGAGCAATCCAAATGACAGACTAGCATTCGGAAGTTTTCCGACTGCCGACACACCTTAGTTGCCGATATCTGACCTCTGAAGTCCATGCTTCAGTTCCAGCAGTGGACAAGCGCTAGTCAACTAGCCTGGACGCATTACGCGTGCCTTCCCCAGCAGGCGCCTTCCCTCGGGCCCAAGCTGTGGTCACATAGGCAACGGATTCACTTAGAAAGTGTCTCGTCACTTCATACTTCTCCAAGTATCATCATGGGTCAGCCCTACAGACTCCAGATGAGTTTCTCGGACGGCTCTTGGATGCCATGCCGCCATGCTGATCTCCCGACCAATAAGCGGCGGGGAACGTCCCGCGAGGCTGAAGCTGACTCCATCGCTTCATCCCACGCAGTGACTCTTCCTCCGCTGCTGCCAACTAATGTAAATAAGCATGGAGAAGACTCTGACGGCTACCTACTTGGAATTGGACGATGACCGCATCAACCAGCTCATGCAGGCAGCCCACCAGGGCCTGCTTTGCGAAGTCCAATCCCTTCTTTATGGCGTTTCCCCGAACGTCCAAGACCAGACCGGTCGGACGGCCTTCTCCTGGGCCGCATCCTGTGATCTCTCCCGGGCGCAGTCCCTAGAGGAACGAGACCGTTGCGATATTCTGTTGCAGTATCTCCTGGACAGAGGTGCCAATCCCGATCTTGGTGACCACCATGGCGAGACTCCTCTCCACTGGGCAGTCAAAGGTGGAGACTCCGACATGGTAGACCTCCTTCTAACGAAGGGAGTGGCCTCCGATATCGCAGACTCCCGTGGTCGTACGCCATTATCACGTGCAGCGGGACAAGGACACTGCAGGATCGTGCAGTTATTGCTATCCACAGGGAGAGCGGATCCAGATAGCAAGGATAGCCGGGGTCGGACCCCGCTATCCTGGGCTGCCGAAAACTGGCACTTGGATACCGTGCGTGCATTGATTGCGCACGGTGCTAGCGCCGATATCCACGACCACGAGGGGCAGATTCCACTCTGGTGGGTCATCAGTAACCACAATAAGAGACGGGAGGCAAACGGGCAGCATGCAGATGACTTCCAACAGTGGCTCGCCGCTCTCGGACCGACGCATGGTGTGGAGCCGATGACCAAGGCCCGGCGAACCTTTCTAGCCTGGGCGAGTGAACGTGGCGATACAGTGCTTGTGCACGAGCTGCTCAAGACGACCTGGGCAGATCCAAACTCTATTGATCGCTACAGGAAGACCCCGTTGGTGTACGCGCTGGAATGGAGTCACTACGAAATAGCGGACATGCTTATGTCTGGCTCTGGGGACGACATGAACCCTAAGCATGATGTTGTGTCGCTCAAGCTGATGGTCCAAGAGAGCCGAGCTCGGTTGCTGAAACCGTTCTTGGAGCGGTACAAGCCTGACCTTAGCAACGAGGATGAGTCAAGCCCAATTCCTTTGATGAGATGGGCGCTGCAGCAGGCTGATCGCTCGACGGTCGCCGTTCTCCTGGAACACAAGGCAGGTGTGGATGGGCTGGAGAACGGAGATTGGTTCGGCCCTTGCAGCACGGCTGGAGCATCAGCAAATTTAATGTTGGCTCAAGCCCGAACCGATGGAGCCTCGATTCCCGTGATGGATATGACCATTCCGGATGGTGATCGTGCCACCTTAACGGCATTGTTAAGCCATCGGAGGCAGATGATGGCGCTTGACGATGGCTACGAAGGACGCTACAGCCGTGGGCTGAAACCGAGCGTCGCCGTGGATATCGTGGTTTTCCGGGATGGGCGTCGCGCGGCGCGCTGGATCACGGATGATACTCTGTACCAGGACATCAAGGCAATGCCGAAGACGGCGGACGAAACACATCTGTTGTAAGTTGATCGAGTGAATAATGGCCCTCTCTAAGATCACCTCTCTCATGCAACATAGGCTTTTCCGGGAGAATAATTACTGGAATACATATTGCCAGCTGACCGATACGCCAAACGAGCTGCAATTCTCCCTGGGAAATAAGAGTCCCTGCCGGACGTTCTCGCTGTTCATCCGCTTGGACATGAAGATTGGAACATCCTTTACTGATGACGGGGACGACGACCGCAAGGTCCGCATTATCGAATGGGCCGTCCTTGAAGCGCCCCAGAAGGCAATTCACTACTTCAGTAACCTACCATACGGGTGGATCCCAGAAAGTGACCTAGAGCTGGTGCAGCTTTTTATGCAAACGTGGCGGGACGACTGGATCGCATTTTGCCGGGAGGCTAGAGGGTACTTGGGGCGGCTGGTATGTTTCTGAAAGCTATTCCGTCAAGCGACTGCTAATGAAGCAGCGAACGCACCAATTGACCGCCCGAGGCAAAGACGACCGGCTCATCGACTCCATCGCGGAAAGCATGCAGCAATGGACGCAGATTCAGGCAGCGTTGGCCGAGCAGCTCAGTCAGGCTCGGAACTTTGTTACGCAGTACCAGCGGTTTAGCGAGACGCGCAAGTTCAGTGAGAAGATGCAGGGCATGATTGATGGGCTAGATAAAGAGATATCGGGGCAGATTGATAAGTTAGAGCAGACGGTTCGCGATTTGCTGCAGATTGTACGCTTCTCTTATAACAGTTGATAAACGTATGGCTAATCCTGGAAGGAATTTGCGTGGGTATCGATCAACGAGGCGCACCGGTCGACTAGTTTGGCGACGAGCATGAAACGGCTCAGTTGGATTACAGTAAGTCGGCTGTCTTGTTTGGAATACGGCGACTAACAGATTTGGTAGTTCGTTTTCCTTCCATTGACATTTGCATCGGTATGTATATCACCATCCGCTCACAGGACTAGTCTGACTGCGCAGAGCTTATTCGGCATGAACGTGGATATTCTGAGCGACAATCCTCCATGGCACTGGTATCCGCTCGTCGGGGGAGTGTTACTGCTATTAACGGTGGCAGTATGGTTGTCAACCAAGTTTACAAATGTAAGTCTCAGTAACTGAATATGAGCATCGCTAACTGTTACAGGTTGAGCGATGGGTTGAGGATCAAGCGGAGCAGATTATCAATGGACGACAGAAGAAAGAAATTCTCGCGTGGTGATGCCCACTATCTCCCAAGCCAATATAAATGGGTTAATCAATTCACACCAAACAACAACTAATACAATCTCATCAAACACACCATATACTCGCCCATCTTCGCGAAAAAGTGACTGTCTAAACAGCAAAGTCACGGGCATGCACTCCCTGCCGAGCCAGAAGCGCAGTCAAGAGGGCGCGCACATCAGTCAGGATCTGAGAGGCAGTAGTAGGCACGGGAAGAGCGGCAGATCCAGAGGCAGCAGCAGCAGAGGGAGCAGCAGAGGGAGCAGCAGAGGGCGTAGCGATGACAGGGTTGGAAGCAGAGGGGGTAGCCGCGGCAGTCGACTCGGAGCTGGTAGTAGCAGCGGAGGTAGTCGAAGCGGAAGTAGTAGACGACGAAGCAACAGCCACATTCTGAGTAGGGGTAGCAGCGGCAGCAGTGGTAGCCTCGACGGAAGTAGTGGCAGCAGAAGTAGCAGCAGCGGCAGCACTCGAAGTACTCTCCACAGCCTGAGCCGTAGTAGTAGCACTACCACTCGAAGAGCTCTCACTGCTACTACCATCCCCAATACTCTTCGTCAAATCGCCCTTCTCAATATAAACCCCACTCCAGAACCAATCCTCCGTCCCATCACCCGTCAAACTCAACACACCCACATGGAAGTCCTCCCCATTCGAGCTCGCACTCGCACTAACAGGACTAACCACCTCCGTCAACGCATCCGATCCATTCGACGCCCAAAGCCCAACCTTCTGATTATCGAAATCAATATCATACGCAAAGTTGTACCACTTGCCCGTCTCAAGCTCCACAGAGTAATGCGTATCCCCGCCGGCATTCCACTTCAGCGTGTTATCCTGGTACTGCAGCTCCGTGAAATGGCTCTCGAAGAAGGCGATTTGGTGCTCGCTCGACGACGAAGGAGGGTTGGTGCTGCTGGCAGACAGAGAGAAGTGGTAGTAGAGATGGCCGGAGCCGAGGTCGGAGGCGGAGCTGGAGGGGGACATTTGGGGGATGAGTTCGGTGCGTTGCATTGATTGGCCTTCCCAGAAGGAGGTACTATCCTGTTCATTCATTGTATTAGTAGAGTGGGAGAAGGTATTGTGAGCGTGGGGTGGGGGAAGTACAAGTCTAGTCTGCAGACCCTGGGCATCGCTCGCTGCCGGGTTCTTGTAGTCGCTGGATAGGGCTAGGTATTCGGACGTTTTGCCGTCGCCGTGGATGTACCATTGCCAGGGGGCGATTTGGTTGCTCCATGACCCTGGCATTTCTTTCTTAGTAATGGTTGTGGTGTGAAAAGGGGATAGGATATGGAGGGGGGAGGAATACATTCGTCAAAGTCAGCGACAGTATAGGACGAGTTGAAGATGCCGCTCCACAGTACGGATCCGGCCAGTGTGGAGGCGGGGAAGACGAGGAAGGCGGCTCCTTTCATGGTGATACTTGGGTAGTATATAATGAGTGACTTGGGGAAGTAGAGAAGAGAAGAGAAGGGAGGAGAATGAAAGTAAAGAATGGATGTGACCGGCACAATGAAGAAAAGAATGGTGTGGTTGGAGAGAGAGAGAGAGTAGAATAATCAGGGTGGTGAAGGGTTTAAGTAGGGCTTGCATACTGGATACAGGCTTGCGGGTAACTGAAACAAGTGTCCGCTGGCGGTTTCATCACCGCCGCTGGTAGATTAAGCTTGTTTCAAGTTGATCGAACAGGGTCCATGACATGACGGATTTGAGACTGACAGCGGTAAACAATTGATTATCCTTAGTTTAAGGGTGGTGACTATGCAGAAGCTAATTGGTTGTGGGCTGTAGATGATTCTATAGTCCACACACAGGCTATTATAAGTTAACGCCTTGCACATATCCTTCACTCCGCACGTCCACTCAGTATCCTCCTGCTTACAACGCAAGAACCGCCTCCTTCAGCTTGGCAAAATTAGGCGTTCCCAGCCCTGTCGCCGGATCCCATCCCGTCGTGGCATTCCAGCTCGCCCAAGGAATGACTCCAGCGCCCTCCACATCGCCTTGGCAGCCCACTGCCTCGCCACTGGTAATGTCATTCAGGCTCTTGTAGCCGCTCGAGTACAGCCAAGGGTTCAGGAAGCCCAAGGATGTCTTGTTGGCCCGCAGACGGGCATCGTTCAGCAGCGCGACGATCCCCGCAAACACAGGGCTAGCGCCAGAAGTACCCGCCACAAGGCCGAGCTGACCATCAATATAAGTTTCGTAGCTGTCGGACATTAGCAGATGTCCATACAATCATCTGGGATGGATACATACTAAGGAGAACCTGCAAACGCAGACACGTCAGGGAACGCGCGACCGCTGAAGTTGGTGTACTGCTCGTAGTACTTCTTCGTCGAGGCAGAGATGTACTTGTCCAGGTAGGTCTCCACCTGATCCGACTGGTACGACGGCTGCGAGAAGTAGTTGCTGAAGCCGCCGGAGCTGTCCACCCAGGCGACTTCGGGCACGTCTTGGGTGCCGCCGACCGCGGTGATGTACGGGCATGTTCCTGGGAACATGGGGGTGAATTCGGTCTTGTCGGTGCCGTCGTTGGACATGCATGCGCCGCCCACACCTGTATTTGTCAGTCGGGACTTGATGCAATATATATGGGGTACAACGTACCAGAGTCGCCGGAAGACTCGAGGATGGAGATACCACGTGTGCCCATCAGGCCGATGAGGTTGCATACGCGGGTGGCGTAGGCAATGGGAACGGTCTATTCTGTCAGCAGGCGATTTGTGTGGGAGGCAGGGATGCTTACATCTTCGTCATCGCCGTACGAGTTGCTGATAACCAGTGGCAGCTCGTCGTTGGTCTTGGCCAGCAGATACTCGTAGTACTGCAGGTAAGGCTCGTTCTCGTCGGTAGTAGTCTCGACGTCGGGAATGAATGGACTGAACCATTAGCTTTAATTCAATTGCATCTTTGGGAACACTCACGGAGATCCTCCGGTAATGTACTCCGTCACCGGCAAGGGATGCGAGATGCCCACGATGTTCTGGACATCGAGATCGGCTTCACCATCCGGATCATTCTCCTGGTTGTTGATTCCCCCGTTGATAGTCTCAACAGTGAAACTCTGCTGGGGAATGTCAAAGTACTGGGTGAACAGATCCAAATCCGAGTACAAGGCCGACTCGTTCAAGAAACTGCCAAACCCAACACGACTTCCCGACGATGCCTCGGGCGTATAGTCAATGCTATACTGCTCTTTGAGGCAATCCGGAGTGATGTACTCGCACACATTACTGCTCTTCTTTCTGCTGGTCTCCTTGGTAGTCTGCGAAGCACGCACGGCCGCCGAGCGCGCAGCGTTGGACTTTCCAAAGAAAACAGTCGGCGAGATGAGATCAATGGACCCGGTCAGCTCATCCGGAACAGAGTATTGCGTTGTGCGCAGCTTCTGGGTAGATCCGCTCTTGTACACCGAGAAGGTGGTGTTGAGAAGCTGGTTGGCTGTGCCCACAGTGGTCGCAAAGTTCAGCAGACCACCCTCCTTATGGATCTGGGTGACGCCTGCCTTCTTCAGCCAAGCCACAACAGCAGCGTCATCTGCGAGAGGAAACTGCTCATTGATGTCGTCCAGATCCAAGAACTGGCCGTAGGTGTCCTTGCCAGGGGTGGACACGGCCAGGAGCTTCTCCTCCAACTGGTCCAGGTTCTGACGCGCCAGAGCAACGGACAAAGAAATTGTGGAGCTGGTATCAGCAGCCTCCACGAGCTTCCAGTCGCTGGGAACAGACTTGACGGTCTCCAGGACGACGCTGGCCAGGGCAGGGGCGGCAAGGGCGAAGCCTGCCGAGATGCGGGAAAAGGCGACCATGGTTAAGGAGGCAAAAGCAAAAACGACCCTGGGTGGAGAGCAGAGCAGACAACGACGAGGAACAACCGGTTAGTTATAGAAGGGGAACTTAATCAAGCCATTCTGCAGTGGGTTTGGGCCGTCGGAGGGCGGGCGGGCTCCGGCGTGGTGGAACAGGTCACGGTGCATTATGCATCCCTTGCATGCAGGGACACGGTGAGGCCATCCCCGGCAGCCTTATTCTTATTTCTCATGGAAGGTTGAAGCCGCCATGAAGCTTATATTGCGGCCAAGTACGAACATTCATCTAATCTCTTGAGAAACTCAGCGATCGGCTCCTCTGAAGATATTTTGAAAGATGCAGATGTTCCTGCAGCAAAGCTACAGCAAAGCTTAGCCGCGGTTCCCGGCATTCGGAAGCGCGACGGAGTCCGTCTGGCAATAGATTAATCGGCAGAAAAAGAACTGGGGACACTATGCATGCACTAACGGCACAGATAGGCGTTCTGCAGCAATAGTGGCTTATCAGGACCATTATTGAGGGGAATCAACTCGGATGACACCATTGATTTCCGAGATGGCCAGATTTCCCTCGTGAGGGGAATGTAGTATTGCATGCAGCTGCCTGGATAACGCCACTCATTTCCTCCCAGTCGGACATTAATATTAACAGTCGCAATCAAACTCATATGAGCAATGTGATGTCTCTTAGCAATCACAACAATTTAATGCCTCATCCCGCCGGAATTATCCCAGTCCTCACTTTCACTACTTCCGCTTCACTGTCTCCACCACCCACTCAATTCGTCCATCCTCTGCCACCTCCCCAAACATAAACGTCTCCGCGGCGCCCACTTTTCCATCCGGCATTTTCATGGTCGAGCTGTGTCTATCCGCAAATTGATTCCCGTCCCGCAGGAACTGGGTAATTTTGAGTGTCACGCTTCCTGGTGGGAGAATCCCCCGCAGCCACTTGATGTGCGCGACAAAGGCAGGGAAGTCGCGCGTTGTCTCATCGTCACGCTGTGTGAAGGTAGGTGTGAAGAGCTTGGCTAGATCGGCTTCGGTGGTCTCAGGAGGGCCGCTGAAGAGGCTGGTTAGGGCCGATTCGAAGGTGGTGGCTTCGGAGGCGAACGTGGTGGAGGACATGGTGCGTGGGTCTTCTAGTACTCCGTTTGATACTTGAAAGAACTTATTCGCGACTTGTGAATTTGTTGTAGACGATTGATAATTTTTTGGGGTGTTTCTAGCGATGGCATCATAGCTGCACTGCATGGCATATAAATACCGTGGCATGATGGAAGCCTAGCATGCATAAGCTTAGGGTTTGCCCTGAATAGGTTGTTGCCTAAGTTGATATATAATAGTAATAGTTTTGAACGGTAGCAGTGAAGATATTAGGCCTGTATACACACCAGGTATCATTGTTTGATTCGCCCTCGTCTACAGATCGTGTATGCTGACGTGAGCGCTAGCACTATTGAGCCGCCTAACGACTGGCCTAGATGGGGCTCTTCTCTCACAGTCAAGTACTCCGGCCATTACATGGGATCAACGTTCGCACAATTTTCTGTAATTCATTTCTTGCTGACAATAAAGAATATTCCGATCTTTAGCATCACCGACAGCAATTTCAGCCCCATATCGCTGAGTATCCAGTGCCACCCATTCCATATACCCACGGATCCATTCGCTTCACTCTCTCACGGTAGGCTACATTTGTCGATCATCAAGCCATCATTATCGGCCCATTGAAGCATACTGGCCTCGACCAGGGGTCCGTACGCTGTTATTTCTCCTGCCCATGGGATGTGCGAGATGGGAAGCTTGAGAGCGGTAAGCTGAGCCTCCAAGGTTTGCTGGTCTATGTTGAATGCAAAAGAATATTATATGTTTGGAGATACGAATAAGACATGATGCCTCGGAGTGACCTACCAAGACGGGCGATAGCTTCCAATCTATAGTAGTAGAGCGTCTACTCCTCGCTGCTTCGGGTCATATTGCTAGTACCAGGCCCTTCGCTTGCTGTTGGCGCCGTCCTGCATTAATCAACACCCTTTCCGGGGAAGCCACTGAAGATGAGAACAGAAGAAAAGAGGAGGGTAACTACTTTGGCAGGACCTTACTATCTAGTTGCATTTACTGTATCCTGTCGTCTCATATACTTTCCAGCATGTAGAATGTTGAGGCCCCCAATCTAGTACCCCAATTACGATGCCTGTCACCGGATGCGGGAATGGCGGCTTAGAAGTCCCGCTTTAGTAGGGTCGCTCTGATTCAAACGGACCAACAGATCTTTTGTTTTCTATTAATTTGCTGTGACACCTGATGCTCACCCTAGCGCATCCTGTTTTCCCATCCTGTTTTGTTTTGAGAAATTCATACTTGTCATGTCAACAAGCTATGCAGCTTTTGCTCTAGCAGCCTCCACCGCCATTCTACTAAACATAACCACCCCAACGACTATCATCTTATGGTCAAATGTTGTTCCAATAGACTGATTTTCGTGTTTGGCTGACTGTGATGAAGCAGTAAATGTCTATTGGTTTTAGAGCATTTGGTCTTACGGCAGTTTCGTATTATATATATTGTCAAAGGAAATATGATATCATTTGCTCAGAATCCTACATATCCAATCCTAAAAGCTGCATAGAGAAACTGCAAGAGTACTCATCGTCATCTCATTAGGGATGTCTCACGTCGGCATACAACAGCAACTATTCATAGGCATAGGAATTCGCCTAATTGGGAATATTGTCCACTACACAATCCAAGAGAACAAAGAATATCCACCAGTTATTACCAAAATGTAGTCGGCTGTTTGTGATCGAGATCGAAGCAAGGAAATCATGGTAATAACATTTTAAACAGGTTAATCAGGTTAATTGTGGTTGCTAAGTGGTGTTTGTCGGGCTCCCTGGCCAGCGGGGAGTAAACTCTAAATAATTATTGATACAGCTAGTCACAGCCCCAATCTGCGCCAGTAACATGCCCTGCTGCAGCTGTTAACATATAGCTACTGAGCAAAGGCTATTCCTATTGCGCCGTCCTCCTTGCTGCCGCCACAGACGGGTATTATACTGCTGACTGAACTCAGTTGATTCACATTGATACCATTTGCGGATCACAGATATTGTTATTCCAAATCACGTGAAATCAGACCCGGTCAAGTATACGGATTAGGGGGTTTGACATGCCGATGCGGCACAGAAAAGTACTTTGTGGACTAAGAAATGTGAGTCGCGGATGAAAGGGGCAGTGACATGAATGCACCAAGAATGTAAATTTTTGCTAACTCTACTTCTATTGGCTAATGCCTGTGATATGACAAGGTTTCCCCGCTCGCATCTATTCCCATCAAACTGTTCGCAGGATTACCTATTCTGGACCGCTCGACTTGGCTAGCTATGCATACAGGCAGGCTACAGGCCCTTTATATGGAAGGTTCATCCCTTCCATCCGGGACCAACGAATGAAAGAGGGTTTAGAAGATACCACAACGCGAGAATAAGCACGCCATACAGCATTGCCCTACCGACTTTCCATTGTGACCAACATGGACAGTCACACAAAAAGTTGTGGCTCCTTAGAACCTGGAGCAGCAACAAGTCCCTTACCTTTTTTACGCTCTGAGCCTGCCCCAGTCGATGAAGTGACGGAGAGCCAACTTCTGACGCGCTTCCAGCCAAGAATAAGCAAATATAGCTCCATCTCCCATGACGCTTGCATAGAGTGCCATGTGGACTTGTTTGGGCGAGGTGGAGTGGGAAAAGTGGTCGGGGGAATGAACGCGCACGATGGCGACTTTACAGCACTGTGCGCCCCAGAAGCACTACCAGAGCGTATTGGCTTCTGCTCCTATTTTATTGAATATGCCTTTGTCTATGATGGTGAGTGTCAACTCCAAATACCAAGCATCACGGCACGCCCGAGTAGCTGATCCATCCTGTTCGGCCTTCAGATGTTGCAGTCGACGCTATTCAGCCAACAAACCCTTTATTGGAGGACACTACCTTAACGAGGGTTCTTGGGGCAAGGAAAGTGGGAATTCTCATGGAACCAAATGAAGTTCATCGGACGAGAAAAGCAAATTGGGGCAAAGATCTGGGCGATACTGAAAGAAATCGATCCGGACTACTACAGTCGCTGCCAAGCTAACTTCACTCAGTGGCATGTGACAGGCAGGCAGATGCGCGACAAGCATTTTACCAGCATAAAAGACTATCTGGCCACCAGAGCCTTGGACTGTGGAGCGAAGTCGGTAAGCCCTTATAAGATTCCGGTCGTCCAGCAACTGACTCCATTGTAAGTTGGGTGGCCCGTATGATGGGCTGGGCTAGTGGTGTCGTACTCACACCAGAAGAAGAAGAACAAGCCGGACCGGTTACATATCTAGCCTACGTTGTCTTAGCTGTCACGAACGATATCTGGTCCTGGGAGAAGGAGAAGCGGGTAACAGAGAAATCAGGAGGATCGATCCCACTCGTCAACGCCGTGCAGATGATTATGCAGATACATGATACGGACGAAGAAAGCGCGAAAAGGGTTGTCCACAACATTATCCGTGAGCATGAAGAACGCTATTGCTGCCTCCGTGATGATTATCTCAAGAGGTCAGATACCTCATTATCAATCAAAAAGTGGTTTCAGATCCTTGAGCTATCCATTGCTGGAAATGCACTGTGGAGCATCCGCGCGCTACGATATCATCAAGACGTCCAGAATCCCTACAGAGGATCTTTTGACTTTCCCTCCGTCTTCAGCTCTCTGAAGATAACGCAATTTGCCCCAGATATGGGATTAGGAGAAGGGGGCATCGCTGGTATCCTCTGTTCTTCCCACTTAGCTTTATTGTGATGCGAGTCGCGACTAAAAGAGTTTATATGCACAGATCCAGAAAGAAAGAATCCTGCGTTGGCTGCAATACTGCAGCTGGACGACACAGTAAGGAACATAATCACATTTTTTTGTTGATCAGTCTAACAATTCTAGATCCTATGGAAGCCATACGAATACCTTACCTCCACACCATCCAAAGGCTTTCGCAATCATTTGATAGACGCTCTTCAAGAGTGGTACAAGGTCCCGCAAGCCTCCTTGGCCGTCATTTCCGGCGTGGCCTCTCTGCTCCATGAAGCATCTCTAATGTGAGTCCGCAATGATTGCAACTTGTCTTTACATGAGTAGTACTAATACCTCACCAGGTTAGATGATATACAAGACGACAGCCCCCTCCGGCGCGGCAAGCCTGCAGTACATACCATCTTCGGCGTGGGTCAAACCATCAACTCTGCACGTTTTCACATAAACAACGCCCTGCGCCTGTGCCTGCAGCTTTCTCCTTCTGCATCGTTGATCTTCTCCGGTGAGTTATATTAGCTCCCACAATGCCAGACTTTAATCATACTAAACTCGAGCCTCTATCTCAGATCAAATTGCCCAACTCTTCACCGGCCAAGCCCACGACCTCCAATGGGCCAGACACAAAAGCATCCCGACAGAGGAAGACTACTTCAGAATGGTTGATGGCAGTATGTATATCTACAGCACAAAATTCATTATGTGTCACCATGACTAACGACAGAGATAAGAAAACGGTGCCCTCCTGATATTGATATCGCGGCTCATGCAGAATGAAGCCACACAAAACCGGTATGTCACCCTACTATACCCTCATCACGTCAAACATCCCCAAGCGAGGCATACATATCATACTGATTTACCCAGCACCCTCGACCTAACCCACTTCATGAATCTGATCGGACGAAGCCACCAACTTAGAGACGACTACCAGAACCTAGCATCTCAGGACGTAAGCCACTTAACTGCAACCCCAGATACCTCCTACAAAGAAGGCTGAATCAATCCGTATTTAGTACACAACCCAACGCGGCTTCTGCCAAGACCTTGACGAGGGAAAATTCTCATTCCCACTGATTCGCGCTATACAAAGCAGTACAGACGCTACTGTTCTCATGGAATGGCTACAGCAGCAAGGGGAAACCAACACCTCTCCTGAGATGAAGACTTTCATCCTTGGGGTGATTGAACGGAGTGGGAGCTTGGAAGCGACCCGAAGTGTTTTGCGTGATCTTTCTGTAGAAATGATGAGGCAGCTTGAGAAAATTGAAAGGTTGACAGGGGTAAAGAATTGGCTGTTGGGGAGTATTTTGGCTAAGCTGCAGGGAGAGCTTTCTTCTCGTAGGGATCAGGCGAGTAAGAAGGAGAATACGTTAGAAAGTGTGTTGCGTGTGTGGGGTAGGTATCGGGATGAGGCGTGGAAGAATGTTTTAAACTAGTGTGAGGGGGTAGCATACTTGATTTTGCTTATTTCAACGTTGAATGAATTATATCATGAACCCGTCTATTTTTCTATCAACTCTCCCCAAAACCAATCATGCACGCTATCTCGGTCATAACAACATATACATACATACAAAACAACGGTGGTATCAACAGAAAGACATCTCCATCTTACCAAACCCCAACATGTACACATCCCCACCAGGGATTCCTTGCTCTACAAACTCTGCTTACCCGCAGTCTCAATGGGCAGCAGGATCATCGCCACAAACGAAACCAGCAACAACGCACCGGAAGCATAGATAGGCGCACTGGGGTTCGCGGAAGCGTAGATACCGATGATAGGGGCACAGAATCCAGCAATGCGGTTCAGGCAACTGGCGATACCAGAGCCGGTACCACGGTTGGGAGCGGGGAAGACCTCAGGAGTGTAGGCGTACAGGACACCGTACATGATCATCTGGGTAAAGGATTCGAGAGCAGAGCAGACGAGTTGAGTGTCGGATGTCTTGGCTGCAGTGAAGCAGAAGAGCAGGACGGCAGTGACCAACGTCGACAGGGCCATTGTACCCTTGCGACCGACGTACTTAATGTCGACCATGTAGAGGGCGAGAATGGGGCCGAAGAGACCGGTCACGGAGGTGATGGCGTAGTTACGGTAGGTAACATATACGGAAGACGAAGAGCCGAGATACTGGGGCAGGAAGGCGTTGAAGAGGGTGTATCCCATGCCGATGGTGGTCCAGCAGAGCCAGATGAGGGCGGCTGATTTTCGTCGTTAACTGATGATAGGCATTTGTATGGAAATACCAGGGCAGGACTTACTGGTGATTCCAAGACGCTTGGATGAGAACAAAGGTCCGATCTGCTGCACGGAGAATTTGGACAATGAGCGCTTCAGGATTTGCGCAGAGGTAAGGTTCTGTTCCTTGCTATCCTCGGCAGCTCCGCCAATCTCTTGCAAGATTTCCACCGTGAGCCAGGTTTTCTTCTTGTTGTGATGGGCAACGCCGTGAATAGCCGCGACGGCGTCCTCATCCCGACCCTTGGAGACTAGGAACTTGGGCGATTCATACAACTTAAAAAAGAAGAATCGACACATCCAGAACACCATGGTGATGGCACCTAGAGAAAGAACAAGGTATCTCCAGCCCATGTTATTTTCCTTGGTGCAGTTGCTCGAGTCGGAGCAAGAGTAGTTGGGGATAAAAGCCCAGGCCAGCATACTGGCAATGAAAGTACCCACTGACCAGAATGTGGCCAGTGAACTCAGGATGTTTCCTGAAGCACCGGGCAAGAACTCGAGGAAGATGGCAGCATCAACGGGCAGGTTACCACCTACTCCCAATCCCAAGCAAGCGTAGAGGGCACAGGTACTGATACTTTATTAGCCATTGCGGCATCTCAAAGGGTAGGCGGCAACATACCCAACCCAGCTGGGACCGCCGCCCGATGCAAGACCAAACGCGCCGCACAGGAAGAGAGTCGTGTTGAAAGCCAATCGACGTCCAATCATATCAGATGCAAGACCCCAGAAAGTGGCGCCAACAATCAGACCAACGAACAAGGCGCAGGTAGTAAAGCGAACATAGGACTCGGAAATGCCGAATTCCATGGAGAGAGGGGTAAGGGTCAGGGCAACTCCCTGCGTTAAACTGGATTAGTTCGGCTGCACTTCACTCGACACCGTCGGAACATAGTTCCAGTGGTCTCACCTGTAGCCAGAGGCTGCACGAAAAAAGAGGTTAGCACAAATTTGAACCGATTAAAAGAATCAGTTCACTCACTTGTCAGCAGTCCAACCAAATCCGCACAAGATATAAAGCTCCCACTGATAGCGGCCCATGCCGATATCCTGAATGGCCTTGTTAATGATCTTGGCCTTGCCTGTAATCATCTAGTCAGACATCCAGATTCTCGGGTCAATAGTAGGGGAAGGTCCTGGCTGGGGAAGTATTGAATAGCCGGCTCCTTGGGGGGTCGAAGATCGCCCATGACATGGCAACAGGAACATACGATCATAGACAGTGTTATGGCCCGATGCAGAGACGGCAGAGTCGACCTCTGCACGGAGGGTCTCCAGGGTTAGCGTAGTGCTCTGGGTTGCGGAACTGGCACCCTTTTCCTGGGAATCTAAGCTGTTGACATTGGATTCGGTATCCTTATCCGTTTGGGAGATCGTATTGGGGGCATCGGCAAGAGGAATCACGACCTCGGGGATCTGCGAGCGGTCCCGCTGCAATTTTTTCCACCAGTTACTCATCTTGAAGAGCGTTCCAGGGATAGTCGCAAGGGGGTGTCAACGATCGGGATGTGGCGCGTGGCTAAAAATAAAATCGTATCGTCTTAGAATGTCGCTGGGGTTTGTCTGCCGGGGACCTAAATAGGGTACGGTATGCCTTGTCGCCGGGGCTAACTTCGAGTGATGGGATTGCTGCTCGGGAAAAACGGTTCAAATCTCGTCTCTTCTTACAACCTAGACCGTGAGTAGGAAAGGTTGTCGCAGGGCGCTATCAGGGCAGACGCTAGGGAGTGCAATGGTGGGCGGGCGGGCGGGCAGATAAGGGCAACCGAGGTGCGAAGGGAGATCGCGATGGTAGTTGGCGCAATGGAATATTCACAAAACAGGTCGCTCCCTGGGTTTCTGCTTGGGCGCGTGGTCGGAGTGTCCGTGTCCGTCGTTCGGTCCTAGAATGACTATGTCTAGTGTTGTGACGACACCACACAGAAAACGCTCGGAAATGATTTTTGTTTCGTATATAAGTTCGGCCTGGTAGCCGGATATTCACAGTCTTTTGCAGTCCAAAGGATGACACGCTTGAAAGAGAAATGCCAGTTGATTCGGTCGCAAAACAGGAATCCAACTTGCAGGAAAAGACAGAGGAGTAACAGAATACTACCTCAAGATGGGTCGAGGTGTGGAGAGGAAAGACCGGGGAGGAGTGAGATGGGAAGGAAAGCCGTGGGACGACGGGAGGGGGAATTGTCGGACCCTATATAAACCCCACGATTCATGCACCGCAGGAGGCCTGGGAAAAAGTTTGACATAACATCAATGCGTAACAGGCAGGCCCACAGCACTCATAACTACCCATAACTACTCGGTACGAAGTACCCCGCTTGCCGCCAGTGACCCAAGGCAGAGCTGATGATGTCGCTTCGATTGTTTTTGCTGGTTGCCTCTGTACGAACACAAAAAGCACACTCAGCTGAGTATGAGCGGCTGGAATGATGTCCTAGGTGAACTGTGTCGCTTTGGGAATGGTATAGCTAGTCTTATGTGACTGGAAGATGCAGGATTGCTCTCCTCATGGCGCTTTGGGTTCAGGGCAGTTTGCCTCTTGCTACTCGGGTTGACCTGGTCTGGTGTGTGTGTGCGCGCGCTTTGCAGGTTATGCGGATGACGGTGGAGAATGGGAAGGAGCCAGAGAAAGGTGAGAAAAAAAGGGAAAAGAAAGCAGGACATAACAGAAAAATTTTCAGGATTGTATGATTCGATGTCGTTGGGGTAGCCTTGCGGTTCTTAACATTGACTGTGGGTGGGTCACCATCCAAGTGGATAACCTCATATCCAATAATCAGCCAGTCAGGTCTTACTGTCTCCATCGAATCGCACGTGCCAAGACCCCTAAAACGGGCGAAAGAAGAAGGTGAAATGAGAGTCCGAATGTTGCCGTCGGCTTCGTCCGCGGAACCGCGCCACCAGGGCCCCTTGAGTGGTGCAACGGATTAGCCGAGTATCCACCATTTACCCTCAAAAGTCCCTCCCGGTCGTCCTCGGAAAAACGACGTCATTCCGATCCTGAGGAAGAGAACGGAGCAGGTCGCGTGTCAAAAATGCTTGCGAGATCGTCGCCCGTTTTCTCGTACCGAGGAATGCATTGTGGTCGTTGACCTTCATCTGAGAAGATTATTCCGGTGGGAGAGAAGCAGTGCATGTTGCATCGGATTAAGGAATTCCCGTCGGGTTGGCTCCGCTGATCGGCATTTCCGGTTGCGGTCACTATGCTGAAGGGTTGGTAGCCTGCGACGCGCGCTATTTAGTGCTCAGAATCATTCCTACAAGGAGGGTATGAATTAGCCAGCACGGGGAATTGAGCCGCTGGAGCTTCGTGGTGGTTAATATGACACAGTTTAGGGTTTCTGACTGACCCTCGGATGTTCTGTATATCACCAAGGCTTACCGTACAGCTAGACAGAAGGTGGCTATTGCTGGAGTGAAGGTATGTCAGTCACATATATATCTGCATGGTTAGGAGTATTTAAGTCGTAGTTCTGGTATACTGAGACTCTAATAGGGTTTCCTATGAGATGCTGAAAGAGGCATTTTGGAAGACGCTCCTGCGCCTTGCCGAACAGGCGCTTGGAGAGACCCTGCGTAGTTTTTGAAAGGGGCCACTTGAGGTGATATTTTACTAAAGACCTTAGCAGATTAAAAACATAATCTAGAAAAATAGTATCAGTCGTAAGTCGCTTCGTTATGCTTGGGACTGAGGACGTGAAGACGGTGGACTTTCCCGTGGCGGATCCGAGTCATGTTCAGAGAATATATGTTGCGATGCACTCGTACTCCATTCATCAACCTCATGGGCTCACTACCTTTGTTTCAATCCTAAACCTATGGAATATTCCGATGTGTTGCAAATTCCCCACGGATTTTGCCTACGCTCAATGGGACCCATCCTACAGTGAAAAGGTAATTATAGTAGTACGCGCATGCTCATAAAAGGGTCTCGTCGTCCCGACATCCAGCTAGCGCTCTCAGCAGTCCGATAATTCTTTTCATACGGTATATACCACTATAATTGACAAGATTCATGGTTCAGCTACACTGGATTTGACCTTAATTATACCTTGTGCGTCTCAAATTGAGAACAGCAACTGCGTAATTCTTCAGTCAGAACATCAATTGTCAGTAACTATATATATCAGAGGGGTCATCTGAGCTGCTAGCTATCATGCTAGCAGCATGGCTACTATACATCGGAATACTCCCTTGATGCAGGAATATGCGACAAGGGATTCAACCCAGGGTCTCCCGAAATCCTTGCAGTTGAAGATGCCCCTGTTGCACCTTCGTTGAGTGACAGCTGCACGCTGTCATAACATTTCTGTACTCCTAGCGCAAATCATGGTTCCGGCCTGTTGTCTCCTGAAAATAAAGCTGGAGTAGTTGTTCAACCGAATGTCCCATCATCATGGAAGTGAACGACGTACGTCCCAGGGTACAATTCATTGGTAAGATAGAGTTCTCACCAACGCCACAGACAGATTTAGACGGCTCATTAATGTCTATCATTAGACGCAATAGCCCCCCCTTTCACTGACACTCTTCAGTTTTAGTCCGCCGAACGAAGTCAACAGTGCATGGGTTCAATGGTCCACTTACCCACACACTCTCTGCTAGGTGCAACCTACGGACCAGTATTGTTTCCGATATACTACCTACCAAGTCCCTCCAAGTTCATCCATCTATTCACTATCTCTCTAACACACTCCCAATATTATGAACTATTCTTAATGACTACCGCGGCATCCTTTACATCTCGTATGAAAACGACATCTACCAAGAACCGACAATGTTGGATATACTTCCCTTGGCCCTCGTTTACGGTGTATTCAGTCACTTAGTTACGCAGACTGCTGTGCCTGGAGACTAACATGCCGCAATTTCTACGACACCTGCCCCACGTTTGCGAACCGCTATTTCCAGCAAATTCATGTCCTCCTCACCTGTAACGCTATCACGCAGCTGGAAGCGCTTAGAGCGAAGGAAATCTATCGAGGGGCGGTAAAGAAATCTCTCTCATCTCCGAGGTGCTTGGGGATTATAGGCTGAACTTGAAGGCCTCTGAGAAGATTGTTCACCTGAGTATATGGGAAAGTAGAGGTTAACCTTCTAGCGATATACTCACGCATTATCAGGCATACAGGGCGATGGTCACCGACAATGTAGCCCTGGTGGAATCAGTTAGCCTGGCGAGGAGCCTTGGTCGTAGTCTGACAAACTTGTACATATGTGAAATGTTGGGCTGCAAGTCCATCCTTATCCTCTTCCAGCTCTACCGATGCCGAAAAGAAGACTTTTCGTCTGCCCGGGGTTGCGAGCTTTGCGGGAACAGATTTCCCTTGATTCAGGTACACGGTAGCAGGGACAAAATAGTTACCAAATACCCGATCGACGCAGATGTACATGGAGCATATCGAGGGATATGGGTGAAGATACGAAACATCCTGTCTGGACTATCTAAGTATCAAAGGGACTGGACTGTCATTAAGAAATGGACTAATGACACTGTATTTTGGGGCGGAATAAGAGTCAGCATCATTCTGTTATATGTCTATGAGACCAGCCTGCCACCATTAATCCCTATTCGCGACAAGTATTTAATTAGCACCAAAAAGGCGAGAAACAATATATAGAGTCCTACCTCCGGACGAAAGGTACAAACCACCCAGTAACTAAAGCTATTATACTATGAACTCGCTTCCCAATGCAATACTCCCTGCAGAGATAAAAGGATAAAAAAAAAAAATCAGAGATACGGAGCAGTTTCCTTCTCACACCACCCCCAGAACCTCTCCGCCGTTCCCGCCCCTCCATCACGCTTCGACACCAACCCCTTCTGAAGATGACAAGGGATAGGCCCGAACCTCCCCCAGGGAATTATATACGCTCCGTTCTTCTCTTGCGTCACTTCCGGAGACAGCGCTGCAAAGAGCTCACTGTACGCTCCGTACCGCGGACCCTTGAATATCCAGCCCTGCCTATCGTCAGCTAGGAGTTCCATTGCTCGTTGGAAAGGGAAAGCATACCATAACCGTAGCCTGAATGGCAGAACTATGTCTCTGTAGCTCAGTCTTCATAAGGCCAGGATGTACACTCTGTTACCAGTTAGTTTGACTCATCCACTCTAAAATGATATTTGAGGATCAAACGAACCAAACTAAGTATGCCTTCCCCACCATCCCGATTCGCCATCTCCTTAGCGATGAACACATTGCCCACTTTACTCTCCATATAATTCTGCATCGGGTCAGAGAGGACCTTAGGAGCACCAGTCTCTTCATCGAAGATGATCCCCCCATTCGCAGTGAACGATGATATCATGGACGACAACCACACCACGCGCACGCTACTCGCGGGAGCTGCGGCCGCGGTGCGTTGAATAAGCGGAAGAAGGAATTTGTTGAAGAGGAAGGGCCCGAGGCAGTTTGTTCCCATTTCAAGATCGTGCCCCTATCTCGAATATCAGCGTTTGTGTTCCATTTATCACTAGCTATTGTCGGGAGTAATACAGTTATCGTCTTA
Source organism: Aspergillus niger (assembly GCF_000002855.4). Lineage (NCBI taxonomy): Eukaryota > Fungi > Ascomycota > Eurotiomycetes > Eurotiales > Aspergillaceae > Aspergillus > Aspergillus niger. The sequence continues at coordinate 1,136,351 of NT_166524.1, forward strand.
CTCCCCGCCGGAGGAGTCATGACTCCCGCATTATGAATCAATATATCAAGACGGTCTTCCAACTCCAGAAATTTATTGGCGCTTTCTTTGATGCTGGCTAGGTTGGACAAATCTAGTTGCAGGAAGGAGAGGCGACCTCGGCTATGTGCGCCCTCCGCGGAGGTCTGAATCTCGTTGATGGCCGTGCGGGCCTTGTCGGCGGACCGGGCTGCGATGTATACGGTGGCATTTTTGGAGTATAGGATGGATGCTGTGTTGAAACCGACTCCGGACGTTGCACCAGTGACAATGGTTACCTTTCCTGTCAAGTCGGGCATGTCTTTCTCGACAAAGGTAGGATTTGGGGGGAAGATTTGGCCGAGGGCGGGTGCCATTGTGTGTGTGTGTGTATGTGATATGATATATTATGCTTGAAAGAGTCAGGCAATGTTAAATGGTTGAGGATTGGAATAGGGAGGCATACCTGGATCATAATGGTAGATTTATAGTAGATGAAGCCCTCCGGACCCTCGCTCCGGAGCCACAATTCGGCAGGGCGGGACCATCTCCGGCGCTAGCATCTCCGGCCCGGCGCCAAGCCCGGGCGATCTTGGAGTGTCATGAGCCAACTGCAATGAATGTCTCTGAGAACAAGCTGGCTTGTGTGGCTTATCTTAAATCTTTCTAGCAGACTGACAATGTCTGCTGCTGGGTATGATAGTAGGGAGTGTACATCCTGCGAAGGCGTCAGGCACAACACAATAAACTGCGCAGCATGTAGTGAAATCACTACAGACTCGTATCAAGATAACTACAAGATAGCCAGCTGAGTAAGCCGCGGCGGTGAACCCCGCCAGAGACATCCAACATCAGTTCATTGAAGGCACCCCCTTTTTCAGGCGAAGCCTATATATCAGGGACAATGGCATCTAAGCCTCCCATCCGGACGCCTATATCTTGTACCTTTTGTCGCCAGAAAAAGTAAGACACGTCCTTGTGGTACTCCGCGAGAATGACTGAATAACCCCCTGAAGGTTGAGATGTGATCGTCTCCAGCCTTGTAGCAGCTGTACCAAGCGTGGATTGGGATGCGTCTATGCTCAAACTCCCTCATCAGCTCCCCGGCGGAATGGATCTACTCAGCCTCGGCAGTTGACCCAACGGATCCGTCAGCTGGAGGACCTAGTGGTAGCTTTGCAAAAGGGCGAAACCCCTCAAAGACTAGAGAACCCGGACCACCTAGCGCATAAAAGCAAAGATTCCCCGGCAGCTAGCCCGGAGACGGTGACCAACTCCTTTGGCAGCCTGCGGGTCGATCACACGGGCATGACTTATGTCTCCGGGGCACATTGGACTGCATTGCAAGACAGTGTATGTGAAAAAGCTTCCAGTTGCAGTCATCGCAGTTGAGACTTTCACTGACAGAGCCGATGGGCGGGGTGACAGATCGCCGAGCTCAAAGAGTGTGTTGAATTAGGGCCATCGTTTCCGCCGTCCCGGAGTAATCACGGGTCCGCCCTTCTCCGGGGCGTGTCTCCGCCCGGCGGGATAGCGGAGGTCCTGGGCCACCTCCCGCCAAGACCGACCGTCGATCGGTTGGTGTCGCGATTTTTCAGTTCGATGGAGCCGGGTATTCGTATGTAAACCTTGCTTGATTCAGATCTTGGTCCAGGATACTAAAGAAGTTGTCCAGTTGTCCTGCATTCTCCGACATTCCAGAAAGAAGTATCGAGCCCATCCACGTGACACGTGTAGGGTATGCTGACGTTCACAGTATGACCAATTCTGGACTCATCCACAAGATGTCAATCTGGCATGGCTAAGTATCCTCTTCAGTATCATGTGCCTGGCGATCCACCATCACCAGCTTACTGAGGGCCACAGACCAGACCCGATTGGCGATACTCATGGGCTGTGTGATGATTTCCGGCAACAAGCTGCCTATTGCCTTATCGACAACAAGTACACAACTCTGACGAAGTATACCATAGAAGCTCTAATGTTCTATGCGCAAACAGAGTACTTCCGGGGAGAGGAGTTTCATCATGAGGTCTGGTTATTAATGGGAATCGTCAACCGTCTGGCCATGCGGGCTGGCCTGCATCGGGACGGTTCCCGCTACCCAGAGCTCTCGTGCTTTGCAGCCGAAATGCGACGACGCATCTGGACGCTCATGTCCCAGCTGGATGCACTTATATCGTTTCAGCTGGGTCTGCCCCGAATGATCTATGACGGGCTAGCAGATACACAGCCGCCGCGCAATCTGCTGGACGAGGATTTCTCTGAGGACTCAACGAGCTTGCCACCACCCCGTCCCGACACAGCCTTTACCCCGGTGGCTTATTTGATCGCGAAGAGTCGACTTTCCAGGGTATTTGGTCTTGTGATTGACCATGCTGCATCCACCACACCTATCCCGTCTGCACTCATATATCAACTCGACAAGCAGCTGAACGAGTCCTATGCCGCTGTTCCGGTATGTCTCCAATTCCGTAGTGTAACGGAGTCTGTCACGGCATCGCCCCGTATCGTCATGCTGCGTTATAACCTGGAAATCCTGTATCAGAAGACGCGATGTATCCTCCATCGTAAGTCTCTCTGCGAGGGCCGCTCGGATGGTCGGTATACAGAGTCTCGACGTATCTGTCTCGATGCGGCAGTGAGGATCCTGCAGCATCAAGCGACTATTGATGTTCAGGTTCAAGCGGGAGGAGTACTGGGGCAATGTCGCTGGTTCGTGACTTCCTTGGCCACAAATGATTTTATGCTGGCGGCAATGGTGGTATGCCTGGAGCTCCACTATCTTGAGCGGGAAGGTGCACAAGGCGGGCAGACTGGAACGCCGGGAAGGGACGAACTGCTTCTTGCCCTCCAGACCTCGCATCGGATCTGGGCCCAGTATAAGGATGAGTCTGCGGAGGCCTGGCAAGCGTGGCAGTCAACCAGCATTATGCTGAGGAAGCTGAACGCCAGCGTATCCCCATCAGATGGTAGTAACGGTGGCGAGAATACCAGCGGCCACAGCACCACCTCCAGTACGTTTGTCCTTTGTTCCCTCTAGCCTTCTCTAATACCGGTATAGTGGAGACCGAGATAGAGAAATTCGATCCCATGCTTGGGGTGTCCCTCGATCACCAACTGGATGGGTCAATGTCTGTGACAGAGCCCAAGATGCTATCGCCGTCCGAGCCGGAATTCGATCTATCGCACCTTCCAAGTGAGCTTGTAAATCTGTGGGACTTTACTGGAGACATGAGTTGGGTATGTCGGCTAGCATCCCGAGCGCTCTTGCGTTTGAGTCCGATGAAACTAACTGTCTGTGCCGCTATAGCTTGCCATGTAATAAAAAAGACCTTCCATCTAGTGGGAACCTATGACACATCAGATGCAGACTAATCTGCATAATTCGCTACTATTCCTTGTAATCTAAATCTGTAAGCCCGCGAGAGTGCCTGGAAAGGAAGTAGACCGTCAAGGGGGGCATTGCATGGCGGGGTATATTGGGCATGAGAGATATTATCATGTGTCTGTGGGGTTCCTAAGCTAGGCCTCAGCCCAAATGTTACACTCGATGAAACGATCTAGCCAAAGGATGTACGTTGGCTGATGAGTACATCCCCCAACTGGTGCAACCATGCTCACATGACGGGTAAGTTCACCTGGTGGGGTCTCGCAGACGAGGGCAGCCTGTGCACTCAGAATCANCTTGTCCCTCTCTAGCCGTTGCTCTTCTATACCCCTTCTCTCATGGGTTCACTCTGAAAGAAAAGACTGGAATCGATCTNCACANCCTGTCACAAAGGGTATCTTTTTCGATTGAAGGAATCNCCGAAAAGGATACCTTGCTGACAGTACTATTCCGGAACAAGCAGGTCAGTCTCCGTCGCTGGAGAAGTCTCTGAAGGATATACCTGGCAACCCAAATTTCGTTAACAACTGGTTCTCGGGAGCACGCGGGATACGACGATCGATAAACAAACCCTGTGGAAAGTGGCTTTGGGGTTGGAGAAGCACAAGCCTCTGAGAAACTTTGTCCGTTCAGGTACTCCAGAAGTCATACTGTGTCATTTAGCAACCTGGTCACTAAGGCCTACCGGAANCAGCATAAGGGAGAGGATATACGAGCCCTGATATCAGAGATGTCTGGGTACAATACTCGCGAACGTCTGCTGCCCCGTGAGCAGGAAATGGAGCTTACTCGGCATCTCGTCCGAGATGTTGTCGATATCGGAACCCATACGATTAAACCGAAGCAGTTCAAGACCGCAAGTATCATTGAGCTGCGTTCAATTAACCGACGCAATGTATGCGAAGATACTTTGGATTTCCAGACAGGCTGTTTTGATAATGCTTCAAGCTCCTCGTCCTCCACCCGCGCGCCCGCAGCAGAAGAAGACAATTGGGAGATTCCAATTTCTTGTTTTCAAGACTTTGCCACGCCTATAATCCCGAACGGGGTTGCCGATGGTTCAGCAGCGGAAAGCAACATAGCGAATTCCGCACTTGCCCGTTCAGTGTACTCCTACGAAGGATATGGCTGGAGACAAAAGCAATATGTGCTAGTGGAATGGCGGTTGCGAAGCCTTAGTGCCCAGAATTCGGTTGACGAACAAGCCCAAGCGAAACGATACCGTTATTTCGCTCAACTTCTGCGGCGGACTTCTATGATTGGTGAAGTTTGCATGCTACATTGTTTGGGCTATAGTTTGACGACAGGGCGACTGTCAGATGGAACACAACACCCTGTTGTGGGATTTGTGTATGAGTTTCCGGGATGGCTCAAAAGTACAGCCAGCGTCCTCACACTCGAAGAAAAGATTGCCGGGCGCACCGGAACGTTCGCCCCGGTTACCCCTTTCCTAGAGAACCGATTCCGTCTTGCTCAGAGATTGTCCCTTGCACTACTCCATCTACACTGTGCTGGATGGAAGCATCGCCAACTCTCCAGTGACAATATCATATTCTTTCGAGGTCCACACCATCCCTGGCATCCCATAAGCATACCGTACATAGGCGGTTGGCAATGCACTCCAGATGACTACAGAATGCAGGACGATAATCCGGGTAGTGATGAGACGTTGACACGGTTCTGGCAAGGAGACGATCTGAAGAATTTTGCAGTCATCCTAATGGAAATTGCACTCTGGAAAAGTCCTTGCGAAGCCTATCGCAACGCTGTGAAGCGTAATAGGCCAGGGCTGTCGAAAAACAACCGCGGTATAATTTCTTCGGAAAGTGCGCAGTCGCTGTATAGTACCCTTAGGGTACAACTTGGAGGGTCGATGGGCTGTTACTATGAGTATGCCGTTGAGGAGTGTTTGAGGGGGTCTCGTCTAGCATCGTCAAATACTAGCCTTGAGAAGCACCTCCTCAATGAAGTGGTCCTGAGTCTACACAAGTGCCCTTTTGATTAAACTCTGAGCCTGCAACCTTTTTTGTTGATTTATACTAGCATTTATTTCAACGAATCCTTGCTTTACACTTAATCTGGGTCACTAGCATTCTAGATCTTAGCAACCTCCTAGGGATGAAGCACACAGAAGTTGCAACACGCCCGTACGACGGTGCATATATCATCCACAATACTGTCCTTACGCTCGCTGTCACAAATTCCAAGGATTCTAGTTCATTCCTCGCCATGTACCTGAGATATTCAAGTACTCTATAGACCCTCTGTATATTCATGCTCTTCCCCAGTTCTCACTGAACTAGTGCCTGCATACCATTTTGTTTCCACTTCACCTTTACACTCACCATGATACCAAAGTAATACCCCACGAGTCGCTGAGTCCGTTCTATAGATATGCGTAGTAAGGCTAAAAACGATTTCAAGAGTCGGTGGATCCGAATGTGTGGGGGTCCAGGGCCAACCACGGGTATACCCGGCGCTAGTACGATACAGCAAAGGATTCTGTAGGTCTTCCGTTGTTTTCATCCACTTCAAGCATTTGGATGAAATGATACTACTACCAGATCTTCAGAGAGGCTCTGAGGTTAGAGCAATTATCTCGTGTGACCTTACCAGAGATTGTATAGCCTTACTCGAGGCGTACGCATCGTTAGATCTGCTTGGTAGTTGGAGCACGTAATCTTCACCTTCGAGGAATTGCGTGTCACCAGTTCGCAACGAGACCTTCGTCATATTGACGTGGACTATCTTAAGTGTCTCGCGCACGCTTAGTTCTTTTAAGCTATCCTGGGGGTTCTACCGCTGGGAACATCTTCTGCCCGGTAGGAAGATCTATGATACGCTCTTTCATGTAACCATCAGTTGCGAAGAAGCTTGCCTATCCTTTGGTCTTTGTCAATTGAGGGTGTTGTGGTATTTGCCGTTGCTATGAAATACCATCATCAGACAGCGATGAAAGCCGGGGTTGAGGTTATAGAGGATGGCAAATCCGCGGGGCCCAGGGCGTGACTGTCAGGACTATAAGTTGTTGGTTTCGAGGTTGAAATATACGTGAATCCAATCACTATTCTTCTTTTGATATAAAACTACGTAGAGAAACATTCCATAAAAGTCCATTCACACACACCGACGGTATTTGTGAGAGAATTTCTACTATAGTTTACTTCCCAGTCCAATTTCCCGATGTACCGCATCCCGTGCATCTGCAGCCGGCAGGCTAGGAACCGGTAGATTCAACTCCATCGCAATCGCCTTCGCAGCCCAAAAGCCCGTCACGAAGGCAAGAGCCAACCCGCCCGCATATCCGAGATTACTAAATCCTCCGCCATCGACTCCTGCGACCAAAAGCCCGGGGATGGGATTACCATCAGTCGTCAGCGCGCGGCCCTTGGAGTCGATTCTAATGCCGCCGTACGTGAAAGTGATCCTATACGATCAGTCATTTCTACTCCTGGATAAGGGAAGGTGTCACTTACGATGGCTGCACTTCCATGCAAAAGAAGGGCCCGTCGCCCTCCACCAACGGGACTGGAGGGTTTCCACCCGCACCGACAGGGGCATCCAACGCCACAGTCGAATCACCTAGCCGAATGGCTTGATCATACTGTTTGATTGTCTTTCGAGCTTGTGCACCATTCACTCCCCACTGTGTGAGAATTTCGACCAGCCCGTTGATTGTCGGTGCACTACCGACACGGCAACCGTGCTCCTGCGCTTTGGCCAGACGGTCGATCTCGCCCGCGTTCGGGAAGGGCGCAGAGATGCAGTGCTGAGTCCGAGTGCGTTCGCTGAACTGTCAGACATGTACTTCAACAAATCTTAAGGGGGCATACTTGAATAGAAGAAATCCTCGCCGTTTCTCTTGCTTCGCGAGATACTGATTGATAATCTCGTCGCCGGTCGTCTCATCTGCAAACCTGCGACCGCTCTCGTTGAGAAGTAGGCAATGTTTGCTTTCTACCGGATAGTTAGAACCATATTTGGCCAGGACGTATGTCACTTACGATATTGTGCCAACGGCAAATAGTCCCGTGGGTTGACCTTCTCAGTTTGCAAAGGTGCCGCGAGTAAGTGGCCATAAAAGGTACTCATCCCACGACTGCTACCTGCCCCTACTTGTGTACCCAGGGTCAACCCGTCCCCAACTGATCCCTTGTTGGATCGCACAAACATATCGTCTGCGTGCTGGCCCAGGTGCACGGACAGAAGCTTGGGGTTACCTTGAAATCCTCCAGTAGCTAGGACAACCCGCTTCGCTCGAACTTCGTAGTGTGTACCATCCGCGCGACGGATTACGGCCCCTATAACGCGCGACCCAGGGACACCCGGCACCTCCTGCAGAAGCTTCACCACTGCGGTGTCGGTGAATATTTGTGAGCCGGTATTGCTATCCCTGATGCGCTGCTGATGATATGCATGGAGATGCGGAATATTGATGGGGAAACCAATGCCTGTACCTTATGTCAATTACTTTTCGCTGCAAGAAGAAGAATGGCATGCCAATTGTCATAATTCCATCGAACCTCTGCGCCACTGGGACACCATTTTCCCGCATCCATTGTACGGCTGGGAGGTAATCTTGCATCCAGGCCGCTTGGAGATCGGGATCTCCCCATGGTACCCATGAGCGCAGACTCGAGTAGGACTTAGGGCCCCAACTGCACCAAAGTAATCAGTATATGTCCCCTATAACTGACAGGTGCTAACTTCAACATACAACATCCCGGCGGAGTAATTGGATGACCCGCCCACGGTGGACTGCTTCTCTACAACGAGAACCTTAGCCCCTGAGGACGCGGCGAAAGAGGCACAGGCGAGGCCTGACATGCCTCCGCCACATATTAGGGCATCAACGGTAATTGTTTGCATATTGTGATGATTTTTCTATGAAAAAGTGGTATGCCTGGAGTGATGATGGCTGAAGACGGAGCGCCGGGTATATAACCACCCTCCGGTAGCTAAATTAAGTGGCCGGAGGACCCACCCGGGGATCTTATGCCTGAACCAGCATGACAAGTCCAGATCATAGCGAAAGACCATTCCGGTCAAGCTGATAGCAATTTAGATCATCGAATTCCAAGCACAGTCTTTCAGTCTATGCCCATGCTGAATGGAAAGTGGCGAAACCGGTTGTGGTAGGGTTGTCCGGATACCGTGATTCCCCGCATTTCTCCAGAATTTCTCGGCAATTCGGGTGATTTGTTCCAAGACGTCCTAGAGACTCCTATCCCATTATTCTCCCAATATGGCCCGAGGCGCTCGCTCAAGTCATGCTACAAGGGCCTCTAGGCCCTCGGCTGCTGCGTGCGAAGTATGCCGCCACCTAAAGATGCGTTGTATCCGGCCCGACCCATCGCAGCCATGCGACCGCTGTCGACGCAACAATCGGCGCTGCGACATCCCCCCTCCCCGTCCTTTGGGCCGCCGGCCCGGTGCTGTTGGTCGCTATAATGGATTCGAAAAGTCCTATAGGAAAATGCAAGCACAGCTGAAGAAAGCACCTGTGTCGGCTGATGAGGTACAGCAGGTGCTGAATACCACGGGCCAGGAGGAATTGCTCCAATTGATTGTGGCGAAGCTGCAGCATGGTAGTAACTGCGAGACGCCAGTTGCATCCACAGAGGATGCACTGAGAAGCAACCACGATGGCTTGCTAACCCCGAAGGAACCAGTTAGCAATCCGCTCGCACTGCTGGCGGACGCATCTAGCGTAGCAGAGCCATTGACTTCCTCACTAAATCGACCATCCACTACAAATGGTGGCCAGGAGCTGCTCCAGCGCTTGGGCTGTGTGTCATTGGGACTACAGCTAAGTCGAGACACATTGGCACAAGGCCTCAATGCTCTTTATACCCCCTCTCCGCCAATTCACTGCCATTCAAGCTATTTCCGACCTCCTGATGCGGATCCACCTCGAGATGTTGGCCCAGACCTGGATCCTATTGAGCTGGGGCTATTATCGCTTGAGGATGCGCATACTTTGTTTTCAATGTATGTGCAATACGCCCCGGGAATTCTCTTGCTAACGGAGTACTAGCTATTTCGTCCGTTTACACCCCATCAACGGCATCTTAGACCCAATTCTCCACACCGTCGACTATGTGCGCTCCCGCTCCGCTCTCCTCTTCACATGGATCCTGGCCATTACAGCTCAATTCGATCACCAGTCTGCATCGTGCGCCAAACGCCTGCGCCTCCACGGCGAGATGCTCTCGCGCCATGTCCACACATCCGGGTACAAGTCCGTTGAAATTGTCCAAGGATACTACATTTCTCTTCTTTCCGCTACCCCTGCCTCTGCCTTGTCCGAGGAACGCTCATGGCTTTACACTTCCTACGCTGTCGCCGTCGCCACTGAGCTCGGCTTAGACCAAGCTAACCCTTCCAATATTCTTCCCTCCGACTCGGTGATGTCCCAGCGACAAGCTCGCAATAGCGAACGAACCTGGCTGCGAATCCTGCTGTGGGAACGCGCTACCAGCGCCGCTTATGGGCGCGCAACTGCCTTTCCCGAGTCGCCATTGACCCGGAATATTGACAAATGGTGGCATCATCCCCTCGCCGATTCGACGGACAAGGACACATGTGCCTTTATTCTCCTCCGTCGGTATCTGGCAGGCCTCCATCGCACCTTGCACCACCAAGCCTCTTTGTCTCACGATAACCCCCACTGGGTTCGCAATCTTGTCGACTCCACCCTCGATCCCTGGCGAATCACCTGGCTTCCTGGCTGCACGACTAGAGCCATTACCCCCTCCCCCAACATATCCACGGCCTTTCTGACCTACGTTTATCTCCACAACCGTCTCTGGACGCTCTCTTTCGCCCTACATACCCAGACCATTCATTCCCACGCCCTTCAGGAAGACTGCTTTATGGCCGCCGTGCAATGCTGTACCCTCGCCGTGCACGATCTCCAATCAATTGGTGAACCTCTGTATTGTCTACTCTCCCCAACCTGGGCTATGATAGCCTACGCCGCCACTCTGGCCCTCAGACTGTTCCCCGCTCTGTGTGGAACCCATCCCGGTGACGAGACCGAGTTGCTGGCACTACTAGGACAAGTAGCCCTGCAGCTGGAGAAGGCAGGGAGCACACCGTCTCATCGAACTGGGATTGCAGCTGTGCTGGGGAGGCATTTGCTTAGTATCCTGCGGGCGAGAGTTGGGACGGGGATCGGACCTGGGGTTGTTGCGGATAGCGGGCTGCACTGTTCATCTGAATCGGGGCTGGTGGGGAGCAGCTGCGATCCAGTCCTGGGGTCTGTTGCGATGGGCTTGGATGAAGGGTTTGCGGATGTGTTCCGGGAGGTGTTCGGGCCGGGGTGGGGGTTGGACATGGAATGAGATTGGAATGTTGGACGATAGTACTTTCAGGAGTGTGGCAGAAGCAATAACGACGGATCAAGAGCGACGGAACAGCGCAGATTGCGTCCTTTTAATTTGAACGTGCAGTGTCTCTATGAACACGAAATTTACGCCTGGGTCGAGCACATTTGTATAGACTTGTATGTGCGCTGGTCGTCATCTGCAGTGACGCTAACTTACCTATGATTTAATTAGCCTTGACTGTCACCGTTTTATTGTGAGATCACTTCATTCTGGTCTCATTGTATTTGTCTCATTATTCTTCATTTCTTTTCCTTCCCAGGGAATGGGGCAAAGGGGGACTTATTCAAACTCCGAACACTGACAATTTTCTCCCCTTTTCCTCCCCTTCTTTTTCTTTTTCGAACTTTGTTTATTTCATTTCTTTCTCCAGTGAACCAGAAACCTTGTTGGGGAAAAGAAAACATGTAAATAATGAATTGTAATACTGATAATATTGATACGCGGGATGATCGGCCTTCCCAGAGTGACCAGCTCAACCGTGGATTGTAATGTTGCCGTTTCCGGTTGGTACCTGGGGGTACTTTCCTATTTCGACAACCAGAAATATTATAATCAAAAGCAACACATTCTCCTCAAAGCCTCAATCTAAGTAGCTATCCTAATTAACTCAGTATATACCATTTTGACATCATTGGCCTCATAAATTACATCCCATTCCAAGCCATTTCCCCTTTGTTTCCCCTTTCCCAAACAATGACAAACAACCCATCTTACTGGATTGAGTCTGAGGACTGGCACACGGCTGGCGAGCCATTCCGCATCATTCCCCGACTTCCATCAGGGTTCATGCCAGCAGGTAGAACTGTCTCTGACCGCCGCACTGAGATCATTCAGACCGAGAACCACCCGCTGGATAGGCTTCGCAAATTCCTCAGCCATGAACCTCGCGGACATGCTGACATGTACGGGGGCTTTATCACGCCGCCGGACGACAAGGGTGCGCATTTCGGCGTGCTGTTCTGGCATACAAGCGGCTTCTCAACGGCATGTGGTCATGGCACCATCGCCCTAGGGTACTGGGCTGTATCTAAAGGTCTTGTCGAGGTCCCAGAGAATGGAGCTGTGGAGGTGGTGGTTGATGTTCCGTCGGGCCGTGTGTCAGCGTCTGTTACTGTGAGGCACGGCAAGCCAGTGCATGCGGACTTTATCAATATCTCGAGTTATCAGATAGCGAGAGGGTTATCTGTTAAGATCCCTTCTCGTGATGAGGAGATTCGTGTTGATCTGGCTTTCGCCGGCGCTGTGATGGCCTCGGTGAATGCTGCTGAACTGGGACTCGAGGTCAAGCCAAGTAATGCGGATACATTCATCAAACTTCAGCGAGAAATAAAAGCAGCCCTTGGTGATAGGGCAACTTATCTCGATTATGAGCTATACGCAGTCATCTTTTTCGAGGAGGAAAGAGACCACCCAGATTATCAGAAGTTAATCGTCCAGAGAAGCGCTACCGTTTACGGCGATGGCCAGATTGACCGGTCTCCTTGTGGTTCTGGAACTTGTGCGAGAATTGCTACCCTATTTGGAGACGGTCAGCTTCGAGAGAACCTGAAACTTTTACATCACTCCATTATCGGGTCGGCCTTTGAGGCTCAGATAGAGTCCTTGAGGACTTGCCCTGTCCCGGGCTTTGATTCCTGTGTGGTGCGTGTCAGAGGCCAGGCGCATCTCGTTGCGCAGTCGCGATTTTTTATTAATGAGGAAGATCCTCTTTCTCCGGGATTTATCTTGCGTTAGAATTACCGGCCATGTCCTTGTTGTGATTTTCCAGTGCTTGCATTGAGACATTCGGCCCCCACGTTTCTGTTCTTATTAGTGTCCGCAGCTCGGGCCAAGTGTCTGATCCTGCAGGGCGGGGCTCATGTCAGCTCGACGCCCATGACAGCTGCAACGATTAATCTGGTTCGCATGCCCCGTGGGTAGTAGCCCAAATGCGCAATACGTGATTTCCGCCCAAAGGAATCTTTGGACCAAATCTTCCGAACTACTAACTCCCTCCACTGCGCCAAACCATGTATGCCGTAGAGCAAGATGCACCCCTCTGCGCCAGATGTCGCACCATCGACTTCGATACAATCCTCCAGCTCGGCAAGGATGTCCGAGATGCAAGACTAGAGGGTCTGCCAATTGCATCACTGGGTAGTATTACTTCCGACCCAAACACGCCATGTCCGATGTGCGACCTCTTCGACAAGGTCAAACTTGACCTCGACATATCAGCCCTCCAAACAACATGGGATACAAGCCAATATCATTTACGTGCATTCAGCAGCATTATAAAGGAAGTAGGAGTCACGGCAGAGATGGCAACAGAACCTAAACGACGAGATATTATCAAGGAAATTCGCAGGGGGAATGAGTATATGAGTGATGAGTCAAACAGTGTGTTTTTCGCGGTCTTTCCGGGGGGCGCGGATGATGTCTTCGTTACAAGTGAAGCCAGGGTTCTCGATATCTGCAGCCACCTAGAACAGAGCGTCATTATGCCGGTGGAGGGGCCTAGGGTCGCCAATCCACGGACTCACGGGGTCCGAGTGTCACCAAATCAGATCAATTACACCCGCCTGAAAGAGTGGATGAAGAACTGCGAGTGTCACCATGGGCCTCGATGTACTTGCTCCCTTAGTCCTCCGTCTTTTTTGCAACAGGTGATCGATTGCCAGACCCGGAAAATTGTCCCTCTGCAGCCAGGATGTGAGTATTTCGCGCTGAGCTACGTATGGGGAACACCGTCATCGGAGGACACAGCTGGCCAAATACAAAACTCTAAAACCTCTCTTCCAGACTGTGTGCACGGTACTATTGAAGATGCCATCACCGTCGTCCTCAACCTTGGAGGCAGGTATATCTGGGTCGACAAATACTGCATCGACCAGGACGACGTGCAGGGAAAGCACATCCAAATATCTCACATGGATTTGATATATTCCGGTGCATATGCTACTATAATCGCCGCTGGTTCTGATATTTCGATTTCTGGGTTACCTGGCGTTGGTGCAGTTCCGCGACAACGCCAACCGCAAGCAACCTCACCGACAGCATCTGGGACAAACCTGAGACTGGTATCTACACTGCCTTCCATCCGAAGTGCCTTATCGACCAGTCCATGGATCTCCCGTGGCTGGACCTTCCAGGAAGTAATTCTCTCGCGTCGATGTCTGTTCTTCACCGACTTTCAAGTCTACTATATGTGCGGAGAGACCACACACTGCGAGTCGACTGTGCTCTCTCCTTTTCATCTCTCACCCATGTCCATGACCCAAACAGACGCAGAACCCGCCATCAACGACTGTCTCGATTGCTCTCGGTTTACCCATCAAATACCCCAAGATCCAGCATATTATTCCATGACACCGTCCCGACCATGGGCCTTCCGTACACACCTATCACACTACTCAAGTCGAATCCTCTCCTACAATACCGACGCTATCAACGCCTTTCGAGGCGTTCTCGCTCGCTCCAGTCGCCCAACGTACTACGGCATTCCGTTATTATTTGGTGAGGAGTCAACCTATGCTCTAGCGCACGATCATAATTTACGCTTCGCCTGCGCACTGGCCTGGGAACCTATCTATCGGCCTCCCCGCTGTGATACTAGTGACGGCAATGGCAACAACAGACATTTGATTCGAAGAAGTGAATTTCCCAGCTGGTCCTGGGCCGGCTGGATAGGTCAGGTCTCATATTACTATTTTCTCTGGGTGAGGAGATTCCCCTGTGCAGAGGAAGATCTTCTTCCGCAGGAGCTGGATGGCCATCAGCCTATTCGCATATGGATTTGCTTCGGTCGTAATAGGCGTAATAGCCATATCCCAATAGAGGATTTCTTCATCAATCATAACAGCGCTCCTTGGAGGAACCTTATTCCTGAACTCTCGCCCCTTCTGCAGATCGAATGTACTGTTCTCCATTGTCTCCGGATTAAGATACTGAGTATTCGTTCCGGGACGAGTTTTGTTCCTGCGTTCAGAATCATTATAGGGAATGGGTATTCCCGTGCTCCGGTGCTGTTCTGTGGGCCACCTCCTTGTTCAGACGAAGATGGGGTGATAGAGGAGGAATATACAGGCCTGGTGCTCTTCGAGGCCGAACATGATATTACCCTATGCACGCCGCGGGATCATATTGGGATTTTTGTTCTCCTTGTGAAGGAAGTTGGGGGTGGAAAGAAGGGACATCATGAGCGAGTGGGTTCGGGATGGTTGGATCGGGCGGAGTTGGGGAAGTTGGGGAGTGATAATAAGGTGGCGATGAGGAGGGAGAGGGTCTTTTTATCTTGAGAGCGGTTGATATTCGTATTCTGGCTTATAATAAACTCACTACTAGTGGACTTTGTCGGTCGGAAGCAATTGAAGGTGGTGTTATAGACAGTAGACACAATGAGTTGACATCTACCGCCCACTACATTCAGTATTCGTCGTTTGTCCAACATCAGAATAATATTCCGACCATTTCAACATTTCATTGCCGACACTGCTGATGTAACAGGTAATGGCTTCTCCAAAAAATATTTCGGTCCCTTCGGATTTCCTTTCCACTGGGTTTCAACACCCACCACTAGCACATCAACCCACGATTTGGTACTTGGCATGATTGGGTGTCACCCAAAGGCCGTAGCGCCGAGGCGGGGAAGCAAGTACAGAGTACAAGGCTGCGATGTGCTGTTCTTGCATGTACGATTTCGATTGGCTGCCCCTCTAGGCGTACGCGCCCGCGCGCGAGGAGGTCGACATGAGTGAGGCTGATGCCTAATAACAGCTCCCGAAAGGGATTATATTGAATCCTTTACCTCACCTGCTGTGCCAGGTATCTAATGTCCACTTATATCTTCCTCGGAAAATTATCGCACGCTCTCCGTGACTGAGGTGGACAAGAAATTTCAACTATGCCACCCAGGTTTGATACCAGCGTTTACACCGTAGGCTGGGTCTGCGCAAGCAAGGATGAGGTCACTGCTTCTCGAGCATTCCTGGATGAAGAGCATGAACAGCCTCCTAGACGGCCGAATGATAACAATGTCTATATCGTTGGCGCAATGGGAGAACACAAAGTAGTCATTGCGTTTCCTGGAGCGGGCTCGTACGGTGCAGATGTCATTGCTCATACGGTGGCACACATGGTTCGCACATTTCAAGATATCCGATTTGGCCTGATGGTCGGCATAGGCGGGGGGGCACCTCGGCACCTGATCCTAAGAACCCGTTGAATGACATTCGGCTGGGAGATGTTGTCGTTATTGAGCCAAATGGAAAACACAGTAAGATTCAATTTTTTCTTCTGCTCATATACCCAATTCTAGACTTTGTGCTTTATCTAGTCCACTCAGGTTCTCACAATAATCAAGGTGGGGTGCTGCAGTACGACAAAGGTCGGTGGGGAGAGGATGGAGTGTTTGAAATCAGATCTCATCTGAAACGGCCTCCAAAAGATCTGCTGGCTGCCATGAACCTGCTAAAGTCAGACCATGATCGTGGGATGGGAAAGATGATCGATTACTTTGAAGATATCAGTAGAAACTCGAGCAGGCTAGATTGTGGGGCTTCCAATTCCCTGGCCGCGAATTAGACCGACTATACAAACCAAGTCACCCGCACACTGAGGGATTTGATTGTTCGGGCTGCGGCACCGAGCATTTAGAGACACGCCTTGATCGTGAATCAGATAATCCTGCCGTACACTACGGTCTCATTGCCTCCGCCAACGCTGTCATGAGGTCCGCTGTATATCGCGATCATCTGAGAGATACCTGGGGAGTGTGCTGTTTCGAGATGGAAGCAGCGGGTCTTATGAATTACTTTCCCTGCTTGATTGTCCGAGGAATAGCAGACTACTCTGATAATCATAAAAATGATCATTGGCAGCGCTACGCAGCAGCCATGGCGGCCGCGTACGCCAAAGATCTCCTACGAGTCATACCACCTGAGGATGTCGGCAGTACCGAAATCACTTCTCGAACTAACGAAGACTGTATGTCAAAGTATACTTGTTACCAGAGACTTGCCAGCTAATACCGAGCAGTATTGCGAAATCTTGGAGAAATAGAAAAACGAGTCGCCAAACTTGATGAAATGATATCCCACAATCATAACGAGGTAATTCTCAGATGGCTCAATGATTTTTCCTACGATCTAGACAAAAGTTTCGTCTTCGATGAAATCCACCCAGGAACAGGCCAGTGGTTATTGGGCTCGGACGAGTTCCAGTCCTGGTATCAGACCAGAGGACAAACACTACTCTGTCTAGGCATTCCTGGCGCAGGCAAGACGGTTATGGCAGCTACCATCATTGAATATATTAATACACACCGGCACAATGACAACCTGAATCACGCACTTGGATATGTGTTCTTCAGCTTCAACTTTCCATCACAAAAGAGAACCAAGAACTTTGTCGCGTCAATTTTGAAACAGCTTGCCCAACAAGACCGGCATCTGATGCAGGGTTTGAAGGCTCTTTACGGTCGACATAGTGTCAGGGGCACGCAACCTTCAACACACGAGATTATCGACGTTCTTTGTTCTATGAGCAGTGATAGGCAAATATACATCGTTGTCGACGCGGTGGATGAAATCCAAAGTCTACACAAAGAACCTACGGAATTCTTATTGGAGTTGTTTCGAATACAGGATGCTACTGGCCTAAATATACTCGCAACCTCACGCTTCGCCCCCGAGATTGAAAAGATCTTCAGGGAAAGGGACGATTGTTCCTTTCTGGAAATACGTGCCACGGATGAAGATATTCGAAGGTATGTTCAGGGAAATATCACTTCCCTGCCGTCCTTTGTCACGCAGGATCAAGCAATGGCAGACAGAATATCAAAGGAAATTCCCCGGGCTGCTAGCGGAATGTAAGTACCATGGGGCAGGGGATAGACTGTGATTTCTGACCCTCATCTGACTGAACACAAACGCAGGTTTCTTTTTGCAAGGCTGTGCCTCGATTCCTTGCGGGACCAAGTCTCACCCAAGCGCATGCACCGGGCATTAACAGAGATGTCTAACAATTCAGGGCTTCGGAGATTGGCGTACCAAGAGACCATGAAGCGTATCGAGAGTCAATCACCAAACTTGAGAAACCTGGCAATACATGCCCTTTCATGGATTGTTTGTGCTAAAAGACCTCTGAGTATCTTGGAATTGCAGCATGCATTAGCGATACAAACAGGCAGTCATTCGATTGACACGGAAGACGTTGCTGATGCCACATTGATAATCTCTGTGTGTGTGGGGCTCGTTTCTGTGGACATGGAGAGCGGCGTTGTCCGTCTCGACCACCCTACCACACAGGGCTTTTATAGCAACTTCCTGGAAGAATGGTTTCCAAATGCTATCGGAAGATTGCCGAAGCATGTGTCACATATCTGTCCTTTGACCGGTCTATGAGTCAGGATGCCGCAGCCATAGTGTCCCAGCATCCCTTTTACCGCTATGCGGCTCAATATTGGGACTACCATGGTCAACTTGACCCAGTAGCTGATGACCTCCTACTGCCACTGCTGATGTCGAAGGAAAAGGTGGCGTTGTATGCACAGCACATGGCTCTGCGGGGTTGCCGCTCTTATGATATGAAGCTAGACAATCCACAAGACATCACCGGGCTTCACTTGGCAGCTTACTTTGGGCTGATCGATATTGCTAAAGAGCTTGTCAAGCACGGCGGCAATCTGGGTGCAAAGGACAGCTGGGGAAGAAATGTTTTTGCGTGGGCTGCAGAATTTGGACGCAAGAAATTTTTCGAGTATTTTCACGACAACGTCAGTCTTTGGCACCAAGAAGACAAGTTTTGTATGACGCCACTGCAACTGGCATCATCGAATGGCCACAAACATGTTGCAAAGATTCTGGAGAACCGACATTGTGGCCCCGAGAAAGAAGAAACCTCAACTTCCGAAGCTGAATTGGTGTACGCAGCTCGGATTGGTGATCAACGTTTGGTTGAAGCGCTTTTGTGCCAAGGAGTCTCGGCAAATTGCCAGCAGGATAGGCGTACACCTTTGCAGTTGGCAGCTATTGGCGGGCATCTGGCTGTCGGGAAAGCTCTGCTAGAAAATGGAGCCGATCCAAACATGACTGACTGGCACGGACGGACTCCTTTGCATCATGCAGTCCTAAGTGGGAAAGAAGAGGTCGTGAAGCTACTCCTGGACTATGGTGTAGACCTGAATCTCAAAGACAGAAATGGTGACACTGCTTTGATATGCGCAGTCACTGTAAGACGTGACCCGATAGTTCGCCTCCTCTTGAGCTACAAACCTCAGCTTGATTCTCAGGACAGCTATGGTAACACGGCTTTGATCGAGGCAGTTGCCTTTTGTTCCGATGAGACGTTCGGTGAACTGTTACAAAGTGGCCCCGATCTGAATATTCAGAATAGAAATGGTGTGACCGCCTTGATTCGTGCAGCCCTTGACAGACAAGTAGAAAAGGCCCGTCTCTTGTTGGCATCTGGGCCGCAGGTTAATATTGGCGACGTTACAGGCGCCACGGCTTTGATTTATGCAGCCCAAAATGGGTGCTACGAGATTGTTGAAGCACTAGTCCAGGGTGGAGCCCATCTGGACATTCAGGACAATAGAGATCAGACGGCTCTTCTGTGGGCTATGCGAAGAGATCACGAGCCGATAACTACTTTACTTATCCTAAGTGGTGTAGATATAGAGATAACCGCAGATAAACAGGGGGTTTTCCGCTGATTTTAGCCGTTGAGGAATCTTGGAGTCATGTCATTCGTCAACTGGTACTAATGAAAGGCGCGGATGTGAACCGCCAGGATTCAGATGGGAGAACAGCCCTAATCTATTCTTCTCAGCATACCACAAGCATCCCCTGCGTTCGTTCGCTTCTGGAATGTGGCGCTAAGCTCAACAGTCAAGACAACAGAGGATCTACTGCATTAATCTATGCAGCTCTTTGGGGTCAGGAGGAGAAGGTCAATTTGCTGCTAGAAAGCGGCGCTGATTGGAATGTGCGCGATGACGAGGGACAGACGGCTTTGTTTTATGCACGTCACAGTAAACATGACAATATAATACAGTCGTTACTGCGTTATCAAACAGCTGATGAGGCATCCCAGTCTGACAATGCCACAGTCTGCGAGGACCACGTGTTATCTGGAAGCGAATAAGCCTGTGGCTTACTGTAGGTACGACAATTGACATCAAAGGATGGCAAGTTATCAAGGCCGAATTAGGATTTCTAGCAATTCAATGAACCAACGGTGTTTCAAGATGAACCAGTACCCGAATATGAACGGAACCAGTCGCTATTGGAATTCAATTTCTCCTACAGCTCTCCCCTTTGATCTTAACCACAGTCAACGGGTACTCATCCCCATCTGACTCCACACCCACATCTGGTCTCTTAGACAATATGTCCTTACTAGATTCGCCTGATAGCCCACGAAGGCCTGGTTTAGGATAGCTTGAACTCCCCTGTCCCCGAGAGGACTGCTTTCTGCTGAACACTCGCGGAAACAGAGCTCTTGCCAGTGGACGTAGAGTAGGGAGACACGCAGAGATAATCCCCGAAGAGACTTCTATTACACACCATGCGTTCGATCGGCCTAGTGTATCTGCGACTGATCAGTATATTACTCACCACTTGCAGGGGGAGAAACGGGTGAATGCACATGTCAAGTCATCAAAATCAACGTCAACAAGCGTGATGATGCGATATATGCTCGTGAAAACCACACTATCCACATCACATGTTACTGTCAGCATATCTTTTAATCATTCTACGAAAGCAAGAAGAACAAGACGAATAAGCAATTGAGAAATAGAAAGAAAATACTCACAAACCCCCCAAAGAGACCATCCCCACGGCGCCCATCCTTACCCCCCACCCTGCCTGCACTTTCCACACTCTCCCGATCAGGAGCCCCAGAATGACTACATCAGTGATAGCATTCACAACATCATTCGCAATAAACGTATCCTTGAGGTTAATGCATCGACCGGGGTATTGGAATTTGTCCCACGCCCTAGCGACAGGAGTACACTGGAAGATGGAGGCAAAAATGAGGGATATGGCTCTGATGATCGTTATCACTCCCAGGATGTACACGGCTATGCGGGTGGGCCTATGGATGTGGAAGATCCGGTGGTACATTGCTAGGATGGAGGTTTTGGTGAGGATTATTGAGGTGCAGTAGAATATTTCGGCGGGGAGAAGGAGCTGCTATGGTATTAGAATGGCTTGCTTGTCAGAAGAGAGTACGGAGAGATAGGGCTTACTTTGTTGATGGTTATTAGGCTATCCATGGATATGGTGGATTGGTGCAGGCCAAGGCCGTATTTTACCACTGTTAGATTTTAGAATATCTTCAAGATAAAGCAGAAAGTTAGAGAGTATTTAGAGGTGACTTACTCTCTATATCGAGTGCGAAAATGACGAATAAGTTCAACTACGTTTTTCGTCAAATTGAACCCTGCGTATGGTGAAAGATGCCATACCACCGCGGCCACAATCAGCCCATCCTCCAGGCCCAGGGGCACTTTTCCTAGATGCCTCGAGAGAAAGCGCAGTCCCACGAAGAAGACACCCAACAATGTAATTGAAATTGAGGCATCTCGGTTATAGTGCTGCCAACTGCCTAAATTGGCCATGGTCAGTGGTTCATGTGGGTTTGAAAGCTTTGATGATAAATGTGTGGCATCTGTTCCATTATATTTGGAACATGCGCGGGGAACGCGAAGCTGATTTGGGGGCCAAAAGCTCGTAAATTGTAGGCCCTAGTCTGCCTTGTATTGTCAGAGCTGCCGCTAGATTGACGCAGGGGGCAGCGTTAATATATAAGTCTAAATGAGCCAATGTCTGGGCTTGTACTATCTAAGCTTGTCATTCTAAGCTTGTTAAGGTAAGACTGATGAAGGTGCAGTGATTGCGCGATTGCCGTGTATGGATAATGCGTGTGTTTTGGCCCCATGTGGCTTATGCAGTAAGAATTAAGTTGTTTGAGGGTGTGCAGAACCGAAGATTGACGAGTCCACGGATATTTAGACTTGAAAGAATTTAGATCATCAATTATGCAGGGTGCGTATATCATACATCAATTTTAACATAATAAAAAACTAAAATAAGGACCAGCTAAGCATTCAATGACGGTTAATTGAAATTGATGGATGGATTTTAGTCGCTAACCCCGCGCCTTCTGTAGCATCCGTTTCAAGGCAAAAGGCCATACTGTTTGCCCGTCGCGGTAGCAGAGAAATAGCTTGGTCGGTTTCTCACGTAGCACTCGATGGTGGGTTTGAAAAGTTCCAGGCTAGTAATATCATCATCAATAAGTATGTCACTCGATCATGAAGAGCGAGAATAATCATCTCACATACCCATCCTCAATAAGTGCCGTCCTTACAACTATCTCCTCGTCCCCGTCACTCGCAGGAATCGTGAAAATAGTGCACCCGCAGCCGCTGCAGAAACACTTGACTTTCGGACGTCCACTTAGGGTATCATTGACGATGTAGCGTTTGGCAAGCCCCTCGGCGTCATGGAGGGTGAAGTCAGGTGTAAAGTATGTTGCAGTCTGGGGCAAAAGCATGTTAGCGTTATTCCGGGCAATATTAGGTCATCTATCTGGGAGGACAGAGAGAAAGAACCTATACGCACAATCTGACAAGGCCCTCCAGCCCCAAGAGCACAATCACCGCAATAGCAGCAGTAAACCGCGTTTGGATTGCCTTTTACTGTGAAGCCAACTCCTTTGCATAAACACCGCCCGGTATATGCCAAGTGTTTTGTGTTTTGGTCGATGGACATAGCGTCGGACATGATTCTGTCAGAAAAGCAGGCAATGTCCCGGCCTATTCCACATTAAACACGGAGCCAGTCTATATTAATGGCTCAATATGCCTGTTGTTGTATCCCCGCTTTTGACCATCGGCTGCAAACAGGGATTATTGGGTCTCGGTACTCCTCGGATATCCCACTGAGAGTATACTGTCGGAAGTCTGGGTCGGCGATCGATCGGCGACTGGACCCTGTCGGCTCGGACCGTGAGCCGTAGAAGGATTCCCCATGTCTCTGGACATCCGAGGGTCCAGATCGGATGTAGTATCGCGATCCTTGTCCATCCATAGTGTAGGTATTAATAATATAACACTTCATCCAAGGAATACGAAGTCATTTGATCACTTATTTGTGAGCAGCCTCATCCGTCCCGAACCCAAAGCTCCCGAGAGTCCAACAGTTCTGAGATATAAACCTACTAAACAGGCCTCCCTTAGATATACCAACATATCAACAAACAACCCAAATCTAACTTACTACATTTCACCACATCGCCAAAATGACCGAACTAAGAATCACCAAAATCGACGTCTTTCAAGTCGACCTCCCCTACTCTCACGGCACATACCACCTCTCCGGCGGCCGGGCAATCACCCGCTTCGACGCCACTTTCGTCCGCGTCACCACCAACACCGGCCTCGAAGGCTGGGGCGAAAGCACCCCCTTCGACAACTACATTGCATCGCATGCCGGCGGAGTCAGAGCCGCTATCGCAGAGATCGCCCCCAAGCTCGTCGGCCTCGACCCCCGCCGAGTCGATCGCCTCAACGATGCCATGGACGCCGCCTTACTAGGCAACGAGCCAGCAAAATCCGCCATCGATATTGCCTGCTGGGATATCTTCGGCAAGTCTGTTGGACTTCCCGTGTGTGAGTTGCTCGGCGGACGGACAGAAACGAAGCTCCCTGTTCTGGAGTCGATCCCCGTTGCGGATCCTGAGGGGACGCGCAAGCATGTTGCTGATGCAAGGGCGTTGGGGTTTACGGGGTTCTCGGTGAAGATTGGCTCGGACCCCGTGGCTAATGCTGCACGGGTGGAAGCTGCTCTGGTGGATAAGAGACCAGGGGAGTTCTTTTTGATCGATGCTAATGGTGGCATGACTGTTGATACTGCGCTTCGGATGTTCAGGTTACTTCCTAAAGGGCTGGACTTTGTCCTGGAAGCGCCCTGTGCTACGTATAGGGAGAGCATGTCGCTTCGACGACGGATTGATGTGCCGATTATCTTTGATGAGTTGGCGAACAATGAGAGCTCGATTGTGCAGTTCGTTGCGGATGATGCTGTTGATGGGATCGGGTTGAAGATTTCCAAGACGGGTGGGTTGACGCGAGGACGCAGGGTTAGGGATATTTGTCTTGCGGCGGGGTATACCATGTCTGTTCAGGATACGAGTGGTTCGGACGTGGCGTTTGCGGCGATTGTGCATCTCGGACAGACTATTCCGGAGCAGTATTTGAGGTGTATCTTGGAGTGCAGGGCTATGTGTGTTGGGAAGACGGCGGATGGGCCGTTTGATGTGCATGAGGGGGTCCTGACGGCACCGACTTGTCCGGGGTTGGGGGTTAGGCCGAGGATGGATGTGTTGGGAGAGCCGGTTGCTAGTTATGATTGAGGTTACTCAGCTGCTGTCATGTGGGCAGATGGTGTATTTTTCTTTCAAGTTATTTAGTAGAAGATCTGATGTTTTGTTGCTACATGAGACTATGATATGTTGAGACATTCACTGCAGCCAGGCAGCTGTCAGCTGATCCTTTGCCTTTCTTCCTGCGTGGTCTCTGACCACCACCTCTTCCAACACAACCACCAACCATCTTCTTGAGATCTAGATAGATCAAATCTATATATTCTTGACCCTTCGTCTTGACATGATATATGGTTCCTGATTAAACTTTACAGGCCATATTGGTAAAGGAATATGCTCTGTATATCTCTGACGTCCTTACTGCATACTACGGCGAGAGACAGTCACGAAGCACATCTTCGGGTGACCTCGGCTTCCTCATCCGAGATCCGAGTTAGGCAATCTTGCTCAAACAGGTTCCAAAGTATAACCGGTCACCTGAATCTGAACTACCATTTAGATTCAAGTGTGCAATGCGCATGGATGTCATAGAAGTTACTGAAGGCCTTTAATCACCCTTGTTACTTAAATGCAGCACTCTGTCATATATCTTTATAAAGAAAGCCCCTCTTCTCATCACTCTCTGGAACATCACTATATTAGGTGCGTTTCCACACACCCGACTCACGGGCGAAACATGACCAATCCACGACCAACTCGCGACGAATCCACCCTTCCACCCACATATAAATCCATTCCGGCTTCACCGCATCCACAGCCCGCAACTTCTCGCTGATCTGTCCCGTCAGCCTTGTATCCAGCACATTCGCCCGCTCAGCTTGGGACATAATCCCCTCAAAGAACTCCAGCAACTTTGCAGCTGGATTCTTGGCCAATCGTTTCTGCAGCTCTTCGTCACTCATCTTCTCGCCGGTACTACCAGCCATCTCCAGATCCTGCCGGACGCGCTGCACCCACTCATTAAAGGGGACAGTCTCGATAGTCTTCCTGGAAACCTTAAAGAGAGCTTCAGCGACCATTGGACGAATGACCTCCCAGTCTACCGGGTGCAGGTTCAGTGGGTGGTACACCTGGACACCCCTGGTTCCCACGCCTTGACCAGCCACTGCCAAGTCCACTAGGACTTCAGCGAGCAGATCAACCGGTACCCAGTCGATGCGATTGAGGGCTGGTCCGAGTGTATCAGGCAAGATACCCAGGTGAAAAGAGCTGCGAACGAGGCTCGGAAACCATTCAGTCTGGTTCCATACTCCCTTTGAGCGGACCGGGCCCGCTATCTGACCAACACGTGCGAAAGAGGCGTGCACTCGGCCCTGGCGAGCCGCTTGCGCTAGTAATTGCTCTGCAAGGTACTTGCTATCTGCGTAGCCGTTGGGTCCGGGGTTCGTAGTTGTGATCACCTCTTCCGGGGTCAGGCCGGTCTTTGTGTGGTGGCCCATAGTGGAGCTAATGGATGAGAGGAAGAAGAGATGGGGTGACTGGTGTGATTGGGCAGCGAAGTTTATCAAGTTTACCACGCCGGTGAGGTTAGGCTTGAAGGACGACAGGCTGAGGTTGAAGTTGACTGCCCAGGCGTTGTGGATGATCAGAGTGGCAATGTTTCGCAGGGTTTTGAAGACATCAGGTCCCAGACCCAGGTCCGGCTGGGAGAGGTCCGCCGTCCAGAAGCTCACGCGAGACAGATCGGTTTTCATGCCGTTACGTTTTACGCGGTGGCTTGCCTCTGCGTCAGGATTGCGGTTCAAACAATGCACGTAGGTAACGGAAGGGGACTGTAGGAGGGTGTCGAGAAGGTAGCTGCCCAGGTTACCTGTCGAGCCGGTCAAAATGACCACATGGGACTTGGGCGCTTGGAACTGGCTACTGAGTTCCTGTAGTAGTTCTTCCCGCTGCTGCAGCTGGGCTTCTTTTTTCTCCTCAGCGGAAGCCTCCTCGTGTTGCTGCAGGTGAAGCACTGCCTGGGTGAGTTCATCCACAGAGGGATGGAGATAAATCAGGTTTGGAGTGAGCGTCGGGAGATCAAGACCATTCTTGAAAGCCCGAGTGGCAGTGATAGCCTGGAGGGAGTCAAGGCCCAACTCGAAGAAATTTTGATTATCTGTGAGATCCCACCCAGTGACATAGTTAATTGTTCTCCTAATGTAATCGGAAAGAACTTTCGGATCATCCACCTGGCCAGGTCTAGCAGGTTCACCATTACTGGTTGCCTGCGATAGTTTGTCCGCATCGGCATATAAGGCATCCAACTCAGACGTGTACAGTTCGAGCGAGGCAGCCCGCTGAATCGTTCCCTTCCCGGCACGAAGCATAGGCTTGTCTGGCTTTGTGAACAGAATGTGTGTTTTTGCCACGCGCGCATGAGCTGGACAAACCGCATTGGCTTCTTCAACGCTCGGCCAGACCTTCTCAATCATCGCGGCGCGCTCATGTGCAGTGAGATCTTTTCCGCCAATTTCAACCAGGAGAGATGCTTGGAAGCGACGTGCCCCAGCAACTAAGACTGCTGTCACTTCTGGATTGGATGCAGCGATGTGCTGTTCCATAGACACAGGGTTGGTCTTCTCACCGTTCAGGAAGACAATCACGTCATCCGCACGAGCGGCCCAGCGCCACAAGTCCGGCTTACTAGGGTCCGGGTGCCGCACAAAAAGGTCTTTGGTGTGGTATTCCTGTTGATCTGGGAAGATTGTGAAGGAGAGCTGATGTTTTTCAGACTTTGGGCTTCGAACAATCACGAGTTCGTAGTATTGATCGGCGACGTGACGCAGCTCAGCTCCCATCCGGGGGTTGATGTGAAGATATCGCCAATCCGTGCGAGGATCTCGGTTAGTTTTGGAATGAATAGTGCTAATCATGCCTACTTCTGAGGCTCCGTATAGATTCATGAGTTTGATCTTGGATGCCACGGCGTCCCCGATTGGCTGGGGAAGGTCTCCGCCACAGTAAACTAAGCGATCGAGGTGCTTGCTGCAGTAGTCCAAGAGCTCCGGGCTCTGGGAGAATTCTTGAATGATTGATGGAACACCCAAAAGAATATCAATCTGTGTCTTCTTTCTCGCCTCTACGAGAGAGGCAGCGGTGGGAAGCCCCCCAGATGCCGGAAAAATGACGGTAGTGCCGACTGGAATGGTTAAGAACAGTGAGTATGCCAAACCTGCAGCCTACAATATCATTAGATTCCTATGCTATCTGCAGATATGCAGCGAAGGCTTACATGAAAAGGTGGCGGAACGAGGAATATCCGCTTGCCAAACAACCAGCTATCTTGGCTCTCGTGACCTTTCGGGGGATCCAGCACCGTCGTGTGCATATGTTTGCAAGCACTATCATGGCTCCAGAAGATCGGCTTCGGGATACCCGTGGAGCCAGACGTATGACTGGAGAGTTAGTCTTCCATCGCTGCTCGGTCAATCAGGGGCTTACATCACAGCTAGAATCTCTCCAGCAGCTTCTGGGTAAGTCTTGGAGAACTCAAAATGAGCATATTCTTTGCTGATCAGCTCATCGACACTAGGGACCTCCAGAACATCCAGCGTTTGTCCTTCCAGAATGGCCTTGACTGGTGGTGGATGAGGCACTGGGGTGACCAGCTTAGTGCAACTGAGGCGATTGAACAGGCTACTGTGAGCAGCCACGCTGTTCCTTGGGGAGGTAAGAAACATCTTCGAAGATCAAGCGTCAGCTTAATTCATTTCATATCACAAATATCAATGACATACGCGATATCCTGCCTTGACAGCACCCAATACCAATGCCGGGTACCGTAAGTCATTAGGCCCCACGTAAGCCAGGGTCTCACCGTCACCAGGACCCAGCTTCTCAGTCAGCCACCAAGCAATGCCGTTGATGGCATTGGCAAATGCTTTGAATGTGATCGGGCGATAGCCATCGTCGTAGCTCATCAGAGAGACTGGGTATTCGGCATAGATGGCGTCGGGTTTGACCTTCGCGTAGTGGTCGACGATGTGAGGGAGCAGTTGCGTCCGAGGATTGAACTGCGAGACATCTGGAACAGTCATGGTCAGAAGCAATTTTAGTTGGGAAGTAATTTAAAAATCATCAGAAGTGCGCAACTTGTTGTGTTTATATATTGGTGTCGAGTGAAGAGTAGGCGGCTTAGCTGGGACCATGTGGCCGAGGGGCCCGCACCTGCGTCAGCCCAGGCAAGCAGAACCAGCTCATGTTTGGCGGAGCATTCCGACTAGAATAAAGTGGAGCCCAAGTGGGCTTCGGATAGCCAGTGGAGCTGCGCGTAGGGAGGTCTGTGTAGGACAAATTTGCCTCTGGTATGCGGGGTGAAGATAGATAATGGCAGGACAACGGAGTGAGAATATATGAACAGACCCAGCCAAGCTGCAGCCCCAATAAACTCGACAGCCTCATCGGAACGTTTCTGCCCCATTGAGCGAAAGATTGTGTGATATGGCATTTGGGGGCCAAACTAGTCAGTCAGCACTAGCAATAAAGCCCAACGGCTGAGTGGTGATGATCCATACTTAGGTTATGCTTTAATCACACTAATCAAGCCCTAGTCGCCGGAACAGCCACTAATGATGGCGGCCTCGCGTCGGTGGACTTTCAAGCCGATTGTTGTGTCTTTTGTAGCCTTGCGGATCTTAACGCAAATACCATTGGATCTTTCCGTCTGGACCAACATCTCTCTTCCTTCTTTGGGGTTAGATTTGAACGGCAAGGTGGACAGCGTGACCCGTTCAGCTCGCTCGGGGGTGGGACTTATCCCGCGATGGGTCTGAGCCTCTTCATGTGGAACCAGTGGATTATATTTCCTTATCCGATTACAAAGCATAAGAAGGTGACAAATATATATAGACGGTGATATACAGTCTGGGGAAATGAGGAAATATTCTCAATCAATGCACCGAGAAGTGATGCTCCACCACAATTTGCCCCGGCTTGATATCCGCACCTGAACGACTGCCCAAGGTCACCATTCGCAAAACATCCTCCTCACTCCCCGAGGCTTCCATCCACGGGAACTTCGACTCATTATGTGTGGAATTAAGCCCCTGTCTCAGTGGACTCGCCCTGTGGCCCGTTCCCGTATGCAGAGATTCGCCCATCTGGCTGTGCTTCCTGAGAACGCGACGCCAGAGGAGCTTCGTTAACGGGCGATATGTTGGCAAACACGCTGCTATGAGGTAAATTCCACCCTCAATCTCACCCCAGATAACCAGAGTCGAGGCTGCCCAGGTCACATCCCCTTGCACGTTAGTCACGTAGAATTCCCGGAATCGGATAATGGAAGAGACCATTCCCCTATTGTTCGACGGAGTTAGTACCTTACTCTCCAGTAATACAATGGTCATCGTAAAGAAGGTAAGGAGGGAGTAACTTACACACTACCCATAAGAAACGTAACCCAAATACCCAGTTTAAGGCGACTCGAGGCGTGCACATTCCATACCACTGGCATCGGCAGAATCAACATGACAACATCCGTCAAGATGTGCGCAAATCCTCCCCAACGCAGCCATGCATTAATGTCAATGCAGCTTCCTTGAAAAGTCCAGTAATAGCTGAGCGGCCGACAAGATACGAGACCTGCGATAGTGACAACAAGCCAATTGACGACGATGACTGCTCCGGTGCCGAAGCATATCTTTCGGAGGGTTTTGTGAGTGAAAATGCTCAGGTAGAGGTGCAAGATGGCCAGTTTGGGGGGTACGACGGTGGCAAAGTATAGGAGCGGAGTGGTGATGAGGAACTTGGTCGCCGTCACCAACATCTCGGGATCAATCTGGCGGACGACTTTTTGATGCAGGCCGATCCCACCGTATATTACAGCAGCTACCAGGTAGTGTGCATTAGTTACTGTGTCCATGTTAGGAGGAGTGGGATATCGAGACCTACCTATTGTGCAGCTCGCATCAGCAATGCAGAGAATGAGGCCCACAACCATAAGAGCATCATCCCAGCCGAACTTCAGCCGTTCAACAAACTTGGAAGTAAAGCGCAGGACCACGCATACCACTTCCAGTACTATAAACACGATCGAAACGGTGATGATCAAGTGTTGCTTGGATTGATGAAGACGTTCTTCTGAATACTCGTCCATGCCGGCGAACTTGCGAGACGACAACCACGCCCCAGTAGTAGTAAGGGATATTGGAGGCGGAACCTTCAGTGTATTGCGGGTGTTAGAAAATGATTATGAGAGAAGTCACTCGGTCCTTGAAAGCCTCATTTAGTCGCTTCCATTCAACTTGATATATGCTCCGCGGCATCCATATATTCCACGCAGACCAACCATTTCAGCCATTCAGAACAAGCGACGAGTAAATAGGGGCTGAATCATAGAGCAACTCTCCAAGAAGAGCTATAAAGAGAGCCCCCGGAAACTGGTGGCCAAGTGCATTCTGCGGGAGCATAGTGAGAGCGGGTCTCCTGCATCTAAGCAGTAGTAGGAGTGCTGATCCGATCGCTCTGCAGGGTCCAGGCAGCGTTTAGCACGATGAAAGGAAAGCCAAATCAGCACTTCAGCAGCTTCATTCATGCCACATCTTTCCTGTGCAGCCTATACTAAGCCAATAGACCTGCGAGTGGATCAACAGCTCATTCGGAAAAATCTGATCTCGATTGTCCAGCCCAGGGACTAGCGCTGGACTATTGAATTCAGTAAGTTACACGAGTAGACAGAGCGCGGTAAGCATAGTCTGTCCAGTCTGCACTTAGAAATCCTCCGGCTTCTTTATGACATTGCTAGTCAAGGTTCAAATTAATGGCAGGCAGACGAAGACGGGTGCAAGATGGTCCAATACTGATATCCAAATTCATTATAAAGAGACAGCAGAAATAATAATGATACGGTAAAGAGTCTGCCAAGAATGACGCCCTACTCTGTCAAGCGCAGCCAAGATGCTTTCTTTGTTTCCATAAGGGGGGCACCAACACTCAGGAGGGCACTCAGCACTCTCTTTGATCATGCATCGCCGAATACAGCCATGAACTACATTTTCTATATACGCTGTGACCAATATTCTAGAGCTGTTCCTGTTTCTTTGGTTTCGGCAAACCCCGGCACTTGAAGGTTACTTTGGGGGCTTTCTACTATACTTCGATGAATGCGTTAAGTTGGAATGATACCGTCATTGCCATTGCTTTAGTTCATATATAATATAGGGTACTAGCCGAAGAGCCCAGACTGTGAAACAGCCATCAGTATAGTACTTTTCAGATCATTGTCTCAGACGAATCGTGTGAATCAGATATCGAATCCAGGCACATGTACTTCTTCTCAAGCTACCGCTGCCTAACTGCCCTTTGAAAGTTAATAAGTGCATACTGACCTATAAAATCAACACCCTTTGGGGATCCTTACTAGCTTGGAGACTGGAGAGCTTATGGTAGTGGCACGCGCCTCTCCGCAGGCAGAAATTGTCGGCCAGCCTTGCCCGTCAGTGAGTCACTCCGGACGAACTAGCAGCAAGCAGAAACATCATTCGTTATTAGGCTGCCCTCTTCAAGTGACCCTGTGATGTCAGGCGCTCTTGGCCACTTATATATATCAGCCGTTTGACATGAAACCATCGTGATTAGATACTAATAGTTCCTTACTTGGCCTACTCAATCCACCACATACTAGGAGTACTACTATTCGAACATGTCCACACCTCAGACTGTATCCGATCCCCGCTCTCTGCAGGACTTTTATCTGAATGAAGTCCATCTGTCCCGAGTTAACACCAACCAAGTCTCCACGCCTCCTCTTCGTCAGGCAAAGCTTGCTTTATTACACCCTCTCAGCAAGGCAGATATACTCGAATCATGCCGCTGCCGAACAAATCCACCCACAGATCCTCAGCTATGCCGTTACACCTGCGATAGATTTCGACACGAATTCCTTAACCTCCATCCACTAGGTAAGATGTGGAGGGAGGAGCTGATGAAGATCCCACCTTTTTCCCATCTCATATTTGATCTCACGTTACCACCAAATGCTCCCAATAACAACAACACTGAGCCACCGACCCGATGGATCTACTGGGATATATCTATGCCCCAGGAAGCCAGTCTTGGTATTCATGACAAAGAAGTCATGAATATTGTCAAGACGATTGCTTTAACGACGAGGATACGGACGAAGAGCGGTAATGTCTCTTTTGATGTTGTTTATGACCCGACTGATGGGGCACCTGTTAAAACTATGAAGGCTCTGCGGCAGCAGCTTGGGGCACTGAGTACCGCTACCTCTCCTCCGAGTAGTTCTCCCCAGGGTGGGAATATCGAGACTCGACAGAACTGAAACTCCTCAAAGTAAACGGTCAATTGCTGATCAGTTTCGGGCTTGTTTAATTCTAGATAGCATACAGAACAGTTCAAGATAGTTTAGAAATGAAAGGGGACAGTGATTAATACCAAGTCTAGTATAGTATCATATGAACTAGATATTCACATACCGCAGGATCTAAATGATGAAATCCAGATAAAACAACGCTATAGCCACTGAGATTAATAATCGGACACCCCGGGCGAGTGGGTGTATTCGTCCCTCGTTTGCCAATGTTGAAGCCCTACTTCGTCCAACGCGGCCAAGAAGTCTTTTCTTTGTTTTCGTGAAAGAGGATCCAACCATCGAGGGCTCTCTTACATGCTGTAGTACACTAAATGCTTATTATAGTGCCATTCTAGTCTTCTAGAGAGAAATTGTCGCATATCAGGAGAGTTTCACTAGCAGGTCCTGGCACTTTACATTACAGTTCCTTTTCTATAGTACGCTGGATGCCTAGCGTTCGGTTTCATTACTTACTATCCTAAATTTATTTTGGGTCTTCAAATGAGAAACCAAGAAGAAACTCTAGAACATCAAGAAGTAAGGATAGATCCACTGAATTTCGACTAATCCTTAGTTCTGAAACCTTGGTTCAACTCCTAAACGATACCACAGCACCTTAGCCAGCTTGTTCACCAGCGTTCCAGACTATCCTGACTCCATTGCATGCTATCCATGGACCAAACATCCGGACCTGCTCTGAAAAAACCGGCCCACAAGTCACACCAGGCTTTCAAGTCCGACGTCTGACCCCAAGCAACTTACGGACAGCAATATCCGAATATTGCTCCTGAACCCTGGAGACATCCACAACAGCACTCTTTTCCTCCCCCTACACTCCAGTAGATGGAGCCGTACCCAGTTCAATAATCTGTTGTCTCAGCATACCCATACGATGAAGAAATACTTCATCAGTCTCGCCGTCGTTAATGTTATTCTCATCATCGTAAACAATATCAAAAGAAGCAGCCTCACCCTTCATCCGCATTCTCGTCGTCAAAGCAATAGTTGTAGCCATTTGCATCACTTCTCTGAAAGGGATTGCAGGAGTGCTATTTCTGGACCTGTATATATCCCACTGTATCCGAGAGTTGTCGCACCCAGCAGCCTCGAGTGGATGCCTTTGTGGCAAGGAAAGATCGAATATTATCTTGGAGAAAGGGGGGATCCTCATTAACTCCTGTCTCCACATCTTGGAGAGGGGTTGCAGATCGAGGTATTCGGCTTGAGTCTTGATTTTGAAGTATGGATCGTGGTCCGTGACTGGTGGCGGAGTGCATGACTCGAGAATATCAGCTCTTTCGAGTGGGCGTAACAAGGCCAGTCTTGCCTCGCGCAGAGAAGGCACGGGTGTTTGATCAAGCCTTAGTTGGGATAGGTCTTCGCTGAGGCAGAATTCCTGGAGGAATTCGGGGTCGGAGACGTATTCAGTTGTGGCCATTTTTGAGGGGTTGACGAAATGTAGCCAGGGAGTACTTGAAATAAATATGTGGTGGGAAGAGTAGTACAATGAAAATGGGAAAGAGCGGCTGATATTTATACATATGGCCGAGAACGACTAGCATCATGTAACGAAGGGCTGCAGTCACTAACAATGTGAAGTGAATTCCACTACGTGCCCTGAACGGCATTATCCTTGTAGCTGCTTTTCACTTACCGACTCCCAACCTCGAGCTTCTCAGGCAAATTGGGGAATGGTTCATTCCGATACTTGAATTTCTGTGACCACACGTGATATATTATTATGCAATGGAGCTAAGCCTTAGTTGTTCATAACCAAATGAAGCCAAGCTACAATGGATCGCACACGGCAGAACTACGCAATGGAGTCCCTTAACCTGAATATTATATCTCGCAGCCAGTTTGGTCTCCCCACACCAAGCACTCCAGCGATAACGTTGGAGTGACGGTCATTCCCAGGGAAAAGTCGGTCTATCAGCCATCCCTGTATATTGCTCTTCTCCTCGCTATGTATCCAACACAAAGAGATATCTGGTTAATGACCACCCACCCCCGACGAGCTATACAGCCTCGCAAACTTCGACTCCTCCCTCGCCAACAACACATCCGGCTTATCAAACTCAACCAACTCGCCGCCCTCCAGCACCGCGACCCGGTCATACCAACCCACGTACCGCAGCCGATGCAGCACAGAAAGCACCGTATGGTCTTGAAACTCGGTATCCAGAACATTTTGTATGATCGCCTCAGTGTCCGGATCAACGCTACTCGTGGCCTCGTCTAAGATGAGCACCTTGAGACCAGCGGACCCGCGTACCATCGCCCGCGCAAGACAGAGAAGCTGCCTCTGTCCCGCTGACCACGCCGTAGCCTTCATCTCGGCATCGAGTCCGCCGGCTGCGGCAATGATCGTCCAAAGACCCAGTCGTTCCAATGCAGCGATAATCGTGGCGTCGTCTGCGGCACTGCCGAACGGGTCGATATTGAAGCGCACGGTGGTGTCCTGTCCTGCTGATCCAGGGAGGAGGAGCGGATCCTGCGTGACGATGTTTAGGCGCGGGCGGATCTGCGATGCTGCGTACGCGGTGAGATCCAGGTCGTCGATGGTTATGGTGCCGGCACGGAGGGGGATCATGCGCAAAAGAGTTAGGATGAGGCTGGTCTTGCCGCTACCTGAGGGGCCACAGATGGCAATCTTTTGGCCAGGCTGAATGCTCATGCTCAGTCCGTTAAGGACCGGGGGTGTGCTTAGTCTGGTTTTGGGTAGTGTTAGATTGTGTAAAGAGATATCATTTGTCAAGAAAGAGGGTTGAACTTACGAATGTGAGGCTACAACTCCGCTGAGCTGAATTGCGCCATTTGCTGGCCATGACCTCGGTAATTCCGGGCGCGAGGATGAATCCTCATCCATGTTATCCTCGGGCTCCGTTGCAGCAACGAAATCTTTGACTCTTGCAATAGCTCCAATCGATGTCTCGGTCATAGTCCAATACTTGATGAGCTCCATGAGTGACGAGCTGAATGTCATGACCATGACGAGTGCAACACCGACATCGCCCGCATTGAAGTGATCCCTCAAGAAGACGACAGTCGAAACAACAATAACCGCCATCGCGGCTACAATCAGGTCGAGCACCAGACCTAGACACTGCTGGATACACGATAGCATATAAACTGGTCTCTGGGATATATTCAGCAGCGAGAGAGCTGTCGTGTTGAATGTGACATGCCAATGAAATGCACGCACAGTTGTAGCGCCACCAACCAGTTCTAGAAAGTGTGTGTATAGTGGCGCCTTGGCTTCGATATCGAGGAGACGCATCTGGCGTGACGTCCGGAGATAAAACTTTTGTGTCAAGTACAGGATGACTGCCAGGAATGGAATTGCGATTGCGAGGTACTTGGCGAAGACGGCAAGGATAATCACTTTCACGAGGCTGCTGCAGACGGCTTAATTTTCAATGACTATATCAGCACAAGAATGGATACGTGCACAGCAATAGTAGTACATACCGGACAGCAGGTTGATGCCTTCAATTGGGAGGGTCATGTCAATGAGATCCATGTCTTGGCTGAAACTGGAGGTGGACTAGGCTTAGTATACAACCGTAAAAAAAAACTCGGGGTGGTTACCGGTTGGTGATGCTGCCGACATCAACATTTTGAAAGAACTGGAATGGGGCGCTGCAGGTAGGTAAGATCAGCGATGCGCTATACTTTGCCAAAATAGCAGTAACTGACCGCATGGTACTCTTCAAAAGGTCATCATGAAGCCGCAGCGACGATTTTGAGACAATCCTGACGAATAGAAGCCTATTCACGTTATGCCTGAACACTTTAACACGCCCCATGGACGTACCAGCAAGCAGCAATCATGAAAACCACGCTGATGATGCTGAGGAAGACATAAACGCCGAGATACATCCCCGCCCTCTCATTAGGGTGTTGTGCATTCGCTTCCGTCCACCAGTCCAACCAAATAGCTAATAATTGTGAGTGAAATCACCAAACAAGAAGGATATCTAGAGACATACTCGAGAATTCGTGGCAGAAGCTCCAGCAGAGAGTCATGATCACAGTCATAGCGACTGTCATGCGCCCAGATACAGAAGCATAGTAGGCGTAGACAGCCATATCGCCGTTCTGCCGCGTAGCGTCGGTGGATCCAACGTGATCGGTGTCCATGTCGGCCGAGTCTCCAGCTGTGCGGTCTTCATGTTCAGTAGATATTGCACGGGGCACCACTGTGTCATCGGACTGTTTGGCGGTGACTGGCACATTTGAGTTGTGTGTTGCATTGAGATTCTGAATGTAACTATTGCTGGCTTGAAGGGCGTGCAGGGTTCCGGCTCCATTGATGTGGCCGTCGGTCAGGACCACGAGATGGTCGGCGTACTGAAGAATAGAGGCTGCGAGAAGGATCAGTCTACAAGCGTTGTAAAGGGAATTGGTCGGGGCAATCCCACGGGAATGTGTAGCAAGCACAACCGTGCTCTGCAGAGTTTGAAAGAGGCCGCCGTCGCCGAAAAGACTTCGTGTGATTATCTCAGTAGTAGCTGCATCAATCCCACTGAAGACATCATCTAGCATCAGCACCCTGCATCGACTGTATACTGCCCGGGCGAGTGCCTATTTCTTGTTAGTACTCATAGTAAAGAACTTAGAGGGGCGACGTACAATACGCTGCTTCTGGCCGCCACTCAGCGCGATACCGTTGCTACCCACTGGCGTCTTATCACGACGAGGGAGGCGAGCAAGATCACCTTCCAAGGCACAGGCACGCAGAACGGTGTCATACCATACGGTGTCAACGGGCAGTCCAGCTAGGATATTCTCGCGGATGGTCGTGCTTTGCAGCCACGGTGCCTGCGAACAGTACGCAATGGGGGAGGCATCCCGGTCCGCGCGCCCCTGTAGAACAAGCGATTCTCCAAGGATAGTCTCAAGGAACGTGGATTTTCCGCTGCCGATTGGCCCGACAATCATGGTGACGGCACCGTGCTGAATAGTCAGAGTCATGTCCCGCAGGACTGGAGGTGCGTTATTGGTCCATCCGACGCTAAGGTTGGAAAAGACGACCAGATCTTTGCGGGAACTTTGGGACTTGGAGATCTCCTTCAGGTCGTAAGACACACCGACCTTGTCAACGGGGGTATTTTGGAGCGACTTAACTCCGTCAGCCGACTCCTCAGAACAGCAGTACTCTTGTATCCGGTTGAAGCATCCTAGGCACTGAACGACTTCAGGCAGAGATAGGATAAATGTCAAGACGGGGTCTGTGACTAACGAAACCAAAGACAACGAGGTGAATGCCTGTGCAGCAAGAAGCGACTTGTCGTCTCGTACGAGCGCTATGATAACGTAGACGACGAAGGTTGCCATCGGCGCCAAATCAGCGGGGGAGTTGGCTGTTTAGACCGACTTGTCAGCTGGAAATCACCGGGTATAAATAGCACGGAGGACGTACAAAGCGTGCTAGTTACAATCAGCAGCTTGCGGAACACAGTAGACGTGGCAATTTCTGCATGTCGCAAACTCCTGATTATCGAATACAATTTCTCCGACAGGCCTAACATCTTGACGGCCTTGATATTCTCCAGGGTATACGACGTCAGCCGCAGTCTCTCTTCAATCCGCTCAATCCAGAGACGCTGGTATTTGTTAGTGGCACCTGATACCTTGAAGGTGGCGGCTACGAAGACTGCAAGGAAACATCAGCTATTAGAGCCTTACAGTCTTGTCAACTCGCAGGGTGGGACATACCAAGCACGATCACGGCAGGAACAAGGCACGCAACACCAACCTGTCTCTCAAGGAGGTAAATGGCAATCGCTATCTCGAGTAGAGACGCCCACAACTCATGAGTCACTCTGGACCCAGACACGATACGTTCTACATCTGTACCCATGAGTGTGATTGCCGTGCTCTCCCCGAGATCCACAGCGCGGGTGTTGACAGTTTGCCGGTGAACGAGCGCTATCAGGCCCCCTCGCAAGCGGATGGTATATCGCGCTGTCTGATAGCCATATAGGCTCGTAGACACCTATCGTCACTCATGTTAGAATCATTCCCTGGTCTAATGAACTGCAAGAAACGCACCGCCTGTCCCACATAAACCAGCGCAAAAGCCCCAATCAGTGCTCTCCCAGAGTCCATGGGGGAATTCGGATTGCCGACCCACGAGACAGCCGCATCGATCAGAAACGGCTGGCAAAAGGTAAAGCCGGTCTTCATCAGACGCGGCAGGGCAGCCGTAAGCAGGGGAGACCGATATGCAGTCAAACATGCGCGAAGCAGCGCGTGGGCAGCCCTTTTATCAGCGCGCGCCCAGACTGCCTGTAGCTGGGCCCCCACGACCTCGCTGTCTAGCTTGGGGTCGAGTTCTGGTAAGTCCTGCACGGAGATGACCTTGCTGTAGCCATTTCTGAATGTTCCCGTTAGCCAGGCGAACGCAGCGCGCTTCCAAAAGCCACTGAATGGTTCTGGTGTCGCAGGTTTCTCGGATGCTTTGACAAGGGCGGATTCCTTCCCTATCGACTCAAGAACTGTCGACAAGAGGGTCAAGGTAAAACTCAAAGTAAAAGGTACTGTCGCGCGGGTTGCATTTGGCTTGAGCCAGAGGGTGCGAACGCGGGCAATGCCTAAGAGTGATCTCGCCGAGAGGAAGCAGACGAGCAGAGTCGATGGACGGATTGAGCGAGTGTGGTGGAGCGATGACAGCGCAATAGCACCGGTAATCGCAAGCAATTCGAGAACATCCGCCGGAATCGACATTTTATTGTGCAGATGGGAGAGTTTCAACTGTCGGACGAGCACAAAGGCGAGCTGGCTGACTAGAAGCGCAATCAGTGCTACCAGCTTGCAAGATAGCAGTACCGATCGCTTTACTCTGCGAGATCGCGATCGGAGCTGCCATAGTGCCATGGGCAGCAGCGAGATGAATACCGCAGATGGCAGGAAGGCAAGAAAGGCATCCTCGAAGTAAAAGGTGAAGTCCAAGGTGCGACAGGCGACATCGACCCTGGGGCCGAAGACGGTGTCAGCTGTTGCTGGACACGCAGACATGATGTGGTTGGAACGTGGCTACCAGGCAAGTCACTCCTCTGGTCGAGGGGCCTTGATAGTCTTGTTGGATGAGGCCGTAAGCGTTGTATCAAGCGCTAGCATGGATGTCCGGAGTCCGGAATCTCACCGACGCTAGGCTAAAGACTGATAGTCCCTGCGTTCGTATTGATAAGCTGCAGCATTAAGTCGACTCATTGTGTCTTAGCACGAATCGCAGGAGTTTGGTTTTGAACTAAATCTGATGCTCAAGTAGGCAAATGTCCAAGCTGGATATTGCACAGTAGCATACGAAATAGAAGGCAGATAAAGGGTAATAACAAATGCACGAGTCACCCAA
The DNA here is from genome assembly GCF_000002855.4 of Aspergillus niger. Classification (NCBI taxonomy): domain Eukaryota; kingdom Fungi; phylum Ascomycota; class Eurotiomycetes; order Eurotiales; family Aspergillaceae; genus Aspergillus; species Aspergillus niger. Next base: position 1,176,157 of record NT_166524.1, read on the forward strand.
CGTCTCATAAGAAGCCTGATATTCCTTATCATCTGCCCCAACCACTAAAGGAAGCACATTGCTCGACAGACCCACAGGGGTCAAAAGGCTCAGTGAAGAGAAGCCTAACTAAATCGACCGAGTCCCGCTAATCCAAACCCTCCTGCTTACGCTCCAATGCCATCCTATTTTTTCGATAATCGGCGTCCTCCTTATCGATGAAACCCCTCTCTTCCAAGTCATCTAAAAGCTCAAGAACGTAATCCTGGCAGTTATAACCCGGTGCCTCATTGTGTATGGTCATATTCTCGGCAGCGTCTTCGATGGCATTGGCATGGGAATTCGCCACATCTCAGAGGTGCACCAATTCAAGAAGATCCGCCGACTCCCGGGCATCGGAGTTTAGCTTCTCGAAATAATATCGGGTAGATGATCCCATAATCTGAAAGACGGCCTTTTCAAGCTTTGTTGGTCCGTCGAGGAATAGGCCCCAGTGTTTATATACACCGTCGTGGTTCTGAAAGATGGCAACGTGCAGAGCAGAAGTTTGAGGCATTTGAACGGGTATGTGGTTATCGGAATACGTTGAAAAAGGAAATAGGCTATCAGAGGTATATGAAGGCAATGTAACGGACAAGGAACTAACTCTTAGCTTCTTCGGAATCATAGGGTCTTCGTGTGAACTTTTTAGAGCATGGTTGCTTTATTCTCATTGGAGTGCTCTAAGAGCCGCATTCCATAACAGCAAGGCGCTTCGCGATGTCTTAGAGGCTGCAGTTTCGCCCGGACGGGAACATAGATAAGTTCGTGAGATTGAATAGACCCTGTTTGTACACTGGAAAGTAGCAACACACTTTGTCTGTGCACATCGCACGGGGCGCGCTGTGCTTCATTACACTGCATCATTAGCTTATATTCTCCCGCTCTGGATTGGACAGTTTTATCAAAACACCCAGAAGGCTGTAGGCAACAGCTTCGACCGAACAGGTGCCTGTTTTTTTTATGCTATTTGAAGGAAAGGACAAAATACTGACAGCTGCCGTTCAGATGCGGCCATCTGGTGCTAAGCAGTGCTCCTTAGGACTTGGCTGGAAACACGGGTTATTCTCTAGTACAGAAGCTGTCATTATATCTATCATAAAATAGCCAAGGCCTTCGAAATAGAAGACTATGTGGCAATGCTATTAGTTACTACATCTGACCAACTACAACATCTTCGCCTAAGTATTTCGAGAGAATATCCTCCCACGTTGTCCCATCCGGAACACCCCATCTAAAGACCCCATAGTCTCAAACCCCCATCTGCGTCCGGAACGACCAGCAGCCGAGCATCACTTGACACAGCCATTTTCGCCATAGGGCTCCTATCAATCCTGTCCTCCGCACGTCTTGTAAACTGCTGCTTGAGATTGCTTTCGATATCATACGTCTCCACCGTACCTTCCTGGGTCCGAAACACCAGCTTCTTCCCCTTATCCACGAACTGTACGCTTTGAATCCCGGCAAAGCTCCGCATCAGGGAATCCTCAAAAGCCAGACGCCATCGCATCCGCTCTTCACCGTTCAACGGATCCCAAAGACGCACTGTGCCGCCGTCTCCTCCGCCTGCAAGCACGGTCCCGTCAGGGCTCCAAGCCAAGGTGCGTGCCCAACGGCGAAATCCGTCGAAGCGAGAGACGGACTGTCCTGTTCGAAGGTCGTAGACATGGATATATGTCCTGGGGCTTCCCTGGCTCACAGCGAGGTACTTGCTATCGGGAGAGAAGGCACCGCTCCAGAGCTGGCCGTCCACAGAAACCAGTACATGGATGCAGGCTCCGGAGTTGGCGTCCCAGACTCGTGCCCTGCCATCCCATGCGATGGACGCGACTAGAGAATTGTCTGGACTCATCCCAGCCCACATTATGGCGTCTGTGTGGCCGAGCAGTCGGTGTCGGAGGGACCGGGTCTGCATGTCCCAGAGGTTGAGGCATGGGAGGAGAGCAGGGTCACGAGGTCCGTGCTGGGTTGTTTCGTTTTGGCTGAGATAGATCAATGTCTTGCCGTCTGAACTGAATGTGGGACTACCGAAGGAGGCTAGTTCGCCTCGAAGATAGTGTTTGCTTTCTTGTTCGTGTAGATGGAGGGCTTTTCGGAGGGCTTTTTTCATGGCTTGGTCTAGGGCCCCCATGGCTTTTTCATCACTTTTCCAGCCGTGGTTGGACACTAGGTCTGACATAAGGGGTTGGAGAGTTCTGCTTGTGAGGGTGTCAATGTCAACTGGCTTCTCTTTCTTTTGTCGGAGTCTCCCGCGCTCGTCCAGCTCCCATAGGATGATGATCCCGAAATCACATCCCTCATGGCGGTCACTATCTCCATCACTCTCTTCAAGTTCCTCGCCTGTCGACACCAGGATGTACCGGGTGTCTTCTGAATCCACGGTATTGATAATTTCTGGAGCGAACTTCACCTTCTCCACGGTGCCCGTGTGTCCTCTCAACACCTCAATACGTTTCCGCGTATCCGCATCAAAGATATGGATCTCGGTGTCAATCCCCACGGCAATAATCTTGCTATCAGGGCTAAGAGCAAGCGCATTTGCCTGCCCCTCTAGTTGGATCTTCGCTGCTTCCTGACCCCAGTACTTGGGATATCCAATCGCCCAGGTGGCAGGCTCCCCAGTGGGAGAGCAGAAGTCATGCTCAAGGGCATAGACATAGTTTTGGAGAAACGTGCTTTGGTTCATGCACCTCATTTTCCTTGGCAAGAAAAGTTGATGTGAGGAGTGATGTCTGTATTTGGGGAGAGCTTTATAGTCAGTAAGAGCGAGCTAAGTGAGTGTGGTGGTCAAGAAGAGTGAAAAGGGTCAGTGAGTGAATGACCACGAGGCTGTGCTGCTAGCTTTATATAAGAGACCGCCATCGAGCCTCCCAAGCCTTGTGCTAACTAACAAGTTAGTTCGACCCCACCATGGAGTAGGATATCTCCGGGCAATGCCACATTCTGTCACCTTTGATATGCTGGGATCTGGGGGCCATGACAGCCTGGCGAGTGAGTCAGTCTATAGTTGAGTTTGGGCTGCAGGCAACAAGCAATGCCAGATCTGCAGGCGCCCCACTTGGACGATGATAGTATGCAATGACAGCCGATCAAGAGGCAGTCGGGGCACGTGCAGGAGTCAGAAGGCGACAGGATGTTCGTCGGAAGAGTCCTCACTATCTTGCATGGATCAGTCAACACTCCCCAACCTCAAGGCGAGTGAAGGGGACGTTTCGGTAGTAATGTGCTCAATAACTATTAACTGATATGCAATGATAGTGACATAGTTGTTGATTAATCAGCTTAGCATACTGAATCGGGAAACGACGTAAGGCTTCACTCAGTGAGCAAAAATATCCAGTAAGTTTAGAGCTATGACAATATATTGGCAGCTACTATGACCGTACATAAAGCCCCAGTTCGATTAACTGATCGACGTATAGCTCCATAACGTATGTGGGTTGTAGATAAGATCGAGACTCCAAATATAGACTCAAAGTTGTGACATGTACCATTCGCAATCAGTCATAATCACTTTTCATCCAAGTCTAGCAACCAATCCGCCGCATTATATCCAGAGTGAAGAGTGTACCCAACCGACAAAGAAAACTGGCAAAAGTAACAGCAGATGTGAAAAAGAACAAATACACCTGTGATCAAGACCAGCCCAACCACATCTAGATATATAAACAAGAACCAACAATAACAACCTTTTTACTCTTTCTTCTTCTCCGTCGCCTCTTCCTTCTTAGGCTCTTCCTCCTTCTCTTCCTTCACCTCCTCAACCTTCTTCTCCTGCCCATTATTATGAGGGTGCAAGTAATCCGACTCCGACAGACTCATCTTCCTCTTCCTCAACCTATCCTCCTCGGCAGCAACCATGTCCTTCCACAGATCACCGGTGTGCTCCTGCTCAGAATTCTTCCTCTCCTCAGCAGCCTGCTTCTCGGCCTTCATCTTATCCTGCAGCAAGCCGCGACCCTTCCTCTGATCCTGGATCTCAAACGCCGCACTGGCCACCAACACAGCGAGGGTCAAGCCCTGGGCGTAAACTCTCGCCTGGACAATCTTCTGCGAGCCACTGAGGTGCTTGTTCCGGTTAACCATGGCGAAACTACCGATCATACTAGCCACCCATGTGGCACCGACGATCTTGTACTTCTCGCGACGGGCCCACTGCAGAGCGCGATCGATCGGGGAGAGGTGCGACAATTCTTCCTGACGGAGACGCTCCTCGCGGTTCTCGTACCATTGGCGACTGGCGTTGCGTTGGGCTTCGAAGCTGCGAGAGGCATGGTCGGCGCTGATGATACCCACGAAGGTACCGGAGGAGGTCACGAGGAAGGACTTCATGGGGAGAGTGAGGTTGCGAATTGTCTGGTAGCGCCTGGTGGCGGCGAGGACACCTGCTGCGCCGCCGACCAGACCGATGAGACCACCGATGGTGCCGCCCTTGACGACCTCGCTGGAAAGTTGCTGGGTTAGTTACTTTGTTCGGAAATTGGGTGGCGGGGAGGGCGGAAGTACCGGTAGTGAGCATCTTCTTCTTCTTTAGTGAGGATCTTCATTGTGATGGTGTTATGTGAAGAATCTGTATGTAATTGATTGCAATGGAGGCAATTAAGAGTGTATTAAGTACACGTGTGAGGTGGGCGAAGAGAGAATTGAAGAAAGGAAGAAAAAGAGTGGGAGAATGATGCTAGAAATACGTGCAAAGCCCGGGTGACGTACGATCTGGACGGTCGGGGTCTGCGGCGGAGATTCGGACCATCCGGCGTTTGCCCGGGATCCTTGATAGCCTCGCCGAATTGTAACCGTTTTTACTGCATTTGGCTACTTTGTAAGCTGCGTCTCGCGCGAGAACGCCCGACCGTTTATCTAGTGCCTTCCCATTCGCTATGGCATGATCCAATAATACACATTCCGCCCTGCGCCAGCCCCCGAAAAATCTACGAGATAAAACCTGACATACATATGAGATCGGAAAAGGAAATAGAAAAAAGAAAGGTACAGCCAGAAGAATAAAAAGTAAGAAAAATTAAAGGAGTGAAAATTCTTCATCGACGGGATCCCTTGCTCGCCGCAATCTGCCGCGCCCGCATCTTGCGGAAACGATCCTCGCCGCTCGCTCCCAGAGGTCGCGCAAACTTGCTCTCCTGTACCATCGTCGGTCGCGGCACCACCGTATAGCTCGTGTGAGTCATGTCAGCGCGCGCGCGATTCGCCAGGCGAGGAGGCAGTAGCTCACGGGCACGAGCCTCTGCAGCAGTGGCCTGTACCGATTGAGTGCGTGTCGCGCTCAGTTTACTGTTCCGGTTAGCGATACAATCGACGTGGTAGGGTCTGAGTAGGAATGAACATACGTAGGGTCAAAAGCAGCCTCCTGGTATACCCTCTTCGAGTAATCGTCGCTGCGCTGGAGGATCGGGCGCGTCCATTCAGCCAGCAGACGCTCCGCCATGCGCTTGATGCCCGGCTCCGGACGCTTGCTCCGCGTGTAGAACACAATCACCTTGCCGATGCCACTGGCAACCAGAGCCTCCTTGTTGATCGGCAGCTTGCCCAGCGCAGTCATCAGATCCCGCTGAATGTTGTACGCCGGCAGGGAACCATCGTCCAAGGGCTCCAGGAAGAACTTAACCGCTTCCAGCAGGTTGATTTCCGGGTCGACCAGACTGTTCACGTATTGGTTGCGGTTGAGCAGCGAGACTACCTCAGGGAGCATCTTCAGCTTATGCATGGCAGGCTTGCCCTCACGACGGTTGATGGCGTCCATCTGCGCAGCGTGGGTCATGCGCTTGCGCATATCTTCGATTTCAGCATCGGCCATTTGTTCCAGGTCCTGTGGGAGTCAGCCATCATCGCATCAACCCGCGAAACAATAGAAGTAAACATACAATGCCATCAGCTTTCCTAAACCGTCTCTTGGTCGGCTTCTTCAACGCCTCGTCCATTGCGCGATCAAGCGCTCTCCGCCGTCCTAAACATAGCAATTAGCATCAAACATATCATCCCCAGTAAGAGAGAAGAAAGAACATACTCGTAGCCGGATCCAACAACTCCTCATCCGCAATCTCGGCCTCCTTCTTCTTCCTCCTCCGACTAGCCTTCTCCTCATCACTCGCACCCCCATCCTCCAGCTCCCTCATCCTCCGACTCTTCTTCTCGCGACGTCCCTCTCTCTTTCTCTTAGAGCGCTCTTCATCCCCACCCTCCGTACGCTTCCGCTTATGCCGTCCAATAAGCTTCAAGTTATCCTCGTCGATCGCCAGCTGCGGCCGGTCCTCGATGTCAACATTCTCGGGATCGAAGTCCTCGAACTGGGCTTCGTCGACTTCCGAAAGAATCGATTCGTCGTCGGAGATCTTGTCTTCGTCGTCATCGTCATCATTATCGCCACCATTATCTTGCGCGGCCTCTTCTTCTCCTTGTTCTTCTTGTTCTTGTTGTTGTTCTTCGGCTTCTGGCTCTGCCTCCGCCTCTACCTCCTTGGCGGGCTCTTCGTCGGAAACGGCGTCGCCGCCGGGCGTCGGGGGCGCTTCCTGTTGTTGCTGCTGTTCGTCCACTTCAGCGGCGGGCTTGAGCTCGGGCTCAGGACTGCGCGGTTCGGACATGGTTGTGTTTTGTGAGAAATGCAGTTGTGGTTGGGTTGGAGTAGTGTGTTACTTTCTCCCCTGATGAGGAGTGGTCGGCTAGACCAGGTTTCGTGAAGCGTAGATGGGATAGATCGATTCTCGAGGACCTTATTCGCCCGGATTCCAGATCTGTTGGTACACGTTGAATCCTTAAGAGTATTATCCTTTAAGCGACATGAAAGTAAGAAGAAAGAAAGATGAGAGAGAGAGAAACAGCGAAAAGAAATGGAAGGTTTAGTAAGTAGTAGCACCGAGCAACCGCGCAAGAAGTTGAAGCAAGCAAGCCAAAGCAAGCAGATTCCGCCTCCGCGGTGGTCTGTGCGCGGCAGAATCGAACCCGTTCATTCATTAACTAGAGAGTTATTCAACCGATTCATCATTCTTGATCATACATCTCTCTATCTATTTGTCCATTCACCCTCTACCCATACACTACTATCACAATGTTCGCTCCAGGTGAGCCTCTTCTTTTCTATTCAGAAAGATTGCATTTTGCTAATTGTTACTAGGCCAGGAACAGCTCTCCAAGGAGGAGATCAGAGTATTTCACCCAAACCCTCTTCATCGTCATCGTCGACACCAAACAGAACATATCGTGCTGACATTTTATTTTTCTTCCCATCTAGGCCGGTGAGGTCCAGGCTAGCCAGACCATCCGCATGGCTGTCTCCGGTGGTATCCTGCTTTACCTCTGTGAGTTCTGCCCATTCCCCGGGGTTCTGTTCTACGAACTAACAAACCGTACAGCTCCCTTCGCCATCGATTTCGTCAAGAAGTTCTTGTAATCGCGTGCCGACTACTTTTTTCCACTTTACAACATACAATGCATACACGGGTATAGGGTAGGATAGGAAGGAAGGGATCGCATCATGTATTATATTGTACATCTCGAGTTGCAGAAATGAATGATACTCAAATGACCAGCTGTCACGGTTACTTTTTATGCTCTATTAAACCACGTCTCGTGTGCAAGACGTGCGGATACCAGCTCCTATAAACTCCATGCTCCAAACAGCACAAGCCAAACAACCAGACAGACCCTCAATTCATGATATGATGGAATCGCAATCAAGCATCAACAGCATCAGCATCAGCATCAGTGGTTCACGGCACCCCCGGGAAGCTTCTGTGCCTCCTCAAAGTCCTTTCTCACTGCTTCGAGTTCCTTCTGCAAGTGTTGGATTTGCGTGTGGTAGTCATCCAATATCTAACGACATCATTAGCATGTGTAGAGGTCATGACTGGAAGTAAGCAACTCACCTTCTTGGCCGTCTTCATCGTCTGCTCGTCCAGCTCGTCGTCCGCCTGCGCCGCCGCGCCGGGCCCGGCCCGCTCCATCTCCTGCTGTAGACGCCGAGAATGCTCCCGGATAGCCAGCATGCGCGCCCAGATCTCCTCCGCTCGTCCGTTCAGTGACGGGTCAAAGACCGACCGCTCCAGCTGACTGAGCTTTTTCTTCAGCTCCTCCTCCGCGTCATCCATGGCGTAGCCCCGATTCCGCAGCACCTGCGTCTTAGCCGCAAGCGCCAGACACCGCTTGCTGAGGACGAGGTGTTTCCGGCGGCAGTCGGCAATTTTGACCGAAATCTTCAGATCGTGCCGAGACAGTAGATCAGACAGGCAGTTGTTGATCTCGTGCAGTCGCGTCTGCATCATGGTGAGGAAGTCCTTCTGGCGCTGCGCGCGCTTGCCCAGCTCGAAGAAGCCCTTGACGAGCACAGGCACATATCCCGAATCAGGCCGCTTCCGCAGCGCATCCTCCCATTTCGTATCATCGTCCTCCGGACCCGGCTGGTAGAATGGTGCCATTTCTTCGCCGACATTGTTATACAAGTACGCGCGGAAGGGAGAGGCACGGCTGGATGCATCCCACTTGTCCTTCACGATCTGAATCTGCATCGGTACGGTGCGGTGGACTACAACCATTAGTACGTGTAAACATAAAGCATATAAACCACCTTCAACATACCTCCGGTAACTGCACGACCCGGCTCCCACAGACTCGAACCGAGCTGTGCCGTTGACTGACCCATCTGAGTTTGGCCCAATTGGGGCTGCTGCTGTTGCTGCGCCGGTTGCTGTTGCTGCTGCTGCCCTCCTAGTAGAGACCCTCCAAACAGACTCGGTTGTTGCTGCTGTTGTTGAGGCTGCTGCGTCTGACCCAACCCTCCGAACAGACCACCACCTTGCTGCTGCGGTGTCTGCGACTGCTGTTGCTGACCGAACAACCCTCCTCCTCCTCCAAGGGGTTTCTGTCCGAACAAGCTCCCTCCAGTAGTCTGCTGTTGTTGCTGCTGGGGCTGTTGCGTCTGCCCCAATCCTCCGAAAAGACCACCACCGGCTGGCTTCTGCTGGGTCGCGGTTTGGCCGAACAGGCCGCCTGATGGCTGCTGAGTCTGCGTGTTCGTGGCGCCGCCGAAAAGACCTCCTCCCGACGGTTGCTGAGTCTGCGTCGCGCCTCCGAACAATCCGCCCGTGGTATTCTGCTGCGTGGTGTTTGTCGTCGAGGTGTTTCCGAAGAGACCACCACCTCCGCCGAAGGGACTGGGCTTATTTGCGGTGTTGTTGGCTTGTCCAAAGAGGCCGCCGCCCGTGGACGGGGCCGCAGGTTGACCGAAAAGCGACATTGCAAGTTGTGCTTAGTTCTAAACGGAGAAGAAAGATAAGGGGCGATATTGAGGATGACACAGTAATGGAAGAAACAATTGCAATGAATAAGGTCGGTCACTCCGCAACGAAGGCGCAATAACACCCAATTGAACCTATGTCGGTAGATACCGAATTCCTATTCAATGTCAACAATGGTAATAAATAAGCCTATACAATGGTGCGACAGGGCCACAACACACAACAAGAAGCAATGAGGGGATAAATGGGATACCCACAGACAAACAGCAGAATTAGAAGCGCAGTGCGCGGCATCAACAACAGCCGGGCAATGCTGGCGTGAGTCCCATCGGGAAGCTTTGTTTTTCGCACGGCTACGGTCACGTGTGGAGCTCTCCTTATGCCTGAGGCAACAAAGAAGCCAGCTACACGCTGATGCCTCAACTCTTCTGCCTGACATATCAGGCTATCAGCAGATTACCTAACCCAGTCATCCCAACCAATCAGCAACAAGCAAAAACCACTCCTTCCAAACTCGCAGCTTCACCTTTCCACTCGGACCCGGCGAACCATCTCCATCAATTCGATCCCCCTCTCCTCGACTTTTCCACCCCCGATCCGGTCCATTGAGTCCTACGCCCAGCCGTCACCATGGCGTCCAGAGAGCCCCAGTACGTTGATACCTTGCCAATCCCCCCAATCGACCACTTCCACGGGTTACCCTTGACTACTACACCACCACATATAATACGACACATATACATACATGCATGCAACACAATTGGATTAGAACAACTCGTTTCTAACGGAATATGACTGCTTCAGGTTTAACCAGCAGGTGCTGGTCGACACGACCCCCATGCCCGATCACATCCCCAAGGTGGAGGAGATCGGTGCTACGTCGGCGCCGCTGTACAGCGCGGCGTACTTTATCGGAGACCGCTGCAAGCCCTACAACGACGACTTCATGAAGTGCAAGGACGAGTCGAACGGGCGCGGAGAGCTGGACTGTCTGAAGGAGGGTAGAAAGGTGACGCGCTGTGCGGCTAGCGTGTATGTTGTCCCCATGCTCTATATTCAATTCGCCCATTGAGTGATGAGAATCACCGGAGAAATGGATACTGATTACAATGGGGATCCCTGCAGAATCAAGGACATCAACACCCACTGCCTGAAGTCGTTCACCGCTCACTGGGAGTGCCTCGAGAACAACAACCACAAGCTCTGGGAGTGCCGTGCGCAGGAGATGAAGCTGAACAGCTGTGTTTTCGAGAAGCTGGTTCGTGATACCTTCTTAATAGATATCCTGTTTCGGATCCTTGTTGGCGTACCACAGAGAAATACTAATCCGGTTGTATAGGGCCTGAAGAAGGAAATCCCCGGAACCCCCGAGAATGTCGTCCCCGTGCACTTGCGCCCCAAGCAGCTCTACTCGGACTGGCCTGGTCGGCAATATTAAAATTACAAAATGAAATCTTGAGGGGAGCATATATCATTGTGTTTTTCTTAACTGAACTACTAACTTAACGTGTCTTTTGTATTCCGGTGTTTTCCTTTTGTTCTTCCGTCTCTCTGGTTGACGTCTGTTTGTGTATATATTAGCATCAGGAATGTCATTGGTTCCGCGAGTCAGTCACTTGGATTCAAGTAAGAATATTGCTTTTGAGTTACTATAAATATAGATTCAATTGGTATCAGATGATGACGATGATGCATACACTATAATCCAGGCTCCAGATCTATGGACTGAAGTATGAAACTACCTAGAATACAAAAGTATACAACCAGAACACCGCAGAAATATGCAGACAGCTAACCACTGCAATGAGATATCAAGCTCCGCAAAGAAGTGGACAGCCTCTAAAAATGGACCTGACACAACAAAAGAAATGAAAAAAAAAAAATAAAAGAAAGAGAAGGTATAATAAGTAAGAATAAAAAAGAAAGAAAGGAAAGGTATATATGTATATGTACCAAGAAAAGACAAAAGAAAGGGAATCATGGACCCAATGACGGTAAAAAGGAAAAGGGCATCAGAACCTCACGACGAGGTCTTATCAGCAGAAGAAGAAGATTTAGACACCACCCTCCTAACCCTCCTGAACACCATCAACAACACCAACCTCGTCTTCACCTCCGCCCAACCCACCTTCAACTTCTCCTCCAACCTGCGATCTCCTCGCAGTCTCATCCAAATAAGAAGCATACCCAGCAGCGCCAAATCAACCATGATCTGCCGTGCAGCGACCCAAACTAACCACTTCAGCCAGGCCCACAGGCCCGTTCGTCGACGATGAGCTAACGCTCGCGCTTCCAGTTGTTCTCGCACGGCGGCGATTTCCGCGGTCATGGTCGTCAAGGCCTGCTCGACTGTGCGACGCCAGCGTTTGGAGTCGTCGGGGGGTGGGGGTGGTCGTCTTCGACTTAGGGTATCATGGTGGTGGTGATCGTGATCGTATTCTTCCTGGTGGGAGGGGAAGTTGTATCCTTGTTGGTGATAGTCATGCGATTCGTGACGGTCGTGATTGTTGTTGTACTCTTCTTCCTCCATGTGTCCTTCTTCGTCATCATCTTCTCCTTCTTCATTCTCGAATAGATTATCCTGTGCTTCCGCGTACACTTCCTCCTCTTCCTCTTCTTCCTCCTCTTCTGCTGGCTCCTCCTCCATCTGTCGCCGAAACCCTGACTCCGCCTGACTAACCGGACTTAACACCCGTAGTCTCTCACTCCCTCTTCCTCTAGCCGTATTGGCAAGTAGCTGCTCATACTCCGGACGAGTCAATCTATTACTAGACTGCGGCTGTAACCTCGCATGATCACGCATCGACACCGCTGCAGAAGCCACCGGACTACCCGGTTCCTGGGACGAGGACATAGACGACGAAGACGGGTTGGATTTAATCTGATCCCAAACGAATTCCAATTCGGCGACGAGTTCCCTTGCCTCGGCTGTTTGGGAAGCGTAGTTATGCATGGTTTCGATGAGGGTGGAGATGTAGCGTCGTTTGGCTTCTGTGCGGGAGAGACCTCGTTGGGCGTGCCATGCGTCCCTACATTATTAGTACACTGACAGCATATAGAAGAGAAAGGTGGGAGGGTAAATATACCATTTCTCACACTCCATAAACACATCCGCAGTATTCCCGACCGGTCGATCCATGACGCCTTCGACATCGCCTTCTACAAGTTCCAATTAAGTACTCGTCAGCATGACCATTACATTATCATCCAATGTCCAACACAGACAATGCCCCAATGAAGAAAGTGAAAGGAGGGGAGAAATACCCATGCTCTGCTTATACAAGCCATAGAGCTTCAATCTCTCCGACGCCGGCGGTCTAGCGGTCCCCGTGCGGGGAATGCGTTTCACCGTGTTAAGGGCATGGACGAAGACACGATCTGAACCATATCAATCAGCACATTATCTCCCTAATACACTCTGTTCCTTCCTCTCATTCTTCATCATATTGTATAGTCCTTCCGGGGTAAACGCACCCACTGAATCCGACATGGTGCGAGGAACAAGGCGTCGGACGGGTTCAGCAACATGAGAGCAGACGGGGACGGAAGTGCGCGCGATGATGGGTCCGCATCAGTGTCTTGCTGTCTCTGTATATATTCGGAGATTGATGGAGAGTAGCTGTGTTGTGGTGTATTGTTTATCGGTGCGAGCAAATGAGAGAGGGTGTTGGAGTTGGAGCTTCCCCGGATTTCGGCCTAGGGAGAGAGAGTGCGCGCGCAGGACTTGTGGCAATTGATTTTAGGGTGGACGGGGGAAGAGATAATGGGTATTGGATATGGTAGGTTTCGACACCCGTGTAGAGCTGGTTGGTCGCGTAAGAATTGTTTGGGTGTGAAGGAGTGCGAGGCTGCGAGCTGAGAGATCGGTGGTGTGGTGGTAGTGTTTGATTGCTTGATGGATGCTGGAGCGATTGAACCGCGGTTGTCGGAGTTTAGTCCCTCGCGCTGCTCAGCCAGCCCAACTTGTGATTGATCGGCTATCTATCGATCTACCAGATGCAACCCCTACCTCGCGCCGTCATGTTCATGTTTCTTACTTGCCCGAAAGCAATCTGAATCAATCTTTCACAGTTGCTGTAAAAATACACAGATAATAGTAAAATCCATTATAGCATCGAACCTAGTTATATACAGACAAATCGCTAATAGCCATCATTCCTTCCCCGCTTTCTCATGCGCCGCATAAGTATTCTCCGTATCGATTGGTTTCCCCGTCATCACGCCGGGCATATCTTCGTCCGTGACAGGTGGACCAGTGAAATGCTTGCGCGCGTAGACCACATACCACCCGATACTGATCGCCGCGAAACCGGCAAACACCACACTCGCATAATTCATGCTACTCGCATCCACCGGCAGCGAGGTGGGCATGCAGAAGAGCACCACAGCCAGGCAAATCCAGCAGATGGATACGATGTTAATCGCGTATCCGAATCGCCCCAGTGAGAAGCTGGATTCCTTGACGGCTTCACGCCCGCGCAGCACGCAAATGAAAATGGGAAGGCCATACGAGATGGACAAGCAGATGGTGGCCACGCCCGTAAACGAGTTGAAGGCCGCCGAGGACCCGAAGTAGATCAGCCCTAGCAGGCAATCGACTACGGTGGAGAGGATGATGGCCCACACGGGCACATCTAACTTCGGGTTCACTTGCCTCCAGAGCCGGAAGCCGGGGATAGCTCCGTCACGAGCAAAGGCATACGTGCATCGACTGGCAGCCGTCAATGCGCCAATCCCCGCAAAGACCAGGATGCCCAGCACCAGGAACAGCAGCCCGAAGCCTCCGCCAGCGGAGCCGGTGGCTGTCTTGAAGATGAGTCCGATGGGCTGGCCGCTGGCCACAGCCAAAAGGGTCTCCACCGGGGGCAGAACAAACATGATGGGGATCAGGTAGACCAGACCCGTGATACCGGCCGCCACCACTGATAGCACAATGGCCTTGGGGACTTCCCGATGCGGGTTCTGCACTTCCTCACACATGGCAGCCACCATGCCGTAGCCAGTGAGTGTGTATGCTGCCTGCAGCAGTCCGACAAAGAACGCCCATCCAGCAGGCCTAAGAAGTCATCAGCCCCATCGAGAAAGAAAAAGAAGAGAGAAAAAAGGGGGGAACATACCACCCACTCTGCGAAGCATCATAATGGGCAAAGACAAACTCGGCATCGCGTCTCTCATCCGCCATCGTCAAAAGCGTAACGAGAATAATCACGACACTCCCAGCGGTCCAATAAATGCACACCTTATTGATCAGATCCAGCCACTTGGAGAAGAAGATATTCACCAAGGCACAGGCCCCAATCACAGCCCAGAACATGAGAATGGTCTGCCAGGTATTGGCGACAAAGTCCTCATTCCAGAGGGAAATGGCGCTGAGGATCAATTGACCCCCGGAGAAGGTGATACTGAGTGTGACGGTCCAATTGCCAACGAGGGTGAGCCAGCCATCGATGAAGGACATGGCGGGGGCCCATTTCCGCGTGGAGAGCATGGCACTCCAGTAGTAGACTCCGCCGGCGGTGGGGTAGACGGCGCAGATCTCGGCCAGCGAGGCGGCAATGGCGATGGAGATGAGGGTGACGACGACCCAGCCCCAGATGACGCTGACGGATTGGCCGTCGGTGAGGGTGATGTAGAGGGTGGTGCTGAGGCCGAAGGGGGCGGCCATGATGGCGAAGGAACTGTGGGATACAGTGATTTCATGAGTATGGCCATCGCTACTGGGTACAACGTGCTGGAGAATGGGAACATACAGGCCCAGAATACTCATCATACTCAAATTGCGAGGCAATTCACTCTTGTAACCCATTCTAGCCAACGCCTCATCGGCGTTGGCATCCATGGAAGGTTGTCGCATGTTGGGCAGTCAATCAATCAGTCAAGAAGCTGTGTGTTTCTTTATAACAGAGAAAAGGAGTAAATGTGATCCACTAGAATTATCTCAGGGAAGGAAGTCTTTTAATTTAGGACAAACATATCGTAATAGAAAGAGATCCGAATCCCAAAAGCAAGGGATGGGAGTAGAGTGAAGAAAACAGGAAAAAGGAGAGAGAGAGGGAGGGAGAACACGAGCAGGATAATGAGGGGAATAAGAAGGAACGAGAGAGAAGCAGCAAAGCAGCAAAGCAGCTTAGTTCCAGTTCCTGAACTCAACTGAACTGATGCAGCAATCATCATTCCCCCCCGCACTTACACTTTTAACTCTGTCACCGTCTAGTCCACAATCCCACAATGAATCCACACCACAAGAGACAATGACAACAACTGCCACAACCCGGAGAGAGTGTGTGACTCCATCGTTGCCAATGAGAATCCTCCTCCCCGCGATAAGCTCCCCAACTAAAAGCCCTCCGGTGTCGGGCTAGTGGCCGGCGGTCCGAGACCGCGCTGATAAGCCCTAGACAACTGTCCCTGCCAGATAATAAATGGTTAACCAACGTAGTTAGTTATCAGCCCGATGACTTGATCCTATCTCTTCTCCTTCTTATCAGATTTGTATAGCTTTTTTGAATCTTCAAGGAAGATATCCTGAGGCAGCACAATATCATATAGAATCAATCCTTCTCTTCCAACCCACTTTTTCAATTTGTCTTTCCGCGCGGAATCCACCATCATGAATAAAGTAATCGAATGCAGGGCTGCTCGCCACCAGTGTCCTTGGCTGGTTCTTTTATGCATCCATGCATGTTCCCCCGCATCTGCACGTCCGGAACCACTACATCCTTTTCTGCAACCCTGTACATCATCTCTCTGGGGCTCGTGACACTTACACAGACACGAGGCGACAAAGCTAATACTAATGCTCGGGGGGATTATGATCCCGCCGGATAAGTTTTACTGACTGGGTCATGACCTCCGCGCGCGGTCTCTCTCCTCCTGTGGGGATTTCGTTGGTAGTCTCCATCACATCCGCTCGCTCCTCACGTTTGCGAACCATGGTGCTGCCCTTCCCCCCATTTTGTGGTTCGTGGGGTAGGGTGGGTGGACTTGATCTGGGTCTGTCTACGAGGGACCTGCTGCCTAAATTGACTACATTGTTTTTACTGTGTACTACTATACTGTAGGACATTATGTGTTGTAATAGGAACTGGAGATATGAACGATATATATATATATATATATATATATAGTACTACAATATGGCAGCAATTCCTCGGGGCATATAGTATGATTTCTAGCTATTTCGGTTCATTCAGAACTATCCATTTCCAACGTACATCACGGGTGGTGTCTTGTCACTACTAAAAGTGACGGCTGCCACATCCATTTGCCGCCGCATGCTCACCACCATCACTCGGCATCAGGCAAGGATGAGCGCCACGGAATAAAGATAGAAAATGCGGGAGAAATACGGGCAGGAGGGGGAAAGGGAACGGGGAGAACAGACACAACAGGGTCGACCGAGAGGTTGAAATCCGAACGAATAGGAAACACAGGGGAGGGCATGTAGGTGGGGGGTATCAAACAGGTAGGGGGGGTGGGTTCACTATAACAGGAAGACAAGTCCATCATCACCTTCGCAGGAGATATCGATTCATCTCGAAATGGGGGGCATTTTGTGTTTTGTCTCTTTTGTGAATTTCTTTTCTTTGGTGTGTGACATGTCTAGTGTACGTGCGGACCAGAAGTAGAGGGGCGAAAGTAGGCCCCAATATCTCTTCAACAAATAAATGTGTAAGGTAGGGAGAGGGTCCAGGCAGGAGATAAAAAAGAGGAAAAGGGGACGAGGGACAAGGGAAGATCGGAGGGAAGATAGGGGGACGATGGAAGCAGGGGGAAGAGGGAAACAAATGATCGCGGGAACGGCGGCGGGTGGGCCAGCCCGAGCATCAAGACGCCTGGCGTTGGGTATGGCGGATGGCCACCTGGCCGACTCGCCCACCGCCACTTTTTGAGGGGGGCCAGCCGGTCGCTCTCCTTGAATCTGTATACTGGAACTCCTTCGCCTTCATCATCACTTCAATCAACACCCTCGCAGAAAATGAAACAAGATCATGCATGGCCTCCAGTAGACAAGGCCTCAAGTTGAGTCGCAACCAGCCAGCTAGCTTCAACTCCGTCGTCAATGATCATCGCCCAAGTGATCATGAAAAAAAGAAACGTTCAAAAGGCACAGAAATGGCAAAGAAACAAGCAAAACAAATCGCAAACGCCCAGTCATGCAGTCGTCAATCCAGATAAGTCGTTACATGATGATGCAGTGATGATAGCATGCCAAATACAATGAGGTCACGCACGCACGGCCCCCAGCATCACGGGCTCAGAACGTTGCAGAGGTCGTCCGTTCCATCCAGGCCGAAGCCGGCCATGTCGACGGAGTGCAGAGATCCGGGGCCACCACGGCCCAGAGAGATGTCGGAGGAAGCATAGTCATGCTTGAGTCGTTCATGAGGTCCAAAGAATGGCCGAGTCTCTTCGTTGGGGGTGTTACCATCACCCGCTGCCCAGGGCCCATGCTGCCAGAACCTCGTGTTGGCCTGTTGGTCCCCAAAGAGGTCATGGTGGTCGTGGTGGGTCTCAGGCCCGTGGTTGGTAAAGTCATTGGGGGACTGGAACCGCAGATGCGACCGGCTGAAACTTGAGCAGGGAGAATCGGCATGCAGCGGGAAATCGAGGTTTGGGAATGGCATGTCCTCGACGGTGGTGATGTCGATGGTCGGGTTCTCAGTCTGCTGAGCCAGTGCTGACGCTAGCCGGAGATTGGAGGCGGAGCTTTGGCGGCTGTGACTAGCCGACCGTTCGATGGCTCGCTGAACGAAACTGCCACACGTCTTCAAAATCTTTTCCTGATCCTCCGGGGAGAGGCTGGCAAAATAGTCATTTGCCAAAGAGGGCTTGGGCAGTTCGGGTTGGCAAGGAGTCAAGCCAAAGGTCTTCTGGGCATACTCCGTGAATCCGGAGGGCATGTCGTACGGCGACTGGTAGACGGTCGGCACCTGCTCCCGCTGCTGCTCAAGGTAGGCGTACTTGCGAGGCAACTTGGTGGCAGCAAGGCTCCCTCCGTTGGTGGCCTCTTGCTTGATGTTTTCCGCCTCCTTTTTCTGCAGCACGTCCAGCCGGTCCCGATGACTCACCAGCGAGAACCGGAGCATCTGCAACAACTGCGTCACCTCCTCGGACCGCATGTTAAGGGGTTGTAGTGGCAACAGCGTTCCATCCGGTGCACGAGGCTGCACTCGCTGCTGAGCCATGGCCAGCTCCAATTTCTCCAACCCGGTCGGCGGTGGTACCGAACCCATTGGACCCAGGAGGGTCTCTACGACCAACTCCGGGCTAACAATGTTGTACCCGGCGAAAACATTGGCATGGTCGGTGATCTGGGCCAGACGACGACGGGCAATAAGCTCTCTGACATTGGCGAAATTATTGGCGGGGAGGTTATTGGTGGTCTGCTGCCGCTGCTGTTGATGGTGATGGTGATTGTGAATTTGCTGCGAACGGGAAAGGGATTGTTGGTGGTGAGATTTGGTGACCTGGGGATACGGAGCATGGCGGGCTGATTGAGTTGGCAAGGATCGGTAAGCAGACGGCATCGCAGCAGGGGAGGAGGCAGTGGGAGGCGCAGGACGAGGAGGGGCAAGAGGAGCGTGCTGCAACAGGGAAGGGCGGCGGGATGCGGCAGCAGCAGCAGCAGCAGCGGCGGCGGCGGAGGTGGTCGTGGTGGTGGTCGTGGCAGCAGTAGTGGTGGCGGCAGCAGCAGAAGCGGCAGCAACAGTAGAGGCGGTCAGGGGAGACAAGAGATGAGGGTGAGGGGCACCAGCACCAACACCAACACCAGCACCAGCACCAGCACCATAATGATGAGGCGGAGCGAGATGGTGGGGGTAAGAGGGGAGTCGGGCCATCACGGCGCCGAGCGACTTGACGCTGTCCAGGAAATTCGCGCGCGGGTTGTGGACAGGCACGCTAGGGCTGTGTGTATACTGTGCCCTACACTCGGTGGAGGATTCGCCCAGGTAATACCAGATCTGTTCGCTCTTGCTGAGGTCGACCTGCGTGGATGGTGGGGCGGACTGGTGGTTAGGGTGATTAGTGCTGTCCACCGTCTCGAACTCGGCCCACTGATACGGAGATCGCCCATCGCCAAACGGATTCCCTGCCACCGGTACTGCCGATTCCAACTCCTTCCGCGCCTCGGGTTTGCGCGCCAAGTGGGCTGGTAATGGCCTGGTACCTGGAGCCAGCGGTGAGAAGTTGCTCCTGCGAACAACCAGCATCCACCGGTACGGTAACTCAATTACATCCCTGCACATCGAATGGTTAGCCCCTGCGACATCATCATTGCCCGATCGGGCAATCCCCAAACAAATGGAGGGCCCGCGGGGCTCTTTATGCAGGCTCTTCGTGGGGCACAGAACTTACCCTCGTGGCAACACCTTGACCAGTAACGTCCGTTCCTCCGGTCGGTTCTGGAGCACAATCGCACCGTTAATTTCCTTGTCCGCCTGGAACTGCACCAGATCCCCAGCCACCAAGCCCCGTGCCGTCTGGATGAGTTTGCGGTCATAGTCGGGTGACTCGCCGCTCGCCATCCAGGACGGCTTCTTCTGGCGATGATACTTGCACTTGAGGTCCACGCTGGGGATCGAGTACTGGTTCCCATCATCCGCAATCACTGCAACCTGGCCCTGCTCCACCTGTACACCCGCCAAAAGTGCACAAGTGGCGTGGTATGACCGAGTGCACTTGCCAAAGTTGCACTGGAAGCATGCTCCGCGTACTTCACGGCAGAAGAGACACTTGAGACCCATGCGGGCCTTGGGAATCTTATCCACGTCACACACCACCTCCTTGCCGGACTCATCGCGGAGGATGGAGGTCTCTTCGGTGTACAAGGCACAGCGACGGTGAGCATGGGATTTGCCATCTTCGGTCGGCAAGAGATCCTCGTAATCCAGATTATTGGGACACAAGACACAGGGTATCTTTCTGGGAACTTCCATGGCTACCCGCATGCGTTTCGCCTTGGTGGTTTCACCGTCATTCTTGCGCTTCCGACCACGCGTAGATGTTTTTTCTGGGACACTGCGGGGAGGCGTCAGGAGATCCGAAGCACCTTCGATCTCGTCAAGATCGCTTTCGTATTCGCCGAAATACTCTGGGGTAGCCTCGCCCCGAAGCTTCCGTTCGATCTCGTCGACATCGATCCAGACACTATCAGCCTCGCAGTTGCACTTCTTGGCCACACGTCCGTAATCGAGCCACTTCTCCGTTGCGAAGTTGACCGACTCAGCGCAGTTGTACCCCAAGTTGTAACCGGAATGATATCCGTACGGGTAGGTGATGACGAACTCGCCTTCATAGTGTACTAACTTGTTCACTGTGATGCCGTACTGGGACTTGAGCAAATTGGGAGAAACAAGATAGGTCTTGTGGCGGAGGAATTGGTCGCAATTCTTAGCGTCGCTTTGCCAAATACCTATCAAGTCAACATTAGCGTCCACGGCCTACCGACCCAAGATCCGATTTCGGGATTCGGAGACTTACTCTTCATGGCTTGTTCGAAGCGAGGAGCATCTTCTTGGGAGATGCTATACCACTGTTTGGGAGCACCGAAGTGGATATAGTTGATGCTGTAAAGATCCACATCCTCCAGGTGCCATGCGAAAGTAGCCTTCCACATTCCCAGATAGAGGTATGCCGTATTGACACCAGGCACCTTCTGTCCCAAGACATCCAGCAGATTTGGTAATCGGGCGACGTTCCATGAAGTCGTGATGTTATCGTCGAAAAGAGAACCCGGCATATCGGCACCGTACAGGGGATTGTTGAACATCAGGGATTTCCAATAGTTGGTCTCAAGCTCCTCGCATCTTTCGTAGGTGTAATCCTGGCTGTCATCGATGCGGTAATCAAAGTCTTGGAAGGCTTCTTCGTCCACGTAATCGATCGCATCGCCCTTGTTGTGCTTTCTACGGGATGTGACAGACTTGGGTTGTCGTCCTTTGGGCTTCGGGCCGGGCAAGGATTCGCCGTCGCTCAGTTCCTCGTTTTTCGCCTCGACGGGGTTCGATTCGGGAGACACGGGTGTTGGCGGGCCTTCCGGCTTGATCTTATCCAGGCCCTCGTCGGCTGGCGGTTCTTCCTTGACCTTCACCTGGTTGGCCCGTTTCGGCGGGCGACCAGGGCCAGCACGACGTTTCTGAGAGTCCGATCGAGTGGCCTGGGTTTTGGGAGCAGAAGGAGCCCGGGTCACTCGGTCCTGATTCCGGCGCCGTTCACCTCTCCGAGCAGGTGGCTGGTGACTGCTCTCTTCACACAGGGCTTTCCACTGGGGTAGATTGTATGATCTCTGTCTCTCAATGTTCGCTTGTGTGTAGGTTCCGTGCGAGCCATGGAATTCCTGCATGATTGGGTTCTTCACACGGATCTTCTTAACGGCTTCGTCAAGGGGTGGTAGGGAATCGGTCCTAAAGTTGGCCACATCAGTTCACGTCCTGCCATGAGTCTTTGTCCGCACAAGCGCCGAGCCATACCATTCTTTAGGAGGGATAACTTTGATGATTCCGGAGCGCATGCCATACTCCTCGACCTTGTTGATGAACGATTGGAAGTCGCGGAACTGGTCCATAGTCTATTGAGATGCCCATTAGCCCATACCTTGACCGGGATGGCGTAAACATGGGGGAGGACTCACCGGCTTGAACACCGGAATCTTGCCGCCACCATAGTAGTGGTCCGGCTCGATCTCCTCATCGTCCGCCTCTACCGATGGTATCTCCTTGGCGCCGTTGACATTGGGATCGAGCTCGAGATCCGACAGCTCTGACGGAACCCCATCGGGAACCTCCTTCTTGCCGTTCACGCTCTGGGGAGGAGTGATTGAGGCTGCATCGGTCGCCGGAGCGCCGGCGATCGGGTCGAAAAGGGGTTGATCAAGCGCTGCCGCCATCATCTCAAGATGGGAAGAACGAAGGGTGAAATTGGTCGGATGTCGATAAGGATGCCGTCGACGGAATATGCGACCGCTGATCGACGGCAGGAGAGGGATTCCCAGCGGTCGGGGGAGAGGACGTTAAGAGGTCGGAAAGGACTTGTGCTGTAGATCGGGTCAATATGGCGCAGGAACCTTTTGGGTCGTTTCTTGTCGCAGTTAGAATTCCGACGAGGTCAAGGAGGGAAGGGAAAATAGAATAAAATAAAAATCAAAAAGGAAGGATTATTAAGGCTGGCGAAACGAAACTGGGTATTATTGGGGGGTACAAGATAAGAGAGGTAGTAGTAGCAGTGGTGGTAGCAGTAGTAGTAGTGGTGGTAGTAGTAGTGATGACGAAGGAAGAAAGGGTTGGTGGTGGACTGCAAGGCTGGATGATCCGAGCTCCCAGAGACAAATTGCTGGGTATAGGGATCATGCGAAGCAGCAGAAAACAACCAGGGAAACCGATAAAAGATAGGGAGCGGGTGGAACGGTGGGTGGAAGTAAAATTAGCAAGTGGATGATGAGATCGGTATCAGCAGCAGTATCACCACCGCATTGGCAGAGAGAGCGCAAGTCAGGTCAAGCAAGCCCCTCCTCCGGTTTGAGGGCAATGGAGCGAGAAGATTTGCCGTGGGTGCAGGACCAAGCAGCAAAGGATGTTCGCCAACGAGTGCAGGGCCGATGGGACGCTAGCAGCAAGCAGCAAGCAGGAAGGCAGGGGGAGATGAAGGAAAAGGGAAGGCGGCAGAGCCAATCCCAGCATTCAGCGTCACGTCGGACGGTCCAAGCTGTGGATCCGGGCCAGAGCACGATGGCCTGACTCTTGGGAAAATAGAAAAGAGAGAAAAAGGGAAATGAGGTGTGTGGAAATGCAACGGATTGGTAGAAGAGTGGAAGGAATAATTGATGATTACTTACTGCTGCTGTCGTCTGCACTGACTGACTGCACTGAACCAGTCTAGCAGTAAGAGAGCAGTAATAGCAACGAGTAACAGAGCAAGTAACAGAAGAGTAGCAGCAGTAACAGCAGCACCAGCCGCAGCCTGAGCGCCTGAAATTTGACTCTTAAGGCACCAACTCCGCGGCGCGATACTCAGTCGAGTAAAGGCACGTAATCTGGTCCCGGCCGCGAGCAGATCTCAGCACGTCTCCGGTGTCGGGAAATGCAGGCAGGGCAGGCAGGCAGGCAAACAAGACAGATAGACACACCAACTTGAAACAACAAGTCCAGATAGTATGAGGGAATTAAAGATACTCACTTTATACAACAAGCAACTGAAATCGATATGAAAGAAAAGTGAAAGTATAAAGAATGAGGTTTCTCCCCCTGTCAATAGACTATGGGAGATTAATATCTACCCTTTACTCGTCGTAGTAGTAGTGTCTTCTATGTAATAATACTTCAACTTCTGGGATTGTCCAGCCAACTCTCTCTCTCTCTCTCTCTCTCTCTCTCGAGTTGACGCCAGGAAGAATCACGTGCAGCACATGACTGGCCGGGATTAGACACAGCACCAGTACCCGTTATGGTTAGCGTCATACCGGGGCAAAAAAAAGTAAAAAAAAAATAGATGTGTGTTAAATGGAAGTTACTGTGGGACGCAGAATACACCACGCGGTAGACATCAGCACGCTGTAGGCTGTGCAGAATTGC
Organism: Aspergillus niger; assembly: GCF_000002855.4. NCBI lineage: Eukaryota > Fungi > Ascomycota > Eurotiomycetes > Eurotiales > Aspergillaceae > Aspergillus > Aspergillus niger. The sequence continues at coordinate 1,199,987 of NT_166524.1, forward strand.
ATTTTGGCGAAATTCGGATAGCGGCGGACCGGCAGAAATTCCCTGGAAGCAGAACACTGCATACTTTCCTAACTTACGCCTAGTACTGCAGCAGTAGTCTTTCTTAGTTCAACAATTTGATCTTCACTAAGTGGTTTAGTTAGCACTAACAGGAAGGGGTCTGATCGGTATGATCTCACCAGCCGAGTATACCATTGGATGGTTATTTAACCGGTGGTAAAGGCGGCTTTTTCTTTTTTTTTTTTTTTTTTTTCTCTCTATTACTGAATGACTAGTTAGTATCTAGCACGTAGTTAGGTATGGGTTTTGTCTTTGTTATGGAAGTTTAATTATGATAGACGATACGGGATATTGTTACCGTGGGAATGGTCTATCTACTCCTGTCGAGTCAACCAGCTAGGCAGGTAACACACAAGCCGGTTAACAATGCAACAATAAACCATGTACCTACATAAAAGCAATACTGCATATAAATATAGCATAATTCTACTACCTCACACCTCGTAAACTAATATAACCAAACTCAAACTTGAATAATAGTAGTAGTAGTAGCCCAACACCGGAATAATATCAACAACAACCCGAATCTATTATACACCATCACCGCAACGCCATCCAACAACTATCACACACACCATCTACTTACATACGAAAAGGACTGATTGACATATATACTTTTTACATACATACATACATACATACACGTACATATATACACATGCATATGCACGACAAACTACCTTGACTGTAGGTACTACTACACCTGGACTAGTAGTAAGACGGTATTGCGTCCTGAGTAGTCAATACAACTTACTACTATGTATCTACACAATGTAAATTCAAACTTCCCATACCGACCATATGCAGTTGAGAATCCTCTTATCACTCAAAAACCGGTACGCTAGTTGATCCAACCCCCAGAACAGACCTCTCTACTAAACCCACCCAATAACCCACTGATCAGATGGAAGTCCACTAGTAGTATGCAGTATGCAAGACAGCGTTGGGCACAAATCTACTAGCGGGTGGCGTGAACAACCACCACAACCACCACCACCTTCACTACCTAACAACAACTACTGGCAGACACACCCAAGCATTGTGCAAATCCGCCTCCCTGATTGGCTCCAGCTCAATCGTTCGTAATCGGGAGGGTCGGTCAGTTGGCATCCATCCATCCGTCCCATCCATCCATAATTTCATCAAATAGATAATCAACGAAGAATGATTTGTTGTCTGCTTTCTTTCTTCTTTTGTCCATTTGCGTAGGGAAGAAGAGAAGATCCCGTGATGGCCTGAGTGCGGTCCATTTGATTATTACTGTATACTACCGTAGCAGGAGCGTACGTGTAATATTGCCCAGTGGCATGATTCTAGTCTAGTTTAAAGGAAGCAACCTACCGAGATTAAAGGTGTTACCGGGCCGGTCTCATGGAGAGGATCGAGATCGTGCAAGCTGATTAATTAATTGGATTCGTTGTGGTTACTTTACTACCAACATCCATAATAGACTTGCTAGGCTACTGTTACTGGCTACAACAGACCCCGGGAAATGAAAACTCAACCGGCGTGCGTGTGGCGTGGTCTGCGTCGGCTAGCGGCGTGCGGAAGGGATGTACTGTAAGTAGGACAGACAGCTGTTTCATCGCCATCTGGATGTGGATGCAGTGTCGGCACCCAAGGTTTATGCATCTCATCCAAAAGAGATGGTGGGGAACATTGGCAAAATTCCTACCAGGGAAATGCAAACCTGCAAATCATCTATCGCATTGGTATCAATCAAGTGTATATACGCCGAACACCCATCATGGCTAAATCAGGAGCATGAGTGACGGAAACCAAAACATAACACACAATGCATGGACCTCCGTAGACCACGCCAGCTCATCCCACAGCCCCCAAGGCAACCTCAATAATCATTCAGCCGCAGCTTCTTCCCGACAAACCGACGTTTCTCGGGCTTATCGGCGCCCCGCTCCCGGTCTGCATTCAGCCCCTTGAGCGCGTGGAGCAACATCCCTGCATCAAAGAATCCATCTGATTCGGTGGTCAGTAGCTGTGTCGTTAAACGCAAGGGAACACACTTCCAAAGGTGCACTTACATCCGCCCATGCCATCGTCCTCTAGCTCTCCGCTGTCCGTCGTGGGTGTCTCGGCGCCCCGATGCAGCTGGCCCGGGTCCCCCCGGACGATCCGGCCCCGGCGGTGATCGCCCTGGAGCCGCTCGGCAATCATCTCCATCTCGCGTGCCCTGCTCGTGCGAGGGCTGGCAGGCCGGTGGGTGACCGTGCGCAGCAGCTTTCGGATCTCCATCAGGTACGATTCCAACGTGTACATCAGACGCGCAGTTTGTCGATGCTTCGACGAGGCGCAGAACGAAATCGAATCGTCCTTGATTATATAGCCAATGCCAAAGCCATCCGCAGACGTAGGCCCGAAGCCAAAGTGCCGGAGGCACGGATTTCCGCAGTTGGAGGTCGACAGCACGGTGGTATTGATCTTATCCCAGCCAGCGTCGCTGAAGATAGCGGGCATGGTACGCACCCCACGTACACTGTAGCCATTGGATGACAGTCCATCTTCCGATAACGACGTGGAAGACTTGGGCGAATCAATGGACGCTGTCTCCACAGGGCTAGTGTACCCGTTGGAGCTGCTGATGACGCTGTTGTTCGCCGACGACGCGCCGTCATCGAAGGATCGTTGCCACAGGCAGTACAGCGCGTAAAGATGCCTATCCTGTCCCTGACCCTTCGAGCAGTCCTTCGTGATGGCGGTATGCTTCTCGGTCGCTTTGCGCAGCGCGCTCACCTTTTGCTCTGCCGGGTTGTCCCCCCAGAACGTTTTAACAAAGTCCACGCATTCGTTGGTCACCGTCCGGATGGCTTCTGTTCGACCGTGTAGGAAAACCTTAGTCATAGCAGGTTCGTAGGTGTTCTCCATGCGGCCGTAGAGCCCGTAGTAGGCTGCTTGGAAGGCCATCTGCACGAATGCATCAGGGGAAAAGCCCATAGAAGTGATGAAATTTTTGCCAAATCCTTTGAAGTCGAGCACTTGGAACTCGTGTTGCTGCAGTAGATCGGAGAGGTGGGACTCGGCGAACCGCAAAGCAATGCTGAGTTCAGGCACCATATCCCATTCGAGCTTGCGGGGGGTTGTGCTGACATTGCCGAAGCTTCGAGGGTCGCGCTTCGCAGGATCAGGGCTAGACGTCGCCCAGAGGGTCGGTGCCTGGCCGTTGATCGTCCGAGCAAAGCGGAGTATGGTGTCCGTATAGACATCGCTGGCAAACCGGAGTACCGTATGGCCATCTACGCCAGTGTGTTCGAAGTTGATGCCCGCACTGCCATTCTTACACACAATGATCTGAAGTTTGTCATACCACCGGTTGGTACAAGTGCCGACCTGCACTCCTCGGACCACTTCGCTCGTTCCGCAGAGCATGTTGGCGCAAAGCTCCGACGTGTTGTGTGGTTCTGTGTAGTCCAAGCACAGAACGAACAAAGCGGTGTCCACGATATTGAGACATTCTGCGTTGTTTGACCCTTCATCCTTGGTGAGGATATCTCTCAATCCTGACCAGACCTTGCGGTTCTCTGTGCTCAACACACCAAGCGCTCCTTTCGCAGCATCATGGATGGGTGTCTGTTCTGCATCCCCAATGATAACCTGGAGGTTAACTGCAATATCCTTTTCGTTCATGATCAGATCATTGTTGTCGTCCAGCACATCGAACCAATAGATCTGACCCCGACACAAGACAACAATATGTTTCGCATGCGGATCCTGGCTTATTACGCATCCGTTATCGGTCGGGACGCGCGCTGTTCCGAATAGGCGAGAATACTGATACATGCAAAGAGGCGTGCCCCGGACAGTGTCGGGGGGAAGCTCCTCCCGCCTCACGGCACGGACGAACGACAAGGCAGAGACGACGAGTGAGGCTGCTCGGGTAACCTGATTATTTCTCGCAGGAGTCGGGTCATCTTCCAATAGGAAGAATGGGTTCAAGTTCAGCACAACAGCTTATTACAGTAAATCAGCACAGCATATTCCCCAGGCTTGATGCACGTATTCACTTACGGCTGTCGTAATTCAAGTAAGAATCGTACCCTGCAATGAGCCAAAGCTGTCAGTCTAAGATGACTCGAAAAGGCATGAGAGAAAGTTCGTTGTTTGGTGACGTACAGAATTGCTCGATATAGCTTGTTTTTGAAGAGGCATAGGTCTTGAGCTTCTCCTGCAGAATAGGGCCTTCCGATTTGAGAAAGTCCTGCACGGCTGCCCTGGTCTCATCCTGCTCTCGGGGCGTCTGTAGCGGAGCTAATGCTTCAAGGTATCGCTTGCATGTCTGCTCAAGATCTGGGATGGGCAACTTGGGTAACGAATCCTGGTTCGCAAAGGTCAAGCCCTTCTTGGGCGGCTCTGATGTTCCTCCATTCACCGACATAGGGACCGAAGATGGCTTGATTTTGGTCTCGGGGGGTGAGTTCGAACGGATAGAATCCATTGTGTTTCCCAAAGGCTTAGGGGCCGTGAAGTGGCGAACTGCTACGGACGAGTAGGACATGGTGTCAGCACAATGCAGCCCGTCCTGAACTGAAATCTATGGGAAGACGGGTGAATAATATAGGGATTGATGGGAGAGGCAAGATGTTGTGTTAGATATTATGATAAGTTCGCAGGGTAGTATCAGAACGCTGAAGGATTATCTCATGACCACGGCTCACGTCACGAGGCAGATGTGATCAAGAAGGGTTGGAGGCATGAGATCGAGAAAAACATAATCAAGACTCGTGCAGCGAAAATGGTATCATATATAGGTAGAAACCACTCAGGGGAGAACAATACACAGTTTCGCAATGGTACCCGGGGAGCAACTGCTGGCCGCGGGGTGGAACCAAGAGGTACCTTCGGGATAAAGGGAGTTAGACGGAGGAAGGGACACTTACAGCTTAGCTGACAACACTAGGAAAGCGACCAGGCTACGCCTAGATGAAAGGCTCGAACCACAGTGGATCAGCTCGCCGGGCCTAACCGTCCGCGGCTGCGCCTAAGGCAAGCAGGTAAACGGGATATCGGGGGAACGGATGAAGTCTGGTTAGAGGGGCAGAGGGAAGTATATCCAGCTGGCCTGCCAAGAGATATGCGCGATAGGCCCGGTGGGCCGTACGAGGTGGAGGCGGGAAAGCTCTGGTGCGCGAACGCACTGCTGCTGCTGCTACCTAAGCATTTAAGAACCCATATAAGTACTTATCATCAACATCCCCAGGGGAAAGAAAAATGAAGGGAAAGGCCAGGAATGTGCGAAGAGCTCCATCCGGTCCTAAGGGTTGTGCCTGTGGCAGTACCAGAGGGAAGATGAGATGGGGAACTGCGGGGGAGGAAACGATCATGTGAAGCCGAGTATCCATGGCAGAAAGACACAGAAGGCAGTAGGAGCAACTGCTAGAGATAGTACTAGCACTGTAGCACTTAAGAGACACGTACTCGGGGATTTTGAAGGGCACAGCCAATAGACGAGCACAACCCAGCTGAAATTAGGTGAAGTGGTACAGACGGGTCAACTGCAGTGACCGCATTAGACAGTAGTTTAATGAGAGATGGAAGGGCTCTAACGAATGCAATCCTAGTCGATAGCGCCTGGAAGCAACTAGTAGAAGGATTGGAACATGTGGCAATAATCCTGGACGAGAGCAGACCAATTGGTGACGTTTTCGGACGAAGGGAGACTGTGGAAAGTCTGGTTGCGGGGAGGAGAAGCTGCCAGATTCTAAGTTCCTTCCCCCAAAAAAGGCAATCACCTGGGCTTATTCAGAAGGCGAAAACTGACACCACAGGCTGCAGTCACGTGGGTGGGGCGGGACAGCCGCGCTGACAAGATAAGAGAATAGAGAGAAAGATAGAGACATGGACACAGGACTACCCGCTGACATTATCCTACACTAAAACTGGTGTTAACTAACTTCACTGACTTACTTCTCTCCCACACACAATCGTGGCCAGGTGTTTTGGAAAAAGGTCTCATCATTTGGCTTTTAATCATCCCGAAGCAAGTACCGATTCTAAATCAGGGGCGCCCCATATCCACACACACACCCGCTTTGCAAAATACCCGAATCATAATTCACACACAAGAAATGAAGATCATCTAGTCTAAGGGCAACGAGTCATATTGTCTCTCATCGAGCCCCATTAAAAGCAAAGAAAGAAAAAAAAGCAAAAAGTCAACAGATAAAATATTCACAGGTGAAGATAAGCAGAAAGAAGAAAGTCACGCCGTGCACCTGCTCTAGCCCGCGGGCTCCGAGGTCGGGTGGATCCTGTTTCGGTACTTCGGGCAAGCGGTAAGGTAGATCTTCCCCAGATGGACCTCCGTCAGAGCGTCTTGGCGATCCGGGCGTGAAACAAGCGCAGGACGTGTCTCGGGAGAAGACAAGCTTATTATCAAATAAAATAGACAGTGTGAAGGCGGAATGAGATTTAAATTTCAAAAAAGGACTGATGATCGTCAGATTCTCCATTGTTCGATGTTCGCATATGGCCGGTGGCCAGAGAATCGCCCTTGCACCAGATGGATCAGGGACCAGTGTTTACTTCCATCACAGGCAGCTCTAACCCAGTTCATCGATATCCCCAGCGCCCGTCATGGCAAAGCTGACTGTTTTACCCGTCGGGTGCAGGGAAACCGACTATTCCTTGGCATGGTGCAAGAGCGACGGTCCCTAGGCACAGTCACGCGAAGTCATCTCTCGCCATCTATGACGCAACGTAAACAGCTTGGCCGAGAGGGCGCTTGACGTTGGTGCCATATTCTCCCTCATAGTTTCCTAGAGGATCAAGCTTGTCAGCAATTTCTTGTCAAAATATTTAGTGAAGACGGGTATACTAACCGGCAGGGCTGTAGTTGCAAACAGTGAAGGGCAGGGCTTCGGAGGCATCGACGTTACCCAGGCTGTCGCAGGTGACGGTAGCGCAACCAACGTGAGTAGTGGCGGCCCAGACAATCTGGGAGAAGTGACCCCAGTTGTCGAAGTAGGTCATGTCGGGGTCGGCCTCGCCGTACAGGTCGGTGTAGTAGCCCATCTCGTCGTTGTACATGAGGTTGGTGATCATAACGCCAATTTCGGAAGACTCAACACCATATCCAATGTTCTGACCGTAGCCACCGCCGTCAATGGAACTGCAGATTTACGTTAGCGCAAGAAACAGGGGGGTTCTGGAATGCATGATCCACTTACGTGTCGTGCTCATAGACACACTTGGCGGCCAGGGTGTAGGCGCTCGACTCCAAGTCCGAAGACCACTCAAGGGAGCTAGCAGAGTGGTTGCTACGGTGGACGTTGTGGTTGTACAGAACCGCGGACTGGTAAGCGTTGGTGGCGGTCGAGCTAGCGCTGGACGAGGTTGAGGTCGCAAGGGTGGTGGTCGGCGCAGCAGCCGAAGACCAGGACGAAGTCCAAGCGGAAGTCCAGGCGGAGGTCCAGGAAGTAGCAACCTCCTCAGCAGCGGCAGTGGTGGCAGCAGCAGCAGTGGTCGCAGCGGCGGTGGTCTCCACGACAGGAGTGACAACAGACGAAGTGCTGGCCTCAGCAGCAGCGGCGGCAGCGGCAGCGGCGGAGGAAGAGGCCTCAGCAGAGGCAGAGGCGGCAGCAGCAGCAGCAGCAGCGGCAGAGCTGGAGGACTCGGCGGCAGCGGCAACGGCAGCGGCGCTGGAGGAAGAAGCAGCAGCAGAAGCCTCTTGTGCGGCGACGTTCTCATAGACCGTGGGAGTAGGGTACTCGGTGATGGTGGTGGTCAAGGTGACGATGGTCCAGTCGGTCACATAAGAACGCTTGTCAACATTGTTGGCCAAGGCACCAGCGGCGCAAAGGGCACCCAGAGCGAGAGAGTAGCGCATGATTGAATGAGGGGTTGTTGGTTTGTCTTTGCCAGAGCTAAGAGATGATTTACTACAGTTCAACTGTGTCCGATTGAGATCGACTTCTCCGGGAAGTTATGCGGCCAAGAGATCAACAGGCACGAAACAGTATATGGCAGATATCAGTTTATAGAGTTTTTCTGGCGATGAATGCAGATCGACTGCGAAGTTGGTTGCGTTGGTAAGACCGAAGGGGGGTGAGAGTGTGTGTTTGTGTATATGTACGAATAACCAGCACGTATGGACAAAAGAATGACAGCCTTCAGGGAGAGGAAACACTTTTTTGAAGGAGTGGAAACAAGTGCACCCAAAAATAAAGGCGAAAGGTAAGAGAAAGGTTGAAGGGAACGGTGGGAAAAGCCAACGGTAAAGAACGAAGGGCGAGCGGGCGTGAAGTGATAATATAGTCTGGAGCGAGCAGAAGAGCAGCTGGAGTTGGGGCGGCAACTTAATCACGGAAAGGAGGGCGACTCCAGCGGGCGGCGTGTACCCGGTGGGGTCGGCGATCTCTGATAATTAAACGCAAATTAATTCAGACGGGGGTAGCTTCATATACGAGTGGGTTCTGGACGGATCTCGACGTCGCGATGGGTCATGGATGGGGGCCTGTCCCGAGTGAGCAGACAGGCGAGCATCCTTTGACCAGCCAATTTCTTTCAGAACAGAAGACAGAGAAAGGTCAATTCACTCTTTCAAAAACGCCATGCGGTGCCCCCAGCGCATTAATATCGGTTCAGCTCGCGTGTACACCGGCGTAGTTCCACGGAATGCCGTGCCTTGGAGCCTGTGTCCATTGTTTTTTCCCCCGAGTAACTAACTACGTATGTCCCAACCACGAGCGCGTACCCGGAGTTTGGGAAGGGAGGGGTGGGATACACAGTAGGGATTTTTGTGGAAGAATAGCAAAGAGGATCGTCTACGATAAGCTGGTCGACCAGTCCCTTTTGGTTGATGATACATTCCCGCTCATGGCGTTCTGACAAGGAATCTTCCAGGGCCAGGGTCTCTGACCTCCACGTCCCTGAGACCTGAGACGATGTTGGGTCCAGAAAGAGTTGCAGACGCGGGAGAGTGAGAGATAGAGAGAATAACTACTATACTGTGTACAGCCATAAGGCGGCCCGACATCGCGCCTCACGGCAACCGGCAAATCTAACATAATTACTAGCTTCCAGTGACGAGATGTTTTTTTTTTTCTTTTCTGTATTATTTTTCATTTTTGCCCCTGGAAAAGTTGGGGACCCAAAGAAAAAGAGGGCATTTTGCAGGGATTGGATTGTCCAACCGTCGAACAAAAATCCCGTGCCCCTGGCTCGCCACTAAGCTACTCTGGGTCAAGGCGCATGCCGCCCGTTTCAGGAACGGGCTCTTAAGAGCCAATCAACGCCCCGTTCCAGGTTGATACGCTGACGGTGGGTCTTCCCACGGTCGCAATGGAATCAACAACCCACCACCCATCCTTTGGGTCTCTTCCAATTCCACGCTGGCTGGTGCTGGTGGAAGCACACAGTCACTCCTCTCGTTGTTGGTCCATCCCAAAAGTCCAGACCAATGCCTGTCAATGGATCATGGTGACCATCACTCTTCACTCTCTTGCAGAAACGGTTAACGTTCGTCATGCCCAGGATTACCAAGAATTGAGCACCTGCGAAGCTCCGAAGGAAAACTCTCCGATGTCAATGTAAGATAATCTATTCGAGATTATTAAACTCAATAATATGAGCGGAGAGAGCAATGACGAACAGGCATCATCCTCATCATCATACTACTCGCCCTCCCCCTCTCTACGTAGTACAGTAAGTCTCTCATAGTCAGCCAACTTAACTAACCCCCCGGTCACCGCAAATTTGGGGGTCGGGATTGAACACCGCCCACCACCAATTTCACTCCAGCACCACCCGAGTATTTCCCAGGGGTAAGTGCAGGGTCGCTAACTGTGATTAACCACCAAAACTTGGCAACTGACCGACCCACTCACAACCAGGATGGCGCTCGCTAACGTTTCACTTGTGGCCTTCCCATCATCTTTCGGAGATTGGGTACCTGGAGCTAGTCTACTAAGTAGTCTAGTGGCCCGGCTCCAGCTTCTCTCTTTCTTTGCCTCGCAGCTCGATACGGAGTAGTATCCAGACCTTTTCCCGAGGACCTGTCTATCCAGTATTGCCCCAGGACCACTTACTTACACTTGGTCGTGGAGATTCCCGTCATCTAGTTAAGAGGGTGATGTGTAGAAGTTCTAGAACCATGGATATGCCGTGCCTAGGATGGAGTCCATCTAACGGACGGCTTTTTCCCCTTAGATAGTCTAGACGAACACACACGGTGGGAATTGCACCATTGCTAGCCTTTCTTTGGTACAAACGCCCATGACACTTGTAGAGCTTCACACACAGAGAGAGAGAGAGGGGGGGGGGGGGAGAGAGGTTCGCGAGAGGGGATAAAGTCTCTTTGCTTCGACACACAGACCCCCTCCCCCGTTCCATGGTTCCAAACGGATAAAGACACTTCAATCACATTCAGATTTATCATCGTCTTTGAAGTTCATTCTACACCAAGCAATCATTGTCATCGCTTTCAAGTAAATCTTCTTTGCCACTGCATCGGATCCTTGGATACCTTCTTCTAGAAGAAAATTTCGACAAGTCGTAAGCAACAACCTGGCCATGGATACACACCTTGTACCTTGCACGCTTGCCATGGTAGAACAATTGAGATATTATTTTTCTGCCTAACTTCGCACGGATACACACGCACACGTGTGCATTTCCAAAGAATTAGAAGGGTGTTTATTTTCAAAGCATAACAACGAAGTACGAATCACCTGTCATCCCTCCAATCCATCGTTCGGATACATCGGCTACTTGCGCGTTTAGCATTGAGCTTGGCGGACAAGTGTCGACAACATAGTCTACATAGCAAAATTAACTTCATCTACAATCCACATGACATCTACTAGCTTACGTTGCACACATACACATCATACACTTAATGAGGAAGAGCTTAGCGACAAACTTCACCCGAACCATTTCCAATTCTCTGCATTGAATGGGATGACCCAACCCTCGGATGCATTTCCACCCTGAGGCGGATACGTACGCATGTAACAGCCAAACAAACTCGCTTGATTAGCGGAGCATCCCGGCACCAAATTTCGGCTCCGAGTTGCGCCCCTCTCTGGCAGTTTGTCCCATAATACAGATATCTAGAATGGATTGTAGAGTCTATATTTTCTATATTCTATCGAAGAGAACATTCAATATCGTAATGAGATTAGAATTGTGGTGGTTTGTATGTTGTCGTTTACAGAACCTAATGTGGGCAGAAAGTCAATAGTACTTCGTCGTGGTATTACCCGTTATGATATATTTTGTGACACGGCACTTCATTTTCACATGATTGAGCCTATGTTGAAATGATATCCAGTTGTACACACATACTAATCAAGTCTTACTACTAGCAGTGCACGAGATATATAATATGATGCTAAATAACTAGCAGACACCAGAATCCTATGTTACATATGGGCTCATACTAGTAGTAGTAGTTTTTCGAACTATTTCCCCCAACTTGTCCCGACTTCCACGCATGAGGCATTAATTATATACCCTGTCCACAGCGAAATGATAGTCACTCAATCATTTAATCACTCAAAGCGGATGTATATTATCCCTTCCGACAAGATAGACAGATCACAGATCACAGCACCTCAAACACACTCTACTGTACTACCACATCAAAGTAATTTCCATCCCCAGCCAATCACAGCAATCAACATCCCTCCAACCTTCAGCAGGCAACCAACCAACCAACCCGGGATCTCGATCTTGACTGGTACTAAGTCCAGATCCTCGCCGACACTCAAGCAGAAAAAAAGAAAAGACGGATAAAAAAAAGGAATCGAACAATGACGTAGGTATGGTTGAAACAACCGATGAAACTGAAACCCAGACTCAAACAAAGAATGGAAACAATTGCACATAAGATAACCCCTCAGACCCAATTTTGTGTCACCCTCTTTGTAGTAAGCAAACCACATGAAACAGATCTGTGAGACTGATGCGGTGGAACGATGCTCAAGCGTATCGCTTATTGGGTTCCTGACTGACCATTTGCAGAGATGCTGAGACTACTAGTTACTTTGTCAGTCATACGCAAGCTGGGGTGATGGTTAGTAACTATGTAGAGCGCTATCCCATCGGCATTATCTTGGATTTTGTCACCAATTTGATTGACTGGTTACATACAAACAAACACTATAGAGTTGAACTCTCACGTCATCCAAGGCCTGAAGATATACCAAAAATATTTCCATTCAGTTGTACAGTTCATACTATGTTCACTATCCGGCATCGCCCACTTTCACAAACCATGAGATGATTTTTTGTCGTCTCGGACGCTTTCAGTTCCCTATACAACGGATTTCGCGTCCGTAACCAGAAAGATTGATTCCCTACAAAGTCTCCCACGTGAGACGCTCGAATATCCACAAGAGATGCGGTCGTTGTCGCAGTCGATATCGCCAATCCGGCTTCCGCCCGAATCTTCTGTACAATCATGTCCCGCACACAGACTGGCTCATCTGTCTTTCTGATCACCCCTTCGGAAGCTTGGACACTGCCCTCAGTCACGGCTGTAGAGAATACGCCGGTGACATTCCGTGTTCCTGTCTCCAACCCAACAATAGCGTCCAGAAGTCCAACAAAGAGGAAGGGGTGTTGGAGTATCTCCACGGAAAATGAGCGGCACGTTTGCCGGGCAAGCGTCTTGTATCCCTCGTCTTCCAGCAGGCTTCCGAGGCGCAACAGATTGCGGGCAATAACCCCATTGACAGCCGGCGTGGCCGACTCCGTGCCGGTCTTCAGGCGAAGAAGTGGACCCGGAGCCCCTGATGTCATTGTGGAAGGTGTGCTATAATATCCTGCCGGTGTTGTCCCCACATATGCAAGGAAGTTATCATTGAGATATTCTAGCAAGAATGTTAGCAGCGCAAGTCTTTTGCCTAAACATTCGAGGATACTCACTCTGTAGTTGCTCGGCGAACTGCAGGTAGCTGTCATCAAATGTAGCCTCGTACATGTCCAGCAGTCCGCCGATCAAGTACGCGTAGTCATCAGCGAAACCTGGGGTGTTGCCCCTGCCACCATCCCGATAAATGCGCCAGAGCTGTCCAGTAGGCTTCTCGAATAGATTCTCCTTGATGAAATTAATCGCCTTAGCAGCTGCCTCTCGGCATTGTACCGCTTTTGAACTCTCAATCTCCTCGAACAGTGCACTGCACTTAGCCAGCGCACCAATGGCCAGCCCATTCCAGGCAACGATGATCTTATCGTCCAAATCGGGGCGCACGCGCGTCCTTTCGCGATAATCCCGAAGTTTCTGCTTCGCGGCTCTAATGATCCTCACCACTTCCTCTTCTCCTAAGCCAAAGTCCTTTGCGAGCCTGCTTGGGGTTACCTTGACTGATAGAACATTTTGATTCATGAACTCATCATGTGGGTCGTTCTCAGGTGCAATGTTCCCGTCAGGCAGGACACCCCAATGACGGGCGCAAACTCCAGCATCTCGTTGGCCCAGCACTTGTGTCAGTTCCTTCAGCGTCCAGACGTAGAAAGCACCTTCTCGCTTCTCGGTATCATTGGGTGTGGGCAGGCTATCTGCGTCCTCGGACGAGTGGAACGCGCCCGTTGGCGATTGAATGGGTGCGGTAGTCAAGTAGGTAGCCAGGTCGTAAACCGCACCCAGCAGCTCGGGGTTGTGAGTAATCTTGAATGCATCCACATAGACGTCCAAGAGCTGTGCTTGATCGTACAGCATCTTTTCGAAATGTGGCAGGCCCCAGTCACCAGTAACACTGTATCGTGCGAAGCCGTGGCCGATATGATCCCGAATACCCCCGCGCGCCATACTGATAAGCGTGTCAACAGCCATGGCAGTTGCCTTGGCGCATTCATCGCGTCCAACAATGTCTGCAACCGCAGTCGGATAGATGCCCAAACGTAACAGGAAACTTAGGTTAGATGGTGTGGGAAATTTCGGCGCAGTGGAAAAGCCACCGTGGAGAGGATCGTATCGAGAAACAAAATGCTGGTAGGCTTCCTCGAGAAGCTCGAGGTCCAGGTCCTCGTCGGCTTGACGATCACCTTGATAAGAATGTGTCCCTTCTTCAGCAAACTCCCGAAGTTGCTTCGTGATTTCCTTCGCACTCTCACGGCATCGTAGTTGTTGTGTTTGCCAAACATCGCTTAGTTTCTCGAGGATCTCGACGAAGCCAATCGTCCCATTGCCCGTCAAGGTGGAGGAGTTGGGGCCCGGCCAATAGGTACCACCGAAGACCGGCTCCAGATCAGGAGTCAAGAAGACGTTCAGAGGCCAGCCTCCAGAGCCAGTGGTGGCCTGTACGTAGTTCATATAGACATCGTCGATGTCGGGCCTCTCTTCGCGATCGACCTTGATTGGAATGAAAGATTGATTGAGAATGGAAGCCACCTCCTGCGACATGAATGATTCCTTCTCCATTACGTGACACCCTGGCTTGGTATTAGGACATCGCGCGGCCACCACGCGTCGCGAAAAGAGAACTTACAGTGACAAGCCGAATAACCGATACTGAGGAAGATCAGCCGGTTATGGCGTTTGGCCAGATCGATCGCTTCCGCATCCCATAGCTGCCAACCCACTGGGTTGTTCATATGCGCCCTAACCTATCCACGAGTCAGTTTTCGACGCGAGGGCAGGGGTTTGTCCGAACTCACATAAGGCGATCGGCTCTCGTGCAGTCGGTTGACAAGTTTCGGACCGGCATCGGTCGCGCCATCGTGGTGCATGGCTAATGGAGCAGCCATCCTGCTGAGGCCGTAGGACATTCACACCGTGATCCACTTAGATTGATAGATGATTTACCCAGCCCAGAAGGGTACACAGCCTCGGATAGGCACGTTGTGAAAGACGGGGAAATCGTTTGATAAGATACCACCTCCGCGGTTGGATCCCGGCTATTCAAGCTAGACAGGGGAGGGGGGAGGGGGGTTAGGAGCTTGAAAGAACGACCAGAAAGGAAAGAGGAATCAAGATGGGGCAGGAACGGCAGGCCACGAGTCGTGGTGGCAAGGAAGAGCCAACTAGATAGAGGTATAAGGCAGAAGGGCAGCAGGAAGAACGAGCTAGTGGGATGAGGGGGAGGATGGAGCAGGAGCGAGGAAGCAGCATGTGCCCGCGTTAGACTGGCCCGCATCCGGGAGATCGTCGGCCGTCGTGCGTCATGGGTGCATCAACTGGTCACGTGTGCACTTGCTCCTTACTCGGTACATGTCCCCCCTACACAACCTTGCGAGTGTGCCTACAGAGGACGTTCTATAGATCTACGAGTTGTTGTCTAGGCTCTTCTCCGTACGGCGTGGTAACATCCCTGTTGCTCGATTCGCCCCACCAATAATGGGCCAGGGCAAGCAACGCAACTGCACTCAGTCCTCGGCCATTAGTTCCGCCAGTTCCCGTTCCTCTTCTTCCGTCAGCATCGTTCCCGGATTTTGTTGCTCTTCCTCCTCGTCCTCGTTGTTTTTCTTCGCCTCTGCTACTGCGATTTCGAGTTCATCGGGTTTCAAGGACCACTGGCGGATAGTGGCATCGATACTGACGCTGACTACAGTCGATCCGAGAAGCACAAGCCCCGTAACCTCTTCGTAGTGGCCGGAGAAGGTATGGTAAAGCTGTCCGGTCTGTCCAGTAGAAAGCACGATTGTCAGTCAAATCTTCATCGCATAGAATACACCGTGGCTTGGGAATAATGAATATGTACGCACCGATCGATTCCACACGCGAACTTCCTCATCTCGGCACGCAGTAATCACCCAGCCTCCTCGTTCGTAAACCACTACGTCTCGCACATAATCCGGGTGAGTCAGCGTCAAGTTGGGCTTCCATCCATCGTCTCTCACAAGACACTTGGATGTCTTGTCCGCCGAAGCAGTCCAGAGATCAGCGTCGCGGTCAAAGAAAAGCTTGTGGACGTTGGTATCGTGGGCGAGAAGAGCTTCTGTACCAGTAAGGTCTTTACTGCCAGTAGAAAGGTCAAATTGACGAATCTCTCGGTCACTACCCGCACTGAACACAATCAATTCGGGCCCGTCTGAGTCGAGGGAAACGGGATCGAGGGCGAGGTCCTGAATCCCCTTTGCATGCCCCTTCATCACCGCGAGGCGCTGGCCGGTTGCGATGTCGAATACCATGATTTGTGCATCGGCGCCTCCCGAGACAAGGACATCCTGACCTTGTAGTCTCGTGCTGACAACAGACCTTACAAAGTCGGTATGACCCTCGTAGCGCAACTTCGGTTCCCTCGATTCCACATCCCAACTCCAGACCGTCTTGTCCCAGCACCCCGCAAACAGCAACCGGCCATTGGGGCTAAAGCATATACTCGTAACGGGGGCAGTCGGGCCTTTGAAGAGAGCTGCAGTTTCACCGGTCTATAAGGGAGAGACGAGAAGGGAAAGAAACGGCTTAGCCGGGATATTCGTAAGGCATCCAGCAGCGAGATTACCATGCACCTACTTCGAGTATGACCTTCCTAACCGTACCACCACTCTGAGCGACATAGACGGACCCAGTACTCAAAGGATCGGCTGCGACTGCGAGAATCTTACTCTGAAGACGGATGGGATCGCCATTGGTGTTTTGTGATTTAACATCCTTTCGCTTCTGCTCATCAAGGGCGGCTCTGGGAGGCGTGGGGCATCAGCGACTAGCTTGCGGATAGGAGCTGGGCGGTAGGTAATAGAGTGACGAACGTGGTTTGGAAGAAATCATCCCGGTGGGAGGATTGGGCCATAGTGGTTGGTAGGGGGGTCCTAATAATGTGTCTATTGTAATGATCAAGAAGAAAGAGCAGTAACCAGGAAATGGGAACTGTGGTAATAGCCCAAGTAAGACCCAAACAGCACTGGTCTGAGATGCTATCCACAAAACCAGCTTTGGTGAATAATGAATACTAGCATTCCCCGCCAAATGCGCTCACGTGGTCCATTCGGGCAAAACTAACGAAGGAACTGCATGTTGAGCTTCTCCCGCCCACCGGAGCCCCAGCCTTTCCCACCACAAAACCTCCGTCGTTCGTTTTTAAACCTTTTCTCTCCCTCATCTTCCTTCTTCTCTCTTCCTCCCACTTCCTTTCCCTTCCCCCCCTCCTCCACCTCCCTGCCCATTGAACAGAATTTTCCCTCTCCTTCCCTCTCTCCCTCCCCTGTTTCTTTCTTTTCTATCTTGCGCGTCAATCGCGCACACTCCCCTGTCAGCATGGATATGAACCATTTAATAGGGTCAGTGTTCTATGCCACTACTGGTCTGAACCAGGGTTTGTGCGGCTAGGCGGGAGTTAACACCTGGCAGTCAGCGTTTCAACCTGATCTCCAAGAGTGACATTCGGTATGTTCGATCTTTCCCTCCCTTGGCTTTTGGCCTTGGCTACAGCTGCTTCGTCATCGCACCTGGCTCCCCCACGGATTATACTAATACTGACTTGACCTTGTCAGTTATGTTGGAACGTTGCATGAGATCAATCCTGAAGCCTCCACCATAGCTCTGGAGAATGTTGTCTCTTTCGGGACCGAGGGTCGTCGAGGCAATCCCGCTGAGGAGATTGCCCCGTCGGCCAGCGTCTACGAATATATTGTCTTCCGAGGCAGTGACGTAAAAGACATTAGCGTAGCAGAGGACACGAAGGAGAACACTCCACCTGAACCTCCTCAGGTGCCGGATGATCCCGCCATCTTAGGGGTAAGTTTATCAACTCACAACTTCATTCCAAACCTTGCCTGCCCTTTGAGTGCTTTGCGTCCACGGACTTGTTCCGTATGGACACTCGATCAAATGATGAAATATTTCGGATGTAAACTCACAGACCTGTTCCGAATTGCGCAAACAATTCATGTGGATATTTTCCGTTGCCTTCCTTCTGAATGATCGAGAAGCAAAGCACTCTTAATCTTGCCTTGTCACACATATTCTCTTTCTCAAGCCATGATACTAATTAAGTTTCATGAAAACAGAGTATGTCTCGTCCGGGACCTACTTCCCAGGGCTTGCCTCCGTCACAACAGCCTCAGGTGCCTCGTCCGGCGCCTCCTGGCTACCCTCAACAACCGCAGTTCCAAGGCTTCTATCCTCCATATGGACAACGCTTTGGAGCCCCCGGTTTCCCTCCTGGACCTGGTTTTCCTAATATGCCGTATGGAGCCCCGCCACCAGGATGGTTTCCTCCCCCGGGTCAAGGATTCCCCCAAGGACCAGGCCAGTTCCCTCCCCAGATGCCTATTGGACCCCCTGGCCAACACCAGACCCCTCCTCCGCAGCGACAGGGGGTACCTGGCGCAGGCCCCGTAAATGTCCCTAAACCCACCTCTGAGCTTCCCGTTGGTGACCGGCCGTCCAGTAAGCCAGCCAGCCGGAATGCTACACCCGCGCCTGGAGTCTCTGCTCAGAATGCTCCTCCGCCCCCTGTTGAATCGAAACCATCTGTAACGGAGGCCGTACAAGCCTCCAGTATTCCTGCTGCTGCCGCGGCTCCGACTCCGGCCAAGATGCCACCTACTGGACCCCGGAGTGGACGTGTGCAGCCGGCGATTCCGATCTCTGCTCCCTCCAAGCCACCTGTTCCTGCTGTAAGCAATCCTCCTGTCCCTGGCGCTGGGAGCAGTGTGCCGCAAGGTACCGCTCAGGCGGCCATTACCGAGGCTACGCGTGCTGCCACGGCTGCTGTTGCGGCGGCTATGGCCAAGCTGCCCCAGCCAAACGCGCCCAAGAAGCCTGCGCATGGAGAAGTGTCCGTTGAAGGAGTAACGAGACAGATGGCGGAAATGAAGCCGTATGAGGGCAACCGCGCACCCCGTGGTCATCAGCATCCCCGCGGACGTGGCGGTCACCGTGCCCCATATCAGGGACAGTCGAAGAAGGTTGAGGTTCCTGATACGGACTACGACTTCGAGACTGCCAACGCCAAATTCAACAAGCAAGACCTGGTCAAGGAGGCCATTGCCACTGGGTCGCCTGCCCATGAGGCTGAGACTGCTTCCATCACTAACGGGGACATTGAAGCGCCTGATACCAGCGCTGATTCCGTGGCTACCTACAACCGGGCGACTTCTTTCTTCGATAACATCTCGAGCGAGGCTCGTGATCGTGAAGAGGGAACGGGAGGCCGTGTGGGTGGCCGTGAATGGCGCGGCGAGGAGGAGAAGCGCAATATCGAGACCTTCGGGCAGGGTAGCGTTGACGGTTACCGGGGAAGCTACCGTGGCCGTGGCAGAGGAAGAGGCTATGGTCGTGGCCGCGGTGGCTACGGACGTGGGTACTCTCGGGGTCGTGGAGGCCTTCGTGGAGGTCGCAACACTTCGCAAGCCACCGGCGTGCCTACCCAGACATAGGCGAACCCTCGTCTGACCATACTTATTCTTCCATGTTGAAACTTATTACCATGCGTTTAGCGTTTTGAGTGGCTTTGTCTTTTTACTTTTCTTATCTTGCTTTTCTTTGTGCGCTTTGGGGAGTATTGAAATCCTTCCACAACTTTCTGCTTCTGATATCCCTGGCGTCTGATGGAGCATCCTACGAGTACTTGAGCTTGGCATTGTACATGTCGGGACATTTCGGATTGTGATTGGGATCACTATGGGTTACGGTGGGATTGGTGAGCTTCGTGGCTGAAAGGCTACGGTTGCATCTGGTGTCAAATTTGGCGTTAAATAGTCGCATGGGTTGGTCGTGGGCCTCCTTTGCCTTGCTTGTCTGGACGATGATCATGTCTTCTTTCTTGATGATGCCCGCCCGAGGAAAGGGCGAGGCTTTTGCCTGAGTCTGACGCTCCCAGAAGCTGCTCTGGTGGACTCGAGTCTATGTATCATACTACGAGATGATTCCCCTTCGCATGCAAAACCCAAAAAAAGGAGGCCAATTGGTCTACCAACAGCTGTCTTCTGCTCGTAGTTTAGTATACCGTAGTTGGTGCTCTTAAACTGTCTTGGCCTTGTTTGGAGTATGGACAACTTGCCGTATGCCATGGGGTAATCCCGGACGGGGTAGTTTGACTTCTCCTGGCAAAGCTTGTCCAGCATAACCCTTGCCGAGGGCCACCTTCCGTAGTCCAGAAAATGAGTGTATCAGACGCTCAATTGAATCTCTTGTTCTCCCTTAGATTCGACGGTCTTATCGGCTGAAAGGCTTAATCACCCTCCATCATGCGGGGAGAGCTTCCCCCCCCCCCCCCGTTCCGTGGAACCGCCGAAGGCCATCAACTGGCCAGGGTCCAGCGAAGGCCACCATGGCAATCACTTTTGCTCGCGTCGGGGTCTCTCCACTCTCAATCACCACATCACCGATCCCCTCTGATTCGTGCATCCTGGTTTGGCATGTCCATCCTGCCCCATCTTCGGCAAAATCGCCCTCCATTTCAGGGCTCCTTACCTCGGCCAAACTGATAGAGATTGAGCTTCTTCGACCGATTTATGATACCTGTGGGGGAAAACAGCTCAATTTTTGGCCTGCACCAAACGGCACTGCCACTAAGATGACAGCAGAGAGTTCTACCATGACGCAGACTGGGTCGGGGAGAACAAGGATGCTCATCCGAGTCCCACCTCCCCTCATTGCGATCTCCGAGGGAGGGGAAGCAGCATGACATCTACTAAGCGCTGTACTATATAGCCAGTCACAGCTAGTTCCCTTGCATTTCTTTTCTCTGGCACCTCAGACGCTGTGAGCGAAGTCATCTCTATATTATAGATCGAACTAATCCCCTCACATCCTACCATTTGTGTGCCGGTGCTACTGCTTGCCATGTCTGCAACTAAATCACAAATCCCTGACCAGCTCCCCTGGGATCCCAACTGCACCCAGTTTCCCTCTCGCAAGGAGCTTCCCAAGATCCCAGGTGCTCCAGATGGAGCTGCTTGGGTTTGGGGCAAAGATGATTCGGTATGTGAACTACTAGGTTGCTGGTGGTCTGTTCCGAACTATATACTAACACAATAGCGTATCCCAGCTAGGACGACTGAACCTGCTCACACCAGAAAGAGTCAAAGCAGCCGCCGCAGAGATCCAAACTGGCGAGATGATTCGTCTCGAGTGAGTGCTTCTACTACTCATCATGTAAGCCTGAGTACTCTGATGGCCAACTTCCACCCGCAGTCTTCCGTTGAACGTTCCAAACCCACCGGCATTTGAGCGTCAATCCTTCGAGCACAACATCAAAGAGCTCATAAAAGACATCGTCTTCGACGATACTTACTCCCTGAACACGCAAAGCGGCACTCAGTGGGATGGATTCCGTCACGTACGATACTCCCACTCGAAGTTCCTTCCCAAATCCTAGCATTTCTATCTATCTATACTAACAAACAAAACTGATATAGTTTGCCCACGGCGAATCCAAAACCTTCTACAACAACGTACGCACCCCCAACCCAACCCATACAGCCATAAACTAACCCGCCCCCAATCCACCAGACCAAAGCAGCCGACATCATCGGCCCGTCCTCCACAGACCGCTGCAGCATCCACCACTGGGCCACGCACGGCATAGCCGGCCGCGCCATCCTCCTAGACTACAAACACTACGCCGACACCCACTCCATCACCTACGACCCCTACACCACGCACCGCATCAGCTACGCCTCCCTGCAAGCCTGCGCCCAATCTCAAGGCCTCGACCTCCGTCCCGCCTCCCAAGGCGGAGACATCAAACCCGGCGACATCCTCTTCATTCGCTCGGGCTTCATCGAGCGCTACTACGCCCTGACTCCCGAACGACGCGCCGAATATGTCCTCAACCGTCCCCACACTGACCTCCATTTCGCTGGTCTGAGCCAGGAAGAACCTATCCTCGATTGGCTGCATGATTGTTACTTTGCTGCTGTGGCGGGCGATTCGCCCACGTTTGAGGCTTGGCCGCCTGAGAAGGAGGACGGGTTCATTCATCAGCAGATTCTGGCGCTGTGGGGGATGCCGTTGGGTGAGATGTGGGATTTTGAGACCCTTGCGAGGAGGTGTAGGGAGATTGGCAGGTGGGTGGTTTTTGTGACGAGTGCGCCGGCGAATGTTGTTGGTATGTCTCTCTCTTTCTCTTGTGTTGTGTTGTTGTTGTTCTTGGGGTTTGGGATGGGGTTGCTAATGTGTGTGTTGTAGGGGGGGTGGGGTCGCATGCGAATGCAATGGCTATTTTGTAGTTTGTAGATGGGGTTACTCTTTGAGGTAGGTTGTATGTGTGTGTGTCTTTGAGAGAGAGACGACGCATGTTGGTGGTGGTGGTAACTGGTTGGTATGTTGCATGCATGAAGAGGTATACAGCTACAGCGTATATTCACCACTTACGAACACAACAGCATTAGGAATATATCTTTCATGTTCAATTCATTATGGGTCATCAAGTCGTTACACTCGTCAAGAAACAATAGGAAATAGACATAGGAAAATACCCCCCTCACTACCATATCAACTTCTTTCCTCCACTGATGCTATCCAAGCAAACAGTACGGGTGTAGGGTGAATCCAATGCAGCTGCATATACCCAATGCCGTCTCTTTTTGCGTTCAATTCATCATGCATCATCCTTCTTCAACATCTGTTCATGTTTCATGTTTCATCTGTGATCTTCACAGATATCAATCAACATCAACTACCCAAGGGTGGGATAGTCATGTCTACCATTACCAACGAGCACAGTCCAACTGCTCAAATCTAGTGAAGACTTCAAAAGAAATCCTCCGGCCATTGAAAACTCCCCCTCTTCTCCCCATCCTCTGCTTTCCCTCCCGCCAACGCCCGAGCCTTATCCCGCGCCTCGCGCTTCTTCCCCATCTCCTTGGCAATCCGTCTGTCGACCTTCGCGGCCGTAGCAGAGAGATCTTTAGGGAGGGGCGGCACAGGAGGGATATATTCATATCGGGCAGGCTTCTTTTTACTCGGGGATGAAGGAGAGGA
Organism: Aspergillus niger; assembly: GCF_000002855.4. Taxonomy (NCBI): domain Eukaryota; kingdom Fungi; phylum Ascomycota; class Eurotiomycetes; order Eurotiales; family Aspergillaceae; genus Aspergillus; species Aspergillus niger. Next base: position 1,222,875 of record NT_166524.1, read on the forward strand.
AGAAGAAGAGTGAGGACTCTCGACTGTCTCGTTCTTCATTTCCGGTTCGACTACTCCTTGAGAACCGTCTTGCTGAAGGTTATGGATCGGGTCGCTTTGGTGGTAGTCATGGTTCTCTTTGTCGTCTTGGGGTGGTTCGCTGGCACTCGCCGAACGGAGGTCAGAACGGGCCTTTTTCATGCGGAGGCTAGGTTGGATCCGGTTGCGCGAGTTGGAGGCTCGACGGCGCGCGGAGGGAGAGCGGGTGCTTGCGGATCGGAGGGGTTGGGAGCGGCGTCGACCGCGCTCTTCGCCGGAGGAGTAGGCGGTTGTCGATATGTCTTTGGATTGCTTGCGCTCGACGGAGCCGGGGCTGTCGCTGGTGAGCATTTTGGGGAGCTTGGCTCGGCGAGGAGTTGTGGCTTCCTCGGATTCGGAGGGCTTGTCGGCACCCGGTGTGGTTGAGTGCTTTTGGTCTTTCTGTTGAGAAGTCTTTAGAGACTCCGGGTCTGGGGATTTACGCTTGAGGGACGGACTGTCTGCACTTAGGGAGCTTCGTCCTTGACGTTCCTTAGGGGTCCTCGGGGTAAGATGTGGTGTCCCGGCGAGTTCGTGCGGACCGCTGCTGGGCGGGTTTTCGGGGCGTCGCTGGGCGTTGTCTGCCAGGGACGCCACGGGGGCTGATGCAGTCCTTGGGGACGTAGGCGATACTGTTGCTGCTGCTTGATGCAACAGCCGCTCTGAAGGAAGCGAGGGGAGCGCCCCGGGGACGAATTTTCTGGGGTAGGTAATCTCTGGTAAGGGGATCGGTGCCAGCACCTCCTGCTCCTCACCCACTAATTCGCGCAACTCTCGTCGGGCCCGTTCCAGCTTGATCTCAAGATCACTGACTCGCTTCATCAGTTTGGCTTGCCGTTGAAGCTCCTTGCGTGACTTCTGCCGTCGCACTGCAGATCCCTCCAGCTCTTCCGGGAATTTATTTGAATCTTGCCGTCTCACCAGGGGTATCCCCAAAGATGACTTAGCTTTCCGCAATTCTTGGATTGACGACCGGAGGGAGTTGCCTGATTCCGTGAGCTCGCCCGAATTCTGGCGCGAATGAATCCCAACGGGCCTATATTCCATCTGCTCGGGAATCGGGTTCCACGACCGTTGGGGCGTGTTGGACTCTGCATTCAGATTTTGTAAGTAGCTTCCCTTGACGGTCCCCTTGTAGCCAGACTTCTTCAGCTCCGCATATGCCCTCTCCGCCTGACTCAAAGGGTCACCCGGCTGTTTGGCACCTCCGTCTGCCGGTCCGGCCTTTGATCCCCAGGCGCCGAATGGGTTAAAGGCCGATGCGATTGCCTTTCCAAAGCGGAAAATTCCCGAGGGCCGCTGGCCATTGCTGCTGTTACGTGCGTCATCGCGCATGAAGATGCTCGGCGGTTTCTCGCTCACGCTGTCATTCATGCTTCCCTCAACAAATCGCGAACGTCGACCACGAGCAGATGGACCAGCCTGACGCACATGCCTCGATGTCCGTGGGGAGCCATTGCCCCTGCTGTTCGCAGAGTGAAATGGCCTGCGATATCCCGTAGTCGTGGTAGTCGTAGCAGTCGCAGTCGTAGTGTCGCCGCTCGGATCCTCCTTCCGCGCTGGGGCATCACTATCAGTGGCATGAGCATCATCTCGCTGCTGCAGTGGCCAATCGTTCGAGCGCCGTCGTTTGGCCGAGTGAACGGATGGCGACCTGCTCCGGGCGGGAGGATGGTCCAGCTCGTCTGCATCATCGAAGCGACCCGACTCATCAGTGCTGAACCCGGAATCAAGGCTGGATTCGCTGACATTGCGCGCGTGCTTGCGAGCCTGGGCTTCACGGGCCGCATGGTCAGCGCAAGTGGACTGCAGGGTCTGCTCGAGCTGACGGTCGGTCTCCAGAGGGTCGAGGTCCATGATCGTGGTGGTGCATCCGAGATCCGAGGCCAACTGTTGTCCGGGGGGGGAAATGATGGGTCAGATCTTTTGGTTCACACAGGATCCGCCCGCGCAAGGGAGAAAAAGAGTGGATGCTATCAAGTAAAGAGCGACTTACCTCGGTCGCAGCTTCGCGATCCGTCATCCCGTCAGTCACAACGTTCCACTTCCACGGGTAAGTATGGAAGGATGGAGCATTGGACACCAGAGCCAGCGAGACAATGGATAAATAAAGAGACAGGCCGCGTGAACCAGAGCGATGGAGACAGCCAACAGGGAAGCGAACAGACGGGGAAGCCGGAGTGGGGAAGATAGCGATGGGTCGTCAGCTGGCAGATGTGGCCCGGGTGGTCGGCAATAGTGTCAATATCTCGTAAGATCTGTCTAGCGGTGAGAGACAGCGAGGAGAACTGATTGACCCGAGGGAATGGGATGGTGGTGATTTGTTGTGGACTGTTGACGGTGCATTGTTGATTTGTTTACTTTCCCCGCCCGAGTTCCTGGGCCAGCCGCCAAGCCGCACCAGCCCGTTTGGCGCCAGACTCGGGCTAATCAAACATACCAGAGCGACGGGCAAACAATGCTATCGTCTGAAAGAAAGGCATGTGCACAATAGCGCTTTTATCCAAGGAAGAATTAATGACAAATGAAATGGAATGATGAAGAATGCATGCGATGGGAATACGAAGCATCGCTCTAGATATGGGCTGCAGAATCGCCGAGCTTAACCGGTCACAACACAAGGAAATAAAACTCAAATCGGCCTGGGCAGGTTTCAACGAAGATGGGACTAAGACTATGGCATTGCCGTCATTCGGTAGCAAGTCCCAAACGATCCCAACCCAGGATGAAGAGAAAGGACCGACAAACAATGTGGGGAATATGTATGAACAAAAAGCAGGTATCACAATCATTTACAGAAAATAGCCAAGATGCCGCGGACGATGTGGTATAAACGTCAAGAATGGTGTCGTAAAGAAAATGGAACCCCCCTGGGACCGCGTACCCAGACCAGAGCTCCCCCTGTTTCCCCTACCAATCCACCCCAACCCAAATTACAGATTCAATTGCACGACCAGACGCCGAGACACCTCCCTTGTATAAACAGTGCTGTATGTATGCATGGTTTCCCTTCTGTCGATCTCATTAGATGGCCGGAGATATTTTGGTGGCCATCCGCCCGTTGGCCCGCTTGTATGCCATTTCGTCCCGGTCGCTGAGTAGCGTCGCCCGGTGAACATCCGACGGCCTGCGGTCCGCGCTGGGGTAGCTGTCGTTATCGGGCCGCATGCCATTGTAGAGTGGGCGCTCGCTATGACTAAACGCATCCTCATGAGGTCGCTTCGACGAGGCTGCCGCGCGGGTGTCCCACAAGAATCCCCTGGGTTCTCGGTTCGGACTAGGCGCCAGATTGCTCGGTGGCTGCGGCAAATTATTCGAGTATTCGGCGGAGATGGAGGCGATGGGCGGAAGTGAAGGAGCGGCGTTGGAGGGAGTTTGAGCGCGAGGTGGCACAGGATTGGCCATGGCTCGATATGTGGTAGGATCTGAATGATGCAGTACGCGGATAGGCGGCAAGGGCTTCGAGTAGGTAGAGCGCTCCGCCGGCAATCGGGAGGGAGGATAGCCAGAGGGCATCGGCTCGTATTCAGTGCTTGTTGACGGGTTCCTCGCGTGAGTATAAGTGGGATGAGGAGAATAAACCTGGGTTGGCGTGGTTGCGGACTGAGGAGTGCCAGGTAGCTGCGGGGCTGGATACTGAGTCCGCGTCGCGCCGAATGAAAGATGCGAAGTGTAAGAGGAACTGCGAGAAGGCGCGATGGGCGCAACTGGAGTGGGTGTAGAAGAGGACGGTGGTGCAGGAGCAGGCGCCGGCGGGATCGCTCGTGGATAAGCTTGAGGATTTGAGAAGCCGTACTCCGTGGCGGATGGCCGACGAGAAGCCTCAGGCCCATAGGAGAAAGCAGGGTCCACGGACCCAATGCTGGTCGATCGTGGACGCTCAACAGGGTTTGCGTAGGCGTCAGGGGTTGAATACCGATCCGGAATACGGCCGCGGTGGGAGCGTTCCTCATCAAAGTCGTAGTCGTCAGATCGCTTGTCGCCACGTCGTCTCATACGGACGTCGCGCCTGATACGGACCCGGCAACCTTGTTCTGCAATGATCCGGCTCAAGGAAGTGCTGGTGGTCAGACCGGGGAACTTCTTGGCACTGAAAACCGTGAACGGGACCGAGACGACTTCGAGACGGAAGTTTAAGAACGATTTAGGAATCGAGGGCTTCCCCTTCATCATAGGTGACCGAATTGGTGCACTTTCATCCGCATCCTTGCTGTCCTTGGTCTCCTCGTACAAATGGAAACTCAACCGATAGATACCCTCATGCCGGACGGAAAGGTCGGGGAAGATGAAGTATCCAGCCTGAGACGGACGATCCAAGTATGCCACTCCCGCCACCGGGACACCTGTGAGGACGGGAAACGTTGGGGTCGGGGCAAGCCGTCCTTGCGCCATGGGGCGAGCTGTTTCTAGCGTAGCAAACAGGAAGAAATTGGCGTTGTAGGCGAAGGTGATATCTGTCTTGTGTACGTCATCGTTCGGATCGGACTCGAAGATACGCAACTCGACAACCGGTGGGGGATCAACAGGGCGGCGGTCCGCAGATGCTGGCAACAGTCAAACATGGTCAGCCTGGTCTTCAACAAGGTCCGCATAGCGTGCAGGGAGTGATGCGTACATTTGGCGCCGGCACCGCATGCTCTTGCACGTTCAGGCTGTTGCATAACATTGAGCTTGTATGTGATCCTTTTGCCTTCACGAGTAATCCGGCTGACGGAATGCTCCGTCTCGTTCACCGGAGGCGAAAGGGGAGGTCTAGTGGCCATAATGTACAGAATGTTCGATTGACCTGCTGTGGCATTAGCATTCCCCATCCCAAGCCCGGTGCGCTTGCCGCGGCAGGTAAATGATGGCAATCTGCTTCAGCCGCCCGGGACTTACTTCGTTCTAGATTGAACAGTAATTATATCCAAGCAGGCATCGAAAATTTGTGCGGATTAAATTGATAGTGATTGTCGTCCTCCTCCTTAGCCAGTCCTTAGGCGCGACCGAGCGTAAAATCTATGGGAACCGATCCGGCGGTTGGAAGACACGGACAGAACTTGGCGAGTGGTGAGGTTGGGATTGATATCGGTCGCTCCAAATTATAGTAGGTCGAATGACAACATGAAAGGGCTCCACTGAAATTTGAGAAATGGAAGCAAGTGGATGAGAAAAAGTTGGGTCTGTCGTGGGCGGATAAGCGACAGAATGGCTGATAGCCTAGCAATTGACCCCAGCGGGCTATGGAGAGGGAAAAGTAAAAGAGAAAGAGAGAGAGAGAGAGGACGGACGGGTAGGGAGAGAGAGATTGGAGATGGATGGGTCGATGGAGGAATGGATACCACCAGCAAGAAGCAGCGTGACCAACAAGAAGAGGGTAAAGAGGGAGGGGAGAAGAAGAGATACAGAGACAGGAAGAGGAAAGGGTAGGAGGGTGGCAGAGTCAGCCGTAACGAGTCGTTCGAAATGGCAGATGAAGGTGCGCTATAGCGACTATACCTACCGTGGACCACACCCACTTTGGCGGGTGGAACTGGGAAAGACTTACACAACTTGACCTTCTGGCTGGGTAAGCCGGCTCCGAGGGTGTGGGTGTAATTGGGTGAAATTAGCCTGCTCCGCGGACGGCCCACTTCCGGGTCTGGCTCTTACAGTTTTGTCTGAAGGTACGACTTTTCCACTTTCATCGACGGGAATAACTACTACTACTACTCACTTACGAAGCATTTACTTACCTTACTTGTGAAAAAGTCCGGCTTCAAGGTATGAAATTTTCCTGGAGGGGGGAGTTTATTGATTCCACAGACTACTTACCTACTTTGTAATTCTCCATGTTACCATCGTGACTACTTACAATTAAAGTGGTCATTCGTCATACACCGTCTTCCGTTTTTAATACATCTCTGGCACATTTTCACGTACTTCCCATGAGATTACCCGGTCACCCCCAAGGATTGAAGGAGACTAAATCTGCGCTACTGAGCCGGAGGGGTGGGTACTGGGCCGGACTGAAAAGGAGATGGAGCCAGAAGAGGGGAAACGCAGGCCAGCCGATCCACTGGGAGGCCACGCTCCTGCTTTAGCCCAGTGCTAAGGCAGCGGTTAGGTTCAATGGGACATTGCAATCGCAACTGCGACCCTCTTGGCTTGCCTTTTTTTTTACCCTTTGGTATAAAAAATTGAGAAAAGAAATGAAAATTATATGACAACAAAAAGATTTGTAAATCCAACCCAAGAAAGGCAAAATGAGAAATGGAAGCAGGGATTAATTTCCCAAAAGAGCAAATAAAAAATACTTACAAATCTTATCGGTAGTCGCTGAGGGCAGTGGGTCTGGCTCTGGGGGCTTTTCCGGCCGGGCGGGAAGGGCAAAGGTCCGTGAATCTCAAGAGGAAAAAGAGGGGGGGAACAACGTCTGTTTCGTATTTGAGAGGAAAAGAGAAGGGGGCTTGGTTAGAATTCCTGATACTGACTGGGAAGGTGACCTTTTCGGCACCGGCAGAAATATTTACAGACTTTGCAATTTACGAGGTCTGAACTCCCTGGTCGGATCTTCTTCATGAAATAAATAACAACTACTCCGTACTATACTAGTTCGTTAGACAGGGACAACTGGGATAAGTAAGCAACTCTCTTGGAATAGTTACCCAGATGCTAGCGACTTAAACAGCTTAGTGAGCTGCCATCCTTGATAAGCGACGCAATCTGAATGGCTGGAACTTGATCGAGGCGAAGTTTCTCAAATTGCAGCTGGCCAAAGAGAATTCTTTTCGAAATACTAGTAGACTAGATCCTCGTAACTGCCAGTTGCAAGCGCCCAGCTTAGGCCGGCAGGCTAAACTAGACTCTAGGGGGTTGTGCGGAAGGACGATCTCGCGTCAAACTGGAAGGTGATTTTCTGGCGGTCGCGTCGCTTCCAAATCGATGCACATTATGGGGTAACCAGTCCGCATTAATGCTATTGGGTTTTCTTCCTGATAGTTTGTCGATGTGAGATCTGTAGCTTGGGAAAGTCCCGGCACGGAGAAGAGGCCGATAGGCACGTCCGAAAACTGGAGAAGAGCCCGCTTTTCCCCCTTCCCCTCTGCCTTACAAAGCTCTTACTTATCTTGGTGCTCGCTATAATTGGGAATGTTCTGCAGCACGGACTTTGCTCCCTCGAGATGGATCAATAATCATACGAATAATCATCAGACTTGGACAATAATGGGTGGATGACCATCCACAAGGAGACTTGACCTCGGTGGTATAGCAAAGCTGACCTTTTTCAGCTGGGAGTAGGACTGAGTTTACGGCACGGCGTAATTAACCAGAGTGTTGGTAACCCACCGGACTCCGATCCAGGATGGGCTCATGACTGATCATTGGATTCCGACAACACTTCACATGAGACAAGTGCTTACCCGACTCGACCCCCTGTCCGTCACGTATAACACACTGTATTATTGGGCTCGCAATTACCCAGTCCAGCGGGCCGGTTGCTTATCCCAAATGCCTGGGAGCTGGGAAAGAAGAGGAGCTTTGAAGGATAGCGGGGGTTGGTCAATGCGCTCTTTGTCTTCTTGTTCATCGCTAGCCTTTTTGCCAACCCTGCAGGTTTGCGTGCTATCTTGTATCTGCTGCACGGCCAGTCTCGGGGAGGGTCAGCAATCCCGCATGGAGAGGGTTTGCCCCATTTGTCAGTCGGAATCGAACGTTTTGAAAATTATACTACTCTTGTGCGATCCTGAGAGTCATTAACAGTGGCAGAGTTGCTTACTTTGGCACTTTGCCCAAAGCGGCCTGCCACTGGACCGCTGGTTGGTGAGTGGCCTTGAGATAAATATGGCACGCTTTTTGAGTTTGGCCAAGTTCTTCAGTACGCTGCGTGCTCCGAGCCCTGGAGCCAATAATCTTGAGATAGGAGATATTCGAATCTTCCCCTACGACTACTACTTATTCAAGGTGTGAGACGGTCGCCAAAAGATGACTGGCTATCGTATCGGTATGGCTTGCTTTCTGGTACCTAATTAGGGCTGGCCACATGCGAACTACGATGCAGCAATGCAGGTTCCATGCTCTCTCTCTCTCTCTTTTCCTCTTCTAGGTAAGCAAGCAGGCAGGCAGTCATTCGCGAGGAGCAGTTGGATGGCAGGTGAGCGAATGACAGTCGTCCGTCCATAAAAGGTGATTTCCGGTACCGGCCGAAGGCGAACCAAACAACAATCCGAGAAAAGCAAATCTGGCACCGATCGAAGCACTGCCGATCTTAACTGAAAACTACAGGAGCCTGGGATGTGGAATCCTGTCGCAGCCCCCTCCAAATAAAATTGGATCTGCACGAAATGGCCTCTAGTAGGGAGCCCGGACTGTTCACGGCTTTCAGGGATTCCCTAGTGACAAAGCAGGTCGTCAGCTCGACAATGGGAGCTGCCCCAGCCCCGATCGCTGAACACCCGACCCCAAATCGTTGGAGGCCTTCTTTGGTCCTTCAGGTAATTTAGCCTTATGAGCCTGGCGCCTGCAGGCCCATCTAGGCCGTGGTCTTGCCTTCTTGGGAATGGCATCGGATCGCATTCTGCGAATGACGATGACTGCTCAGCAAATCGGAGGCTGAGACTCCACACCCTCCTCTTTGCCCACCTGCGACATGATTCGACCACAGCTAGCGACTCCACTGGTACTGTCCTGGATGGGGAAAAGAAAATAAGAAATAAAAAAAAATAAGATAAAACCAAGCGTCAGGCGCCGGCTTTGCCTGGTCCGTCCACCCGTTTGGCTATGGCCCTTGACTCATGTAAAGCCGCCCCGATCATCGTGTGCCGTATTCCGTCCTGTGTATGTAAAATAGGATGGATAGCAGCCCCGAGGAATGAATGGATGGCTGGATTGTGGAAGGTTTCATTCTGCCCCACCCAGACGGTCCGCACCGAATAAAGCGGCCCCATTCCAGCCAGATTGACAGTTTGGTTCAGCACCTCGGCTTTAGGCAGGCATACAATCTGCCAGGTGAAGAGGCAGTTGAAGACCTCCACTGTGAGTTGAGCGACAGTAGCATTCTCGTTGTGTATAGAAATATTATACTACATACTATCCGGACTTAGTGTGACTGCGGCAAGATATGGTTCACAATGTTTCGGAACTCTCGAATGTACTAGGTCGGAACGTGGATGCTCGTTCTGTAACTTGGAGCTAGCTAAGTATGACATGGTCGAACCGACGTTTACCCTAACCACTATGAATAAATAGACTTGGTTCCTCAGGGGTAGCTGTGACAAGTTGCGGGATAACGGTGTGAGGGACACCTCGTGTACCTGCTATGGTGCAACCACCAACCAGTGCTACTACTAGTAGTACTTAGTACTACCACTTAGTACTACTCAAGTGCTATTTTAGTGGCAGACGGACAGACGGACAGACAGACTGACTGACAGACTGACAGACGGACTGATTTACTGTACCCTCTTGCCGGAAAAGAGAAATGAATGAAAGAGAGTCCCGGGCCCACACCGCACCTTCCCCGGCAGAATCTAGTCGATTTACGGGCGACTATTACCCCTGCGCTTCGGACTGGAATCTCAAAGGGGATTTTTCTCCGGAAAGATCTCCATGTCAATCACTCTAATCTCCTCCGTCTCTTGCTCTACCTGGGGATCATAATGAGGATCAGTTTTAGTAGCAGGTATAGTCTCGGCTGTTTATAGGGAGAGTCAGTCTGAATCATGTCATGCTCTCCCACAGGGAGGCGAGGGAAGGGATAAAGTCGAGTGGAGAAACCAAGAAGCCACCGAAAAGCGATGATGACAGCGTGCATCGGCCACCATCCACTTGCATCGACATCCTGCTTCTCCTGTCATTAATCCTTCAGCCAGTCAGCAGCAACTAGCAGCGACTAGTACATAGTAGGTAGGTGCCTTGTGCTCCCATCAACCACCATCACCACCGTTGTCATACCAAATTAAATACTGTTTCTTACGTGCGTGCCGCCGAGACATGGCACCACCACCGTCCGAGCGATCCATTCATTCTGCATGAGTTCCAGAAAGTTGCCAGATCCGAGCCGGTGCATAGTAGCACTAGACCGTTGAGTTTCCCTCTGGTAGTTTGACGTGTACTTTCATCAGAATACTTTGCGTCCAGACCGATCTACGTTGAAGGTTCGAGGCATCCAAGGCAAGCATGTTGGATGCACTCCGTGCCGTGAATGTCGCCAGCACTCTTTCTTTGGGTCCGGATGCCTATGCTGCATAAGCCGAGTGTGCGCTATCGAGCGAAATTGGCCAGTAACAACCCTGTCGGGTCTACCCGCATGGATCTCCCTGGTTGGGCTGCATGGGTCATGTGTGGTGCTGGATGTCTGGTATTTGGGGAGGCGTAACAGGTAGAGTAAGAGAGAGCAAGCGAAAACTAGATGTGACTCACTGGGTGCCAGTTACAGAAGATCGGGCACATATTGGACCAGGTCCTTGTTGTGGTTATCACATTGGTGACGGTTACTTCTATCTTTGGGGATATCATCACCAGATGGATTTACAGACAAGTACTTTGCGAGCCCCGACGCTAAGCCTGCTTGGGGGGAAACGGGGCGGCGATGTGGCAATGCCACCTCACCACACCATCCCCATTATTGCGTTCGACCCTCAAAATCTCTCCTATCGACACTCTTCTGGTGGCATTATCTTCGTCCCTCCCCGAGTATCTCGGACGGCGACATTCGGTCCTAAGTAAAAGTGTCTGTACAACCTTCATTTTGAGGCGCTCTCGGGGATTAAAAAGCCACATACCGCCCTCAAAAAGTGAGTAAATGGTCGGCAAGACGTGTGTGCATTCCTCGCATCTGCAGGAGACTCATCCCTGCTCTTGAACCGCATCGATCGTGGGAGACTACGGATTACTTTACGAATGGTCCCCGACAGCCTCCTCCTCCTCCACCCCCCTCCCCTCCCCTCCCCAGTTTGGATTTTCTCCGCCAAGTTACATACCGAGGCTCGAGTCCAAGAGCTTCTTCCTAATCCCTATCTTATAAAAAGTGGCTGGAATGGATCCGGTAACTGCAAGGTGCTCCATTCAGAACTTACATACTTGGCAGGTCTCATGGTCATACGTAGTAGACTGGTGCGTAAATTTGAAGGTCATTGGAGGAAATAGTATCCTATGGAGTAGTAGCCGTGCGATCACCAGTGACATGACAACGCTAAAAGCAAAGAAACATGAAATTAAAAATAAAAATGAAAGCGAAAAAAGAAAGAAAAAGAACCGCACCAACTGAAACCCTCTCGTGGATTATACTTGAGGTATGGAAAGTATACTTCATCCTATGCATTCAAATCCCGTTAGCAAATCCCGCCATACACGACGTAGTATGAAGACAAAAGTACCACTGCTCCCAAGTCACCTATCCATCTATGCAACTAATTAGTTGCTATTTCCGTAGGCGGTACCACCATCATATGCAGGATCGTGAGTCTAGCATCTGGCGCCATACTACTGTCTTATAAGCGATCGATGCACAACAAAAGCATACTATATTACATACTACTACACACACCTATGATGGAGTAGGTATGCCGATTATGCTACTACCAACGAGTAGACTGTGCTTCGTTACTCTACTTACTCCTCTCACTCCTATTGCTGCTGCTGGTATCCTCTTTCTATTCTCATCCCGGTAGTTAGTTATCTACTGTATGTCATTATTCCTTGCGTAGATCTTCATTTAACACCACACAACACATAACAAACCCCCCTCCTCCTTCTCCTCCTCCTTGTGGCTGGGCGATCGGCTTCAACCCTGCCTTGGAAACAAAAGCAAGTTATAATGATATCAAGATAATGGAAGCACATTCAAGGATTGAAGCTGATCATAATGTTCGTCTTTGGGAAATTATCCTCTTGGGATGTGCATACTCAACTATGGATAACTCTCATCATCATCATCACTTAGATCCAAAGCTGGCTATGTACTACCGATGCAACTTAACGGCATTTTTTAGTGCGTCGCATAGTAGGAAAGATCACGGAGGAGTGCACATTAGCTTCATCATCCTTCCCCCCCATTGATGCTCCACTCCGGAGGAAATAGTTTATCTATCTATCAAGGCTGTCAAAATATTGAGTCACTGCACGGAGCTGGATGGCCCCCGCTTCTATTTCCATCCCCTCCCCGTCCATCCTCACAGTAGTAGCTCTGACTATTGTAGCTATCTATCAAGCTATCTATGTATCGTACTTACTTAGTGGACCCCCCAGAGACACTTAAGCATGTACATAGTCTACTCACTAGGGGGGTCGACTAGTCTGATTATGTTCTAGCTGACCGTTATTTTTCTTTTGCCTTGGGTCCATACGCGACGCCGTGGTATCCGCGTCCCCACTCAATGTGATGCATCGAGTCCCCTCTCTCCTTTTCCCTCGTATCTCTCGGGATAAACGGGAACGGGGTGATTCACATGTCTCCAATTAGCGCGGGTGATGAAAGGAATTGCTTGGCTTTCATTCGTGTTTTGGAAAGGTACGGGGTGGGCACTTTGTCGGGACTTGACTGTGCCTCTGGTGATTAGGTTAGAGGCCTTGCCCTTGTGTCTCTGGGTCGCCGTTGAGCTTGGACGCGGTCGCGGGTGCGCTGTCGTCTGTGCGTGCCTGGGCGGCCGGTGCAATTTTCTGGGGTGGGTTTGACTGATCTGGTGCTGCGTGGTGCAGAGTGGATGGTGTCTCCTTTGCACTCGCAGGGTATGTACCATGCAGCTGGTATAGGGGATCAACCGGCTTCGCCCTCAAAATCGAGGAGCTACCGCCAGTAACGTATCACTACACAGTAGTCCAGGCCCTCTCAGACTGCTCAGGCCCGCTCAATCGGGTTAGACGTCACTAGATTGAAAATGTGACTATAGGACTTGATGTCCAAGAATTGGACGCCATTGCACTGGTCTACTGGAAGAGCAGCTGTGCTGGAAACCTCTTCCACCAATGATATGGCCTCGCTGGCTCTGTATAAAGGTACCGAATCCGGACCTCTTTTGGGTCTCTTCTGCCAAGGCAATCATGATCTGCTCGAGAAATATGATGTCTCTTCTCTTCGTCAGCAGTACAGGTGAACGAAAGCCCAGCTACCGAACTAGTTATGAGTGTCATGTTCTGTCGCAGGCGTAGTTGCCTTGCTCTCGATAGGGGTGCTTTGATAGCCCAGTAAGCAAGGTACCCACTGTTGCTGAAGTTCATTCTATCTACTGGGCTCCAAGGGTGCGGCCAACGACGCATTCCATGCGACTTTTGACAGTAAAGGTCGTGGGGCAAGTATACTATCAGCTCGGCTTTTCGTGCCGGATGTCTCCTACCCTCGATAGTACTCTCTGGAGCACAGTATAGGGGTCAGAGGATCTGTTCGGGAACTGTGAGTGCATATCTGTGAAGTAATCTCTCAATGGAATAACGTCATAACTTTCCCTTAAGGCCTCAGGTCAGCAGTGCAGAGACATCCCTATGATCAGGATCATCGGCGCAGTAGGTCATGCGTCCGGGTCAAGACAGCTCCTGATCAATGTGAATCGGCGTTACAATCGAGTAGATCAATTCCTCTTTGAACCTTCGTGGTTGCTAGGATAGATGCATAATAACTCGAGGGGTGAAGGATCACTTTGGACATTCTCAGCAATATTCGTGGAATAAGCAAAATGATGAGCCAGTATGGGGCGTGGCATGTTTCATGCTACAGTATATCACTAAAGATGGTTTAGCAGCCCTCCAATATCCAAGCAGGGCCGTCATTGCTATATGCTGTCCTTACCCACCCCAGAATCGTGCTAGAGAATGTTTTAGGTTCCTGACGCAAGGAGCGTGACCACATATCCATCCGTGTCTCGGCTATGTCCGTCACTGTCAATGTGCTACCACCCCTTTGAATGATTGTTCGTTTCCCACGCTTGCCTGATACGCTCATCCGAGATGCACCATGTGGCTGTACACAAATTCCGCTCCCTTACTTCTTCCATAAGCGCGAGTCATATCATGGATTCCAGCATAAGTCGGTGTTTCTATGCCCGTATAACAAAATAATGATCACTGTACGTTCGAATGGGTATTGTACGCATAGCTTCAAGATGTGGGGTTTGGAGCTTGTATGTTAGTATCAGATGTGTGAAAGAAATCAAGGATTCCATAGCCAGAAGAGCTAAACACTGTCTTTGCCAGCGCATCAGATGGCACGGATGTGCTTCGCGTCTTCATTGGATTCCTGTCTAGGGCTTAGTACAGGTGTGCAGCTGATGTGTCGCAAGGGTCTGAGAAGGAAGGCACTGTTGACAGTCTGAGTGGGAATTTGGGCATTGATGCACCCTAATTTCACGAGTCTCGACTCAGCCACTAGAGTAGGAGATACCTAGTGGCCTTTCTGCAAGCCTCTAGTGTTGTCGACGTCGATCCAAGACCTCTGACCGAAACTTTCAACACACCTCTGATATTCTACTTCTAGTCACAGCAACACATCGTTATCATGCAGAGAGGCTAGGTAGGTGAGCTCACTTCCTTACATCCAGACTATCATATCCTGTCTCGCGCATTGGTCTCCAGTCTTGGTGCACATGATTGGGTTGATTTGCGTCACAGGTTCGCCAGTGGACCCCGTAGTTTGGAAGACTGCGAGCCCTTCAAAACGATCCAGAATGTACTCCCTACTCGGGCGCTGCTGCTGAAGAAGAGCACAACGGTCAGCCGAGCATATTGAAACTAATGCTCATTTGTGAAGATCAAGGGATAGATACCCATGGTCTATTTCTCAGACACGTTACTGGCGCAGTAGCTCCAGCTCCGCTTCTAGTATAAGTACGCGGGCCAGAACATTCACTTGACCAAAGACGAGCAGTGCTGGAAGACAGGCAGCGGATGTCTTGATGAGAGAAGACCCATCTGGAGTCGCTCTAAGCCAGTGATAGAGACTGGTACAGCCTTGTTTCACCGAATAGTCCAGCTGCTGCACCGTTCACGAAATAGATTATCAAATCAATTGATGAAGCCAGTCACGACAGCTAAGTCGGAAGGATGTTCTGCATGTTTCTAGTAACTTGCAAAGCCCATTTAGGGTTCCAGAGCCGTAATGCAGATGAAAAAGTGTAGACTGGCATTCAAAATATAGCCTGGCAGGTGATAGATAGTATTGCGGCGGCGAAGAGGCAACGATTGAAAGAATCAGGGTTTCGTTGAAAGCCTGTACTGCAGTGACAACTTAATCAATTAACATGTTAGCTCATATGTGATCAATAGCCATCAACATGATGCTATGACTGCATCGTTTGAGTTGAATCGAAGTGACGATGATGTCAAAGCACGGTGTGGTGGGATAGATATATCATCGAATGTCAAGGTATTATTTTGACATCACCCCGAGTAGTATGAGGAGCTAGACTCCACAATTTATTTCGATAGGTGGTAAGGTACTTGCCTGTAATAGACACGAAGTTATCGCAAATAGACTTCAGAACAACTTCATACCACCGGAAAGTGAGTCGGACCAAACGAGCCCAAGAAGGGAAGCCGCTGGGCGGCAGCACGTGGACCCGCGTTTTCTCCGCGTCGCGCACGAGATGGCGGAGGGTCTCCAGTATTGACTTCCTCCACCTCTACGCTTATGGATCTTTTGTCGGTCCTTCCGGACTTCCCTACCAAGCCATATGCTCATATTCTCCCACCTCTTGAGCGGAGCCATATCAGCACGGTCGACTTGATCACTCTCGACACTCTCGAAGTCGCAAAGCGTGCTCGTGTTCCTCCCGCCGATGTCCGCCGATTGTCCGCTCAGATCATAAGAGCACTCCACAATGATGTCGGTTTCAAGGAGAACAGAGATCCCGATGCTGATGAGCCGAGCTCCAGCCTCAGTGTTGATGTTCCTGTCTTCCCAGGCCCGACGACCAAGCTAGATCTATTCCAGTGGAGTGCGATTAGTACACTCGACCCCACGTTAGACGCACTGCTTGATGGCGGCATACCGACGGGTTATGTGACCGAGGTGACTGGTGAGAGGTGCGTATACTCGCTCCCCAGAGTGAGTCCGTCCGTATTCGAGGCGTCCTGACCTAATGGGCTAATCGGTCACAGTGGGAGTGGCAAGACGCAATTCCTTCTCACCCTTCTCCTGGCCGCCCAACTTCCTGCACCCCGTGGTCTGGACAAGTGTGCCATATACATTTCCACAGAAGCTCCGTTATCGACGCCACGGCTTTCGCAGCTCATTGAATTCCATCCTTATCTATCTTCCTTGTCGCAAGCTCACACGCCCTCGCTGGAGAAGATATTGTCTATCAATGCCATGGATCTCGAGGCACAAGATCACATCCTCAACTACCAACTCCCTGTTGCAATCAAGCGATATAATGTCGGATTGGTCGTCATTGACTCCATAACTGCAAATTACCGGGCAGAACATTCGTCCCATAATCTGTCGGGCTTGTCCACACGGTCTGGCGAGCTTTCCAGATTAGGCCACATGCTGAGGAACCTGGCTGTGGAGGAAAATGTCGCAGTTGTAGTAGCGAACCAAGTTTCTGATCGCATTGAAGCTGCTGGCAGGCACCCAACACTAATACGTTCGAATGGCGGTGTCATCTCATCTATTCCTTCAACGCAACAGCAAGTGCCGTCGTCACGTCACGAGTTAGAAGCTGTTACACCGTTGCCACGAAATCGACCTCTTGAGTCCCGGAATGTCGAACTGACTCCTCATAACCCGATCCTTCAATCCTCTCCGTCTAGTCTTCCCTCGTCACCGTACACCACAGAGGATGACCCGCAGCAGCAGCAGTTCGACGGGTCATACCTGATTGGCAACCCTGTACGAAACGAGATCTTGAGTCTTCTACACCAGCAGCGGTTCTTCACCGGGTGGGGTGACACGCTACAACCTACTATCTCAAGCCTGTACCCAGCTTTCCAACAAGCTGCACAGAAGACCCCTGCTCTAGGCTTGGTTTGGTCTACCCAGATTGCATGTCGCATTGCACTGAAAAAGGAGACCCGCTTTGTGGATTGGGAGGCCATTCTAGAGGACACGTTTGTCTCCAGCGAGCAGCATTTGCTGCCTACAGCAAGAGAGCAGGCCAATGAGCCCCCGGATTCACGAGTAGCAATGGAGAATGAAGAACAATCTAGGGCACACCACCCTGCAGTCTGTGCACCACCGGACGAGACCGATGCAGTAGACGATAAGACGAATCTCGATGTCCCGAATACTGTCCGTGATGATCATGCAGCAACCGGGCAATCCTCACCATTGTCATCACAGGCAGTTACACAAGGCGTTCGAAGAACCATGAAACTTGTATTTGCCCCCTGGACTGCCGGCCCAGTCACAGAGCAAGGCGAGATCCAACACGAGGCGGAGTTTGAAATCTGGAAGGGTGGGCTGAGGGGCTGTACAGAGGATTTTGACACCATCTAGCGCGATATTCCCTGTCACGATTTACGACACGAACAATATATTCTGTTTCACTCTTCTTCTTTTGTACTTCTACCTCATCCCGTCAATACATTTTATTCTTTTGGTAAACCGTCTGAGGCCTCTCTGCTGAAAGGTCTCACCCGTTCCGGGACTAGCGTCTGTTTTCGGCGCCTGGCGGAACGGGCGCCCCCGCAGTTTTGTTCCTTTCTTTCTTTTGCCCACCACCACCACCGACTAACGTTAACTAACTTACCCAAGGTTTAAGCTCTTCAGTTCCCTCCCCCCCTTTCCAGACGCCCACACTATTCCCACCTTAATTTTATGCTTACTTTTTGGGTTGGGTCAATGTGATCACTAGTGCCCTGTTATCAGTCAATCTTATAGTTTATTGTTTTGTTTTAAATGCGGTGGGTCCGTCGGGACGCTGTCAGGCAGCCTGGAACTTGCTGAGCTTCTCCCATGCCACTGGTTCCTTCGTTCGGTCTTTGGAAGCTTGTCATACATACGAGGTCTTAATCTGACTGTGAGATAGCAGCCAAATAATCCATAACGATGGAAGCAGATCTGTATCGTATCGTCATTCGCTCGAAAACGAGATTAGAAGACATTACTCGACTCGACCTGCGCTGGAGGTTTAGAAGCTGATTGATGATCATATTACACGATTCCCCTCCGGATTACATTGATAATTATGGACGTTTAAATCAGACACGACGATGGCCCTCCTACACGTTCAGATCCTTACCCCCGTTCCGTATACGCCTTCAGCTCGAATCAACTCGCAGTTGGTCTATGACATAACAACAACAGCAAGTGTCATACCGTGGTCCATGTCGATCCTGCGAGTGCACCACGAAATGCGAAAAGAAAATTTGAAAGAAAGAGAAAATTCCAAGAAAGAAAGGAAAAAAAGATATCACTCGTTCTATGTACGACAGACATGCTCTATTTTTCAAGCTTGGCAGGAGGAACTCCAATGCCGTTCGTGTTACGGTAGAAGAGCACTCCAGAGCTCTCACCCTTGGCGCCCTCAGTGGGCTCAACCCAGTGGCACACACGGGCACTAGTCCAGAGAGCCTTGAAGAATCCGGTCCAGCCAGTGTGGGCTTCGGTCCGGTAGTGAGATCCCATGACCTTCTTGATGGCCTCGCTGGCCTCATCGGCGTTGTAGAAGGGGATGGTGCTGACATAGTGGTGGAGAACGTGGGTCTCAATGATACCGTGGAAGATGTGACGGCCGACGAAGCCGAAGTCACGGTCGATGGTGGCGGCGGCACCGCGGGCGAAGTTCCAGACATCAGGCTGGTAGTGGGGGAGAGTGGGATCGGTGTGCTGGAGGTAGGTGATGGCGACTATATCTTTAGGTCAGTATTCGTTCCAGCAATTGTGCCAGTTTGTGAAGAAAGTAACTTACCCAGCCAGTGGTTCACCCAGAGGTAGGGGATACCGTACCAAACCAGAAGGTTCATCCAGCCGTACTTGGAGCCGACCAAGTACAGAATGCTCCCGACAATGGCAAGACCGATGTCACTCAGGACAATCAGCTTCGCATCCTTGGCCTCGTACAGAGGGCTAGATGGGTTGAAGTGGTTGACACCGCCGAAGTAGCCGTTCTGCTTGCCCTTTCCACGACCCTCAGGCTGACGTTCATGGTTGTTGTGACCGGTGACGTTGGTGAGCAGGTACATGGGCCAACCGAAGAGCTGCTGGAGAAGGAGGTTGAGGGCAGTGGCGATGGGAGTTTCCTCCATCAACTCATTGAGTTCGTGCATAGCCTTGCCGACGCGAGAGGCATACTGGTCCCGGGTCTTGGGCACGAACACCATGTCGCGAGCAATGTTACCGGTGGCCTTGTGGTGCTTTCCGTGGGAGATCTTCCAGGAGAAGTAGGGCACCAGCAGGGCGGAATGGCAGATCCAACCAACAGTGTCGTTGAGAACCTTGGACGGAGAGAAAGCCTGGTGGCCGCACTCGTGAGCCAAAACCCAGACACCGGTACCGAACAGACCCTGCACGATGGTGTAAAGAGCCCACAGCACGACTCTTGCGGGCTTGTAAGGGACGGTCTCAGGGGTCACGTAGTTGTGGAAGACATAGAAGATGGTCGCGAGCCAGAAGACATCCCGGAAGACATAGTACAAGCTGGTGAGAGCTTTGCGCTCATAGCAATGAGCGGGAATGGCATCACGGATCTGCTTGATGGTATAATCCGGGATCTTGAACTCGTTGCCATAGGTATCCAGCATCTTGCCGCTGGCCTCTGCCTCCGACGCCAACGACGACAGGGAAGTGGTCGAAGGGGACTGGCGAGGGCTGTCCAGCGGGGAGGGGGTGACCGAGCTGGGGACGGACGAGTCCGTAGCATTGCGGTGCAGCGCAACGCGCTTGGGGAGAGCTGTGGAAGACATATTGGAGCTTGCCCACAAAAAGGTTTTCTCGAGCTCAAAGACGGCGAAGTCTAAAGGTTGGAAGCTCTGTTAGCCCGGGTTCAATGCCACAGCATGTGCGAAGAACAGGTCACGCAAAGTGCAACGTACCAATGGGTCAAAACACGGCGCCAAAGCTGTAGCAGCTCAAGGTAGGCACTGGACGGAGTTGAGCTCCCACGCAGCGAAGGAGACGGAGGGATGGGATCGGGAGAGAAGAGAGGAGGGAAGGAGAGGTAGGGTGACAATCGGAAAGATATAAATGGTCGCCTCCAAAGAGCCTTGACCGGAGAAAGAAGTGGGACGGGGGGGTTCAAAGGGAGGGAAAAAAAAGCGGATGGACAGAGGCGAAAACAGTGAAAGAAAAAAAAGAAGGGCGATTGTTTGATGATCACCTGTTCAGCGTTCAGCAGAACCCGGGGAGAGGAGGGGGGAGGCAAAACAAAAAAAAAGAAAATGAGGGTTCCGAAAAGAGGGCGAAAAGGAAAAATTGCAAAAGAGGAAAAGGTAAGGGGGAACACCCAAGAACCAAACAAACGCGAATTGATTGGGGAAGACTGAATTTCCAGTGCAGTCGAAGAAGAAGCCCAGAAGACAAGCCATCCAGAAACACCCGATCTGGATGCAAGTCTCGCCGGGCCCCTGGGCTGGTAATTTTGCGTTACGGGGGATCTCCCGCGAAAATTTTGTATTGGGTGGGACAACTCTCATTGGTCAGGGGCTGGCGCGTCAATACGGGACGGCGTCCCGACTTACGAGAAGATTACGACCCGACGGCATTACATTTTGCAGTATTCTCATCTCACTCTGTCCTGTCATTTTGGCCTACAGAAGAGATCGGGTGGATGGATAACCTCGGAGACGCTTACTGGACCATCTCAGCGCAATTTGCCTTTTGCGTGACATGCTCTACATCTGCAGATGGTTTCATCACTGGCTCGATCGTCGCATCTGGCAAGGTAGTAGGAAGTTAATCTGCTCGAGTCTGGATACCTGAGCCGAGGTCGTCGCGGAGTCTGTCTGTGGCTTGCCCGAGATGCGCATGCCTACGAACCCTCTAGGTTGCGGCCCATCCGTGACTGGTTGGTGGGAGGTATACGCCACCTGTTGCTTGCTGGAAGGGGGCGGCTGATCCGTCCGGGCCTGATTGCCAGAAGGGAGGAGTGTCATTTTTGCATTCCGGGGTGTGCTGAGGGATTATTCTTTGCCCCCCTTAAGCCGAGATCCTCCACCGCATGGCTCTCACCGCACGCCAGAAGATCATAAGATGTGGTTGCACTCCTGACTAACCGGCCATGTGGCTCGAGTATTGCAAAATACTTCACGTTCCAGAAACCCGAGCGTGGTTACCAGGGACCATGAACCGCGGAGGCTCACCGCCCCGCTGGAACCAATGGGAGCTTGACCTCAGGCCCCACAGCCGGGTAAGAAGAGGAGAATTGGCTTCTCAACAATCTTGGCAGCTTCCCCCTTGGGCGGTGGGCATGAACCCGGATGAAGAATTACGGTTATTATATCCCACTTGATTATCGGAGGGGGCTGGTCGTTGGCCCTGTGGCATTCGGATAATTTTTACTGGTCAATCTCACCAGTCACCATGCGAGGACAGATGACACCTCCGATGGAGACGAGGAATCACACAAGGCGTCTCGTCTCGTCTCAGAGAGACTAGTGTGAATGGAATGGGTCGGAGATGATTCGGGCATCTTATCAGAAATCAGAATTGGAGAGGACCCCAGCTGAGCTACAAACATAAAGAGTAGGGATGCTCACTGCTTGCTTTGCGCCCCCCCAGGGGCTGAAGCCATGCCGCTGTAACAGACCCTTCTGATTCTTTTCCAACTTCTTCACATGCCGTGGTATCTCCATCCCACCAACCAGCTTCACCCAACCCAATGCGTGCGTCCAAATTCAACAGAGGTTGATGGATCATCGACTTTGCACTCGGACGGTCCTGAGCGTGTAAAGGGTCTCGATCGAACGGAAAGAAACCCCCATGTGATTTCCTCCGCATGCAGAATGTATCTAGTTGAGAGACAGTAGTGGCGCGCCTTACAGCATGTACAAAAGTAGTATTCCAGCTCCACGACTCGAACACAAAGCGGCAGAATCCACTTACTGGGATGGATGAATGGCCTTAGACTTTCGGCGGCGCGGGTGGAAAAACTTTAACAAACGCAAGCCCCAGCCAGGCAAAAAAGAGAGAAGAAAAATAAAAAAACCTACGTACTTACTTGCCATTGCCACATAAAAGAAGTTAAGTTTGTCGCGTAATGCGAAATACACAATTAGGGTATTTTAGGGTAAAATAATCGTTCAGTCATCTACAGAGTATAAGAGATAATGGATGAACCGAATTGAGAAGGTTTGATGCATGTGATTGTAGGATATGGAAGGTACGCCGTAGTATTCACTGACATCCCCAACTAACTGCTTTGTATCTACACTGTTGATATACTTACTATAGACCACTGGCATGAAAACCCACTTCAGTCTTCTCCAAATCAATAATTACATACCTACATACATATAACTATACATACATACACATGGTATATAAATAACCCAACTTCATCCTCTTTTTCACCCCCTACCCCTATTTAAGCAGTGAACGCAATCAAAGCAAGCAACGAAAAGTACTACTACAAGTAGAATAGTCGCGTTGCACGCATGTCAGCATCTGTTGGGACACCAGCCATTTTGTTGAGATTGGGTCCCGGTGGGGCGGGAGGGGGGGAAGCTGATCGGGAAACAAGGATATGTGGGGTGGGAAAAAGGAAAAAAAAGGGCGACCGCCGTGTCAATCAATTACCGAGTCAGGTACTTTGCAATAGACACTTGATCGAGTCATTTTCTCATTAACTGAGTTTTTACTCTTACTACCTTGATTGTCTGTCTGGTGAAAGTAGCTTTTGTGTAACCTTTCTTGTATATCTGCTGATCAATTACTTACTGCTGGAGTGGATGGTGAGTTGTTGTAGGTTTGTTGGTTGGTTAGTAAGGAAGGGAAGAAGAAAGTAGGTTTGAGGGAGTGTGTTCAATGTCTTATTGTAGTACAATTTCAATGGATATATGCTAACTAAGGTCGGTAAGAGTAACTAGTAAGTAGTATGGTATGCTGACCTTATCTGGTGGGAAGTATGTGTGAAATGGGGTATGTATTGTCATGGGCGTGTATTTGTATTGTTGGTATTTTGCAGTTGAGGATGGGTGATGCAGGGATGAAGGAGGTTTGATGTATATTGTTGGACTACGTAGTACACTTTATTTTCTTATCAATTCATTGCTAGCTAACATTACTATCTATATAATTCTAACATGAAGGTATATTTATATACCATATAGTCTATACATGCATTGTACCTGGCTTCTAAGCTATGCTATGTATGCATAAGTAGGTAGTTAGGTAGTAGGTATGTAGAAGAAATGTAGTCTATGAGCTCGTTACATGCAACCGCTCCGAATCTATCAACCACGCCCCGCCATGACTGCCCCCCGACAGTGACAGGCTCACTGTCGTCGTGCGGAGATCGGGTAATACCAGCACGGTCTCGCCGTGGTTGCGGTAGTCGACCTCACACGGAATGGGTCGGCGCTGCAGCGGTGCCACTGCCGCTGCGGCGGCGGCCGCCGTCATGGACCCAACTGCCGCAGGCTGTCCAGGGTTGGGACTCATCATCTGCCCCCCGCTCGCAGTCGTTGAAGATTGCGACTGCGGCTGTGACAGAGACGATGAGGATGTTGGGGATGGTGGCACAAAGGACCTGATTTCCAACCCCGGAAGAAGAAGGTGTCCGGCTTTCTGCGGAAGGAGCATGATTGCAAAGGTTTTGGTCTCGCCCTCTTCGGCGGTGAAGTTTCCGCGGCGTCGGCCACCAACGAGCCATGTTTCGGGATTTGCGTGGATCTCGTACGAGAAGTCAAGCGGACCACCTGCGTTCTCGCGATGCTCCGGTGAGCACCACCGTCGTGTATGACGTATGCTGAGTTCTGCAGCAATCATCTGTCCAACTGCCGCATGGGGAGGCTGCTGTGATAGATTGGCGAGGCGGAGCTCGGCTGTGTGCACAACTTGAATCTCCGGGATGTCGACGGGGATGACGATGTGTCTGCTGCGTACGGCTGGAGAGTCTGGAAGACAGATGACCGGGTGGTTCTATTTGGGTTAGACTAAAGAGGCAAGGGGGCCATCGGTGGGTTATACGAGTGACTTACCTTATGCCAGTCCATCAGCCAGGCCTTCAGTCCATCCATTGGTTCCTTCAACGCACTCAGCAATGTCTCCCAGTGGGCATTCGCATACTGCAGTGTTTCCACCTCCCGGACGAGGCCGACAACTTCCATGTCGGAGGTCGACAGCTGTGAGCGGAAGGTCTCAACAATGTGGGATGTGAGCAAACTCGTGTACTGATGAAACTCGCTAGCTGCAATGCTTGACTTGAATGTCTGCTCGACTGCATGTAGGCATTCATCGTCGACGCAAGTAAAATCGACGCTTAATCGCAGGGACCGTCTTGCTCCCGGAGTGGGAACGCTGTCTGGCCGCTGCCGAATCTTGTAGAGTAAGGACGCTGGCTGTTTGGCAAATACATTCAGCGCCACAGAGTCGCCAATACTTGACTGCACTTCATAGATGTCTGAGCTTGGGATTTGGCACTTTAAGATCCGGAGCGGAATCAGCATGGCTGGACTGATGGTGAACCGTGAGAATAGCACACTATCCTTGAAGACATCCTGCACGTTGACACTGATTGGCAAGCCTGAAATAATGTTGTGCACCGAGGAGTAAGTAAACCGTCCCTTCTCTGTCTCGTATGCCACTTCGGCCCTTGCAGAGAGCATCGGGTGGTGTTCCTCGACCGTGTAAGGGATCCGGAACCGAACAAACGAGTTGGGTTTCAACTGAGAGAACTCAATGTTTCCCGAGTCACTATGGGCTTCGATCTTTATATCGCCCTCTACCAGTTCGGTTTCGGTAGTTCTCAATCGAAGACCAGCCGTGGCAGGTCTTACTCGAAGAGTCCCGCTTTTGATGTCGTTCCATCCACTACTGAATTCGAGCTCTATCGTCCGTAATTCCTCCAGATTGACAAAGTGCGGTGACACAATTTTTGCCTGAAGGCCGTCCGGCGGCGGAAAGCAATAGATGAATGGCCGACTATCCTCTTCCTCGGCCTCTATTGCCTCCCTGAATCCAACTGGCAAAGACGCATGCTTCCCGCCTCCAAAAGTGAAAACAATGTTCTTTGCTCGCATTTCGATGCGGTCCACGAAGTATTTGCCTTGCAGCGTAATCTAACATAGTCAGTAGATGTCAAAACAACGACAGCACACATAGCTGCGAATCGTGCTCACCGGAGAGTCCACCAGCACCCTCGTTGACGACGATTTGATGGTCATTTTGATAGGCGCCTCTAGCCAATGCTCGTTACTCTGAGCGTTGTGCGCGCCCACCAATCGCAGTTTGATTGAATCAATATCGATACGCTTTCCCAGGCAAAATCGCAAGTAAAGTTGAAGCTGGAACCCATCCTTGTCCGCATAGTGTAAGATTGCAGGCTTGACGTTGATATCCGCAAAGAAATCAGTCATGGGGGCTATGACTTCTTTTTGGAGAGAACTGGATGCCTTAAACAACTCCTCAACGTATTCAGAAATCAATGCATTTTCCGCAAAGATATGTGACGCATCTAGTGTCTTCTGACGCTTCGACAGATTTGACTCTGTATA
The DNA here is from genome assembly GCF_000002855.4 of Aspergillus niger. Lineage (NCBI taxonomy): Eukaryota > Fungi > Ascomycota > Eurotiomycetes > Eurotiales > Aspergillaceae > Aspergillus > Aspergillus niger. The sequence goes on from NT_166524.1 coordinate 1,248,474, forward strand.
AATTGCGAACTTTGCGAGAAGGCGGAGGATCACCCGAACGTATTCTTCATTGCGATTCAGCTCTTTCAGACACCGGGTGTACATTTCCAACATAATACCCTCTAGCACAACCCAGTTCTTACTACCATAAAACGGAGCAATGTGGTGGAAGTAAGATGCTGCTGCTCCATAGTCGCTCTGTCTGTAACGTATAAGGGCCATGTCAGCAAGTGCGGCCTGGGTTGAGTACGTCCGATTTGCAGCGATGTGATGCCGGTACATCTGATCTGTAAGATCTTCATAATGCACGCGGAAAGCCTTTCTTGACTGGAGAGCTAGCTTCAAGCCTGGGAGATCGATACCAGACAAGAGATTGGTATCCCCGGACTTATCTGCCGGCTGTGAAGTCTCATCATCAAGCGATACGTCGGCCATATCGCCAGCATCGGCTCCCCGATCATTGAAGAGGAGATGGAGATCATTCCACGTCTCCTTCCAGCCGCATCTTGCAGAGATTTCCTCCAGGAGTCGGCGAGCCATGAGGAGCAATTCCGCTCTTCCAGAAGCCAATTGCTCGGAACCGGTTTTGGGTGTGAGCTTCGGGCCCTCGAAGCCTGGTCGGGCATGGACAGACGAAAGGGCATCCGGAGGCAAGATGCCCAAGGTTGTCATACGCCGTGGCTGAGGCGTAGCTGAAGTCGCAAGTGAACTTGAGCGCCTAGGAAGTTCTGGGTGGCTCTCGGCATGAGTCGCGACGTCTGCTGGCTTGTTGACAGCATGCAGTGAGGACTCAGGAAGTGTAAGGGCAGGAGTAAATGTTTGAGAAAGCACCTGGGAGGCAGCAGCATACGCCCATGATGATACAATATTGTTCACCACCTCTGATTTCCGGGCAGCTTCCACATCTACCAGTCCCGTCTCGAGGTCGATCCTGAGCGTCCGTGCTGCAAGACTTATGAATTCGGTTGCTCTTTGACAAGCTTCGGAGAGAAGCAGTAGGTTCTCCGGCTTCCTGTCTTTCTTGGACGACTGTGGATCTGCTTCTGCTTCCTTACTCAGTAAGGAGGGAGCCTTTGCCGCCCTAAGCAGTAATGTCAATTGTCTTGAGAAAACGTAGGTGCGGAAATCAAAAATAGAGATGTCACTGGCCAGTATCATCTCCCGATACGGCTTTTTGGTTGCAGATATGGGAAAATCATCCATTGCAATTTCCGGAATGGGCTCGGGTTCGTCATCTCCCTCACCCTCGTCCTTCCGTGCTCCCTCTCCTTCAGACTCCAGAGCTGATTTCGCCTTGTCTCTCCAGTCCTTGCTGTAAGTCAGGAATGCTCCCCCATGTTGGTCTCCAGTTCCTTCCAGCTGTTCTTGTACCGCAGTGTCCAAGCCGACCGCAAGCTCATCATACCCGAGCAACGCGTCCTCGAATAACCCCACGTTTTCAAAGCCCCTAGCTAGACCCTCCTTAAGTATGAAAAAGGTACAGAAGTTCCAGCCAGGCAAGCTGCGCTGCGAGTCTTTCTCTTTGATGTCCTCCTCATACTGCGCCACGCGAAGGTCAAATGATGCCAGAATTGCGTTCTTCAGCTTCTCAACCAAGTCTTCGATCTGATCGGCCAGCTCAGGTGGCTTCACATTACTGCCCTGCTTGGGAAGCCGTAATTGGGCCACGCGATCCACAGTAGAGGACTTGGAAGTTCCGTTGAAGTCGGCTTTGACTTTCTCAAGGACTGTGGTGGTCGTGCGACCCCATTTGGAAGGGGCAGATTTTTCCGCCCCATCTCCGTCCTGCACCACATGTACAATGAGCCAGTCAAAAGCATCGTGCTTCTCCTGGCTAGTGGACGTTGTGCTGGACGAAGAAGAAGTCGTCGCATGGGATTTGATCCAGTCCCGCACCGCCTTCCGCGCCGTAGCCTTGTAGGTATCGTTGTCGTCACAGCGGAGCAAGTAGATCTTCAAGTAGGGAGTCTGGCGTAAGCCTGGGATTTGGTGTCGCCGGTGCGTCACGGTGGCACTGGCCGTGTCGGTAGAGGGCTTGCGCTCGTCCGATTCATGCTGGGCAGGGACGAAGCCGATACGGAGGGACTCGATGGATCGAACGGGGCGGGTCGGCGACTTCCAGTGGAGGTTCTTTAGAGGTAGCTTATCTGCAAGGATGGACTGAACGGTGGGGAATAGGCCGGAGGGGTCAGTATACTCGACTGGGAATTGAAACGAAGAAGTGAGCAATGTGTACCCCAGAATACCATCGGAAAGCCATCGGGGGGGGTGGGTATCCTTACCGGTGACACTGCTCGAGCCCGCCTGGGGTGAGGGGTCCATGATGCCCGAGCACTATTCGGGGGTCAAGGGGCCACTCGCAAAGGGCATGCCGCCTGACTGGCCGAGAAAGGGGAGCCAAACTCCTAGCTAGATGCGCAGTAAGGGGAGGGAATTGGCAGAGGTATATCGGCCACCGCGGTGATGATGGGGAGTATTGCGGTTGTTTTGGCCGGGGGCGGCAAGACCGCCTTTCTCTCCGCGCGTGTGGGCTTCCTTCCGCCTAACCTCCCCCCGACATCATTCGGTGGAGCCCGCAGTAATTACAATTGGGCTTCTTCCAAGCTGCTACGGCGTACCTATAAGGTCTATAGTGGGATAACTCGATCGTAGAAAATATATTCAGCTCTATGCGCGGTATGGAAAACAATGGGGGACGAGTCCTCTGCAGGACACGTGACTTGGTCTTCATTAAGTGAAAGAAAGCCGTAGAGAAAAGAGATCGCCTAAGGAAACACACAGGAATCTGTACAGGAACAGTTGAGGGCAGTATAGTTCACCAGAAACAAGACAAAGAGATCAAAACAGTCATATCCCGTCATTATGGAACAATAGCTCTTTAACATAAGAAAAAACATGCCCCGTTTGTATTACCGAACCCAGAGGACAGAACGCCCTAGCTCAAAACAGATGAAGGAAAGGAGTAAAAGTAAAACAAGTGTCAATGGCCAACTTCTAAAACGCGCTGCGCATATTGGGCCTTGACGAATTCATAGCCGCTAGTGAAGCCTTCCCAGATGCCTGGGACATAACTCCGAATCCAAGCGCAGATTACCAGCAGAAGGAGCGGAATCTAGCAATCGTTAGCAGTGGTTCCAAAGAGATACTAAAAATTTGGTGAGCGGTCCTACTTACCCAGATGAAGTACAGATTCCGATCGCTACCAAGACCCTTCATTCGCCGCGCTTGCTGCTCCCGAAGGTGCTTCTGCTGTTCACGAGATATCACCTTCCGGCCAATCCGGATGTCTTTTATATCTTCGTTTTCTGGCTTGGCCCGGACGACCTCCGATGTGCTGGCCTGCGCTTCGAAATGCTGATCGAGAGCTGCCTCCGTCGCCGCTTGGAGCATACTCGACTTCTTCAAACGCGCTGCTTGCCCATCATCTTCGTTCTCTTTGTGCGGGTAGAGTTCCTCATAGGAGGGGAGCTCTGTACCAGTAGGGGCGGAATTGCCCGTCAGCATATCCCACCAGCCATCTTTGGCAGACCGCGAGGTGCTGGGTCGGTGAGGAACCAAATTGGTGATCCGACGCATCATCGGATGGGCTTGGTAGTCAGGCAGTGCGGGCATAGGCGGCAACGCAGGCAAATTGGGGAAAGCATTGGCCACACTTTGCTGGAACTGGTTGATTTGGGCCTGCAGTTGGTTACGCCAAGCAACAAGGGCGGCCGGAGGCGAAAACGGTCGGGCATCATCTGACTCTGCTGGCTGCTCAGGTCCAGGAATCGACACTGGTCGCTCGTGATGCATACTCGACCGGCGGGAGGCGCTATAATCAATTACATCGTCGTCGTCTTCCGAGTCTTCAGAGTCTTCAACAGCATGGTCAAACGAGCCTGACACTGATGAAGAGTCCCAAAGGGAATGTAACGATGCGGAACTGCTGTGCCTGCGACGCGAAGAGGAAAGTGATCCAACACTACGTGAGCGGTAATGACGTGCAGGTATCAAGGCCGCCTGGTGAGCAGGCAACGTCGTAGCGAGATCTGCTGGAGTGAATCCCCTGATGCTACGGGCATTAGGGTTGGCACCGGCAAGACGGAGCCTGTTGACAATATGCGCATGACCGTTCAGAGCCGCAAAGTGCATTGGCGTGTTCCCGGTATTATCCTGCAGGTCAGGATTGGCACCTCGCGCAAGCAGACCAGCCACGAACCGTGTCAGGCCTAAGGAGGCGGCAAAGTGGAGCAGTGTCTGACCTGTCGCAGAGCGCGAATTGTACCTGGGTGGGCGCGGGCTGTCATCAAGATCGACGAATTCAAGGTACTTCCATATTCTACCGTCAAGGTCACCAAGTGAGACTTGCGACTCCAGCCCAGCCACCTGCCGCTGGTGACCACCGCCAGAGCCTCCCGGGAAGTCCTTTTGTAGATTGAAGACACCCTTCATGTCACTGCCCATAATCTGCTGAGCCGTCTGGAATGCATCTGCTTGACTGCCGAGTTTCTGTCCAAGAATACCAAGAGCAAGGCGATACATCTGCAGCTCGCGATCATCGACATAACGGAAGAACTGCTGTTGCTTCGGCATCAGAGGTTGAGCTGGCTGCATTTGACCGAAGGTGGGATGTTCATGCTTGAAAACCACCGCCACAAGCCCGGGCTGAAGTGCAGGAGGTGTCAGGCAATTGAGACACTTATCACCCCAGAACGTGGTAGTAGTGGCTAGAGTGTCACCAAAAACAACTTCCATCCCGGGGTAGAAGCCGCTTCCAAGCAAGGTAACCTCCGTGCCTCCCGTAATAGAGCCTTCTGCAGGTACCAACTTGTGAATGACTGAGGGTAACCGGTTCCCCGCATTGGTAAGTGGTGGCCACATCGGTGTGGACGTGTTGGGTCCCAAGGAGATGTTGTAACTTGGATCCTGGAAATTGTTGCGCGAACCCCCAGGGGTCCCAGGACGGCTTGGTTGGGCGGAGTTCGGTGCAGACATCAATTGCTGCTGTATAAAGTTGTCCAAACTCTGTTGTTGCATGGTGTTAAGAAAGGGATTGGTATCTGCGCCGTTCGGAGTCGGCGGTCCGTTAGGGAACTGATTAGATATGGCAGAAGCAGTGACGAAGGGCCTCTCCGCGGGGGATGCGAACCCGCGAGTGCTAGGGAAAGGTGGATCGTTGTTAGGGGCTGAGGAGCTGGACACGCTACCTGACGACTGCGTGTTCTCCAGCTTGGTCATGGTGAGTTCCGATGGCAGCCTCCCGGAGTTGCTGTGTTTGCGACGCTTGCTCATCGGCCCTTGGAAATCGTTTGGCGATGTCTGTCGAGAAAGACTCCGAGGCGTTTGAGTGTTGGTGGTTGTGCCGTTCGTTGAGGATTGGGACACGGGGAAGGAGCCTGACGTCAGATATTGAGTGTTGAATCTTTGCTGCAGACCCTGCAGATCGGTAGCTGAAGATGACTGAGCTGCTTGTTGCGACGGAGCGGATGATTTGCCTGTATCAACACTGGGGCTCGATGGGAACACGCCAACGCCCGGAAGCTGTGTCCCGTCCGGTAGAGAAGGAGATGGACCAGGAGCTGGTGGAGCGGGAGGCGCATGGGTTTTGTGGTCGTCGGTAATCATGATAGAATTTGTTATTGCCTGAGCGACAACATTATCTTTATAATCCTTGACAGTGAAAATGACTCTGAAACCAAAAGTTAGCAAAATGTCAAAATGACACAACCGCGCAGAGCCGTGTATACGTACTGAAACCCAAGCTTCTCATTCTGATGCCTACAGTAGCATGCGATACGCATTGGTAACTCCACTTGCATGGCCCCTGGAGGAATATTAGGCATGGGAGCGTCGCCAAAGCTTGGCATGGCATTCTTCGATGGCTCGGCCCATTCCTTGACTTCGTTGGTGTTGAAGACGATTACCCTTTTCTCCTCGTCCTTCTGGAAGAGTTCGTCTTCTTCCGGCTTTCTTTGCTTTTTCCTGAACGCACGCTTCCGCTCACGCTGAATACAACCAGGGCAGATCTTGACTTCTCCGCCATCCAGTGGCTTATCGTCTTCCTGCATGTCTTCGGCGGAACGTGGGCTAGAGCTGGATGAACGGTAAGAGTTATCTCCTCTTGCTCTGGCAAACGCCTTCTTCAGTTTCTCTTGATCTTGCATCGCACTTGTGCAAACGAGACTTGTGTGCAACTCCACAATCTCCGGGGATCGTTCAACAGTCGGCGGCGCCAGAAATTTCGGCTTCGAGATAGTGTGGCTCGGCAAGCGCAACTTTTTGACACCATTCGGCAACGGGAAGAGAGTCAGTCTGATAGGAATCTGGGTTTCCACGCGCGATTTGAGGGAGGTGGGATGCACGGTTAGCATGTGACGCTGCGTCGTCTCCTGCTTCACGGTAGTTGGAGAAGGTGACGGTGCGTAGTTGACACCAAATGGGAAGCTACTCGGTCCGAAATTAAGACCCGGGGTAAGCGGAGAACCGCCATTCATGTTAATTCCACCAAAGCTTTCTTCCAAAAGTGATGAAGGTGAATGGCCTCCCCATGGACCCAGTGGCGACTTGGCCTGACTAAAGCTTCGTGAAACGGAGAAGGGCGAAGGCTCCTTGGTATTGCGAGGAAGGAAAGATGACCCATTAATCTGTATTCTACGTGTCAGTAGAGCACGATCAGAACGGCAGCAAGAAAAGAAGAGCGGGAACTCACCGATGAGGCTGAATGCCTGGCTGAAGTGCCAGAAACACTCCGCATCTGGGATTTTGATCTCTTGGAAATTCTGGGTTGCGCAGACTCGGATTTCAGAGGGCTGGGACTGCTGGCAGCACTTTCAAAATCAAACGCAGCATCCATGGCTTTGTTGCTCGATTCAAGATCGGTGTCTGTGGGAAACGCGCCGTCAAGATTTGGAAGGGAAAGATCCAGACCGAAAAGCGATTCTTCCTTCACTGATGACAAGTCGGGATTCATCCAATCCTCCGTCGCATATCCGAACGGCATGACGGTGTTTTCGCTATGGACAACCGACGCAGACGAGGTCACAGACGGGTTTCGCAGATGATTCCGCGGTGATGTGGAGGAAGAGCTAGGAGAAGAACCATCTGGGGACTCGGCGGGTGAGTCAGACGATACAACATTCACTTGTCGCAACGCATCTTGGTCTTGATACGATCGCTTGAGAGACAATTCCGAGGGCGACAGACACGATGGTTCCGATTCCGCGACCGGGCGGGATGAAGTGGCGCGTGAGAATATGTCGTCAAAGTCTCTCCCTGCATTTTCCGCTGACATCTGCAACCTCGCGGTATCTAGAAAGTCCATATCTTCGTCCTGGTAAGGGTTCCCCATCTCGTCGTCAACGACAATCGGGTCCAGGAAAGGAAACGCAGGCGAAGAGGCAGCCTCTGCCGATCCCATCATTTGACCTTTACAGCAGTCTTCAGAAGACTAGAGGGAGATGCCTGCAATTCTCCCTAGAGTGCCTCACAGCCTGCTTTCGACCCACACCTTACGTGTTTGCAATCCAGATTGTTGGTACGGCGGACGGTGGAACAACAGGACAAAGGGCGGCCGACTCGGACGGGAATGTGCTGGGCGGGCGCAGTTGCGGGCGCGATTCTCTTGCCTCCGTCAGCAGTACCCCACGTCCATCAACCGAGGCGACAGCGACACAGGATAGTCTAATTTAGGAGCGGATTGAGGGGAGGGGAAAGTTGTGTATTCCCAGAAGGTGGTTGAAAGGGGAACTGTAGGGTTGTTGAGTAAGGGCGGCTGGCGTAGGGGGGCGGAGGCGGAGGCGCGGCAGAGTTGGGAAAAGGGAGTCACTGTGCAAAATCCAGGCCGGGCGTCGGAGCGCAGAAGTTTCGAGAGTAGTAGATGTGAGCGTGTCAATCCGAGTAAGACCTCGAGGAAAAGGACAGGACTGGAGTGGGAGATGTGAAGGGCGACTCGGGAGACGGCGTCCGACCGGCAAGTGAGTCCTGGAGACGGGAGAGAGAGGCCAAGGACAGGAAGGGGAGGGAGGTGAATCAATGGGTTATCTGCTGACTGAGGCACTTTGCTGTAAAACGACGCTTTGCGAGGATTCGACAGTCGCGGTGAGGCCGCCCCGGAGTGGCGCTAGTCCCAAGATGGACAAATGTCGGCCAGGAACGGAGTAACTAGGCCGCCGAGTTTCCATTGGCCGGGGAACGATCCTGGGAGGGGCGCCCGAAGACGGCAACCAGTGATATCGAGGTGGTATTAATGATCAAAAGTTGCGCCTTCCTATTACTCCGAACATTCAGCTACACCAAGTACTATTGCCTTTAAGTTCGGTGGTAGTCGCCGCTCCCAGGAGTGTCTGCGTCTGTCATTGATGGACAAGTCCCTGCACGCGTAGCGGGCTAGTCAATAGTACTACTATAGTGCAACCAGATCGTGTCCATGCCTTAGTGAGTGGATGCTGACTCCTCCGATCCTCCATCATCAGTCGATCATCTCTCTGAGAATATTACGGATACCAAGAGATGTAATACTATGTTGATCCTACGGTAGGCGGGCGGCTCAGTTCCGAGCCATTGGATCAAGCCTGTCAGATCGCACCGCATTTGTGACACATCTGTATGATATCCTCTCCGTCAACCCGACACGCTCAAAACAGGCCTACCCAATTGGGAACATTACAGTACTTGGCCAAGCAGGTGTTCATCAAGTGCTAAGCGCGTTTCCCTAATAAATACTGGTTAGTTACCGTAGTTACTTGGTATTTGATCAGCCACGAAAGACGAGCAATTCTGCGGATCGGGGAGTGGCGCTTTGTTCGCGGATCATTATGGAGCATTTCTCACCGTCAATTGGTCCAGACTGCATATCTGCGTTTGCCATTCTCAGCAACTTGGACATCCACCACGTACTAATCCTCGAAAGACCAGCCATCCAAGAAAGTACTCCATGAGGAAATAGACCCCCACAGTAGATCGGTGCACTTTTGATATTTTCCCGTCTACTTAAGTTCCGTATAGTTCATACATATATATTTTCTCTTTTGATGTCCTTGCGCTAGTGAAAATCGGCTTGCCGTGAGATCTTCGCTGCGGAAGTACCGTTATAGGCACATTGCAATTACTCCATACATCGCGTGGACATGCAGTTGTTTTAGGACGCCCAAATGGTTGTGACTGCCGAAGATAATTTGGCTTTTTTTGTCGACTGAAACCTGCATTCTTCTATGGACCCCTTTGTAGGCATCCCCAAAACCTGTTGTCAGATAATCTAGGACAACCGACCAGTCATTGAAAACGAGTGCGGTGAGTTCTGTTTGAATGCAGACTCAATATACTATTAGTAGTAATATATTGTCCAGGGTGACTTGATTTGCTAAGCGAAGATGCCCAAAATTTGGGATTTTATTGGCACCTTATCTGCTCCGCACGGTGAGCTTGGGTCGAATGCTGTCAGGACGCTTATCGTCACCTTTTCAGGTTGCGGTCTGATCGGGACCCGAGGGTGCATTGTGGGAATAAGGGGAAACATGACGGATGATTCGGAGTTACACTGTAGCGTCATTTCATCACGCATCTCCTGGATGCGAAATACTGCTGGTTAAGCCTACGTCTCTGCTTTATTTGATGTATTACCCCAACAATGTCATCTTTCCTTTCTTTGCAGCTGCAGAGAACTTATTCATACTTAAGCTGTACCAAGCGGTGTCGATCAGCCATTCCAGGGAGAAACAACTATTCATGAAAAGTCTGTCATTCACATAGCTGAAGCAGATAGGATTGCTAGTGGTGGAGACCTTATATTTCCATAGCGAATTACATGATGCTCTCGCGGTCACTCCAAGTTTATCCCTTCGGCATAGGTGCCAGAGATTATTGTTGATAGTGTCTTTCTGATTTATTGATGTCCAAATCAGTAGTATTATATAAAACTGTAAATCGATCGCTATATATATTCAAGGTTCTATGGCACTGACATAAAGCGATGACTTCAAGCGGTACATGAGTCAGTGCTATAGAAATGCCATGCCCTACATAGTCTTTCCTTCAAAAGCTGGGTGCAGATGTGTTGGGTGATATTACAAAGCCTTGTGTTCAAAATATGCAAGGACTGCATTTACCAACAGCCGCCTGATCTATGTAAGGTCATGATGTCGCACAGTGAACGCAGTCAGATCCCAAGCTACAGAAGTACATAGGGATCGTGACGCCACGTAGTACAGATTAGAGTAAGAGCGGGATGAGCGCATGACAAAATCCCGAGGCAAGAATACAAGGTTCCTCGCTCAATAAACGTTTGTGTTATATGATAAGTCGCATTATCTATATTTATACTATGCATACGGAGTACATAGGAACGTGAATTTCGAATCAGCGCTGAATGGCTGGCTGGTTATACACAACAAGAAGTTTTCGCTAGTCATAAGCCTAAAACCAGGCGTAGGAAACCTATTGAGTGTATGTCCAGCCCAAGCATTTCAATTTGGGGCTGGAGTTCAGTATTCAAGTATGCTTAGGCGAATAGCCACGGTCCCAAGGAGGTTCGCAGCTAGGACAAGACGACCGTTTATATCATCTGCAACACCTGACATTCTTATTCTGGCAAAATACAAAAGATCCGCGAGAGAAATATTATTCCACAGGAGTCCCTCTATCAAACAAGCATACCGATGGCCGTCGTAGAAAAAAGCTTGGTTGGTCGCTGGTACATGTGGATAGCGAACTCCGCCAATGGGTGTGTTTCGGATTGAAGACCCCAACGGTGCAACTTGGATAGGGGTCCCACCTATCTACCAGTAACAGACTACCACCAGTGAGCGCCCAGACTCCCAAAAGCTGATGAGAATCAGTAAGGGATTGTACTACTGGACAAGTCGGGCGCTTCAAGAGGCAATAGCGGTCCCTGCATGTGGCGCGTGGACCCTTAGGGTCCTATCGAAAGGAGCTCTTGCGGCCACGAATGTGTTTTCAACTCAAGGACTAGCCAGCAATCCACACCAACTCCATACAGCAGAAGCTGGCTGCATCCAATCAATACAGGGCTGTTGCTTATTAGCCTCTTTAAGGGGAGTACTATTAATCAAAGCTGAGAAGGTGAACGAATCAATCATGGGAAGCTTGACTCTACTTCGTAATGTCTTTGCCAAGACCAAGTCCAATGCGGCCCTCCCTGCAATTAAATCGGTGGTCTCAATCTAATTGTCGGATGGGCCCCGGCCCCAGTTATCATCACTATGTATGTGACGGGATGGCACCATCTCTATTGGGTGGCAGGTGGCATTATTGCGCCCCTCCACCTGAGATCTGAACTTGTCGCTGCTTCTTTTCTTTTTTTTTTTTTTTTTCCGCCACTTTTTACACAGTACATGGGGAAGCTCCCATAATAGAAGTGAAAAGCCACTGAGGGAGGTGAGCGAGGGTTCAAAAGGGACTAGTGCGCACGTGGTTGATCGCTTATGACTGCAATACCACCTGACTACAACTGACTATCGAACTACTCTGTAACAATGGTTGGATGGCAGTTCTTCACCCCGGCTTTGAATGCCTTCTCTTCATTCAATCCAAATTGAACGGATTCCTCTATCTTCAACGACTGACATAACCTAAACAAGCCACTTCCGGCGGACTTGCAACAATGGCATTTCTTGGCAGGGCGGAGTTGGAGCCAGAATAGCTCCAGGTTGAAACTCGCCATGTCGCAGACTGCCGCCGGACGGCCAGAGGGGCGCCGGGATTCGGTCCACTCTTCTGCTCTGGTGAGTAGCTAAATCCGCTTCGCCCTTTTCGGCGCCTCTCCGTCTCCCCTTTTTGGACAACGCTAATGCCTAAGTAGTAACTGGCTCCTGCAAGGGTGTCTCGACCTCCAACTCTGGAACCTACCGGCGTGTCTGTGGTCTGTGGTCTAGTGCCTGCTTTTCATCAATCCCAGACTCTCCGCCTGCGACGACCCTATCCCAATCAATTCCGCGTCTCAGTCGGCCCTGTATTCTGTGGGAACCTGACAGCTGCCAAGAAAATCTAGTTGCAGCATGGCTATCGGGGAGTGAACCTTTCATTTATCCTGGTTCGAAACCGTTCGGTCTGAGCTCTGGGCGGAGACTTGATAGAACGGCGACCATGGCTAGCATTATATAAAGGCGCTGGATTCACGTCTTGCTTCGACCTTTCTTCCTTTCCTCCTCATCAGCTTCTCATTCATTTCTTTCCCGGGGTCTTAGAACCATCCATTCTCTTACTTTCCTTTCCTGGCTTCATTGATTGAAGACCGTTTGCTTCGTCACTCTTTCTTTCCCAACCGATCCCTCTTACCCACGATCACGCTGTGCGTTGATTAACCCAAAGCCTGCAAGATGTCTGTCGCTAAGATTGCTGGTGTCGTCCTCGGCTCGGCCGCCCTTGTTGCTGGCCACGGTTATGTGTCTGGTGCTGTCATCGACGGCGAGTACTACGGAGGATACATCGTCTCCTCCTACCCCTATGAGAGTGACCCTCCGGAGACCATTGCCTGGTCTACCACAGCCACTGACCTTGGCTTCGTCGACGGCTCTGAATACTCGGACCCTGACATCATCTGCCACAAGAGCGCTAAGCCTGGTGCTATCTCCGCTGACGTCAAGGCCGGTGGTACTGTTGAGCTTCAGTGGACTGACTGGCCTTCCAGCCACCACGGTCCCGTCCTGACTTACCTTGCCAACTGCAACGGTGACTGCTCCGATGTCACCAAGACTGACCTTGAGTTCTTCAAGATCGACGAGAGCGGCCTCATTAGCGACACTGAAGTCCCCGGAACCTGGGCCACTGACAACTTGATCTCCAACAACAACAGCTGGACTGTGACCATTCCCTCGACCCTCGAGGCTGGTAACTACGTCCTGCGCCACGAGATCATTGCCCTGCACTCCGCTGAGAACAAGGATGGCGCCCAGAACTACCCCCAGTGTCTCAACCTGAAGGTTACCGGCAGTGGTAGCTCCACCTACTCCGGCACCAAGGGTGAAGCCCTCTACAAGGACACCGACCCGGGTATCCTGGTCAACATCTACGAGACCCTGAGCTCCTACGACATCCCCGGTCCTGCTATGTACAACGCCACTTCCTCCAGCAGCTCTTCTGGCAGCTCCTCCGGTGCCTCTTCTACCAGCTCCGCTGCCGCTGCCGCCGCCACTACTTCCAGTGCCTCGACTTCCAGCGCTTCCACCCCCACCACCAGCGCTGCCGCTGCGACTAGCTCCGCCGTAAGCGCCACCACCACTGCTGCTGCTGCCGTTGTCACCGACGTTGAAACCACCGTTCAGACTGCGGTCGCCACTGCTTACCAGACTTCGACTGACGTTGTGCAGGTCACTGTCACTGGCAGCGCCCCCCAGCAGACCCACATCCAGGTCGCCAGCTCCAGCGCCGCTGCTTCCACCCCCAGCAGCTCCAGTGTCGCCGTCTCCAGCGACAACCTCACCAGCTACTTCAGCTCTCTGAGCGCCGACCAGTTCCTCAGCGTCCTGAAGGAGACCTTCTCTTGGCTGGTCACTGAGAAGAAGCACGCCCGTGACCTCAACGCCTAAGCGCCCAGCCAGACGTGGAAGTTCGGATCATATAGACATTCATTCTTGATTCTATCTGACGGCTACACGAGCAGCCGTCTGATGCTCTTTTCGCTCCGGATCGGGTATCCACTTATGTACCTATAAAAAATCAATATTGAAGCTGTGACTTTCAACTGTACCGTTCTCTTGTCGTATTCTTGCGCATTGTTTGTATTGCTCTAGAAATAGAATCGACTCTCCGTAGTCGTTGGTAGTTATTTGTTGACGCTCGTAATAAGGACAACAATAGCCTACCGAATGGCTCAAATGATCCTTATCGATGTGGTTACCAGCATACTAACTTGGTAGATTCCTCCCCAATAATCATGATGATACCCGGTGACCGATTCTCACCCAAAAAGGAAGGGACTGCTACAGAGTAATTTACTGCCTTGCTTCGGATAGACTATTACCTCTCCCCACCTTCAAGTTTCTCTCTCATATTAGAGTATCCAAAATGCTGCTTATCATCTTCTTTCCCTCTCTGCCCAAGCCATCATGTCGCCCTCGCAGGTCGCACCTCAGCAGCCGGATGACATCCCTCCCCTCCTCCCCCCAAATGAGAAGAGTCAGTATCGAATGATCAAAGAAGCCGAATTTAACAACATGCATGACTTCATGTTATCTCATGGATTGAACGCGTACTACTTTGAGGACTACGGTGAAGTGAATCCGACCATAGACACCATGAGACGGTATGATCAGGAGTATTGGGAGGCCGGGCAGCAGGAACGTTACCAAGAGCACTACGAGGATCAGGAAGCAGGACGTTGCGAACCCAGCCCGGGATATTGCGAGTACTGGGGAGCAGAACTGGCTGGGCAAAAATGTGAGGTTTGGGAGGAAGGACTAGTCAATTCTATCACGATCAGTATGAAGGTTACGAGGGAGACCAGAGCCACCACGACTACGAGGACTGCGAGGTAGATACCGTGAGCCGGTCGAGGAATGCTATGACCAGTCAGACTATGCGGTGGATGATGGGTTTTGCGATGATTATTATGATTGAGCCAAGAACTGGTGAGTAGGCCTCTATTTTGTGCTTTTGCTCTACCTAGATGCCGGCGAAGTATACAACAGGACTTGACCTGAAAAGGTTTCGGTAAGACTCTCCGGCAGGTACTACCGCTATCGTTCTACATGATACAGGACAGAAAACTGAATTGTGTTTATAGTGGACGTTAAGGGTCTTTGGCACTCTCAAGGAGTTCACGCTTTGATTGCTAGTGATGATGTTAGTCGGTGATGTATCCGTAGAATGTTTTGAAACCTTGGAAGCGGGGACCACGCGGGCGATTGTTGTTGCGGTAGTCAAATCCATTCGTTCGTCCCCCTCAGCAGATCTCCGAATAGCATCTTCTTCCCTTTATCCACTCCCGGACCCTCCATTCCTACTGGCGTGGGCTGCATGGATTATATTGCCATTTGATACTCGTCTATCGGAGCACTGCACCCTCGTTCCTCCATCATGTTCAAGAAGAAGCCCACGGTACGTTACCCCTCCCCCGCACCACTCTGGGATCGGTCACAACACGGAAAGGTCAATCGTGCCTTTAGAGCTCATTACTCACGCTAGCCAAACGCAGATCAAGAACCTTTCTCCCCTGCGGTCTTCCGACCGTCGGAAGATTGCCGATCAGATAATCAGAGATTACAAGATCGAGGTCCCGCAAAGTGCGCCAGTTGAAACCAGCGGCGACGACTCAGCTCCAGGCGCATCCAACCCAACGGCGCCAAACCTCACCTCCATCCGAAATGCCTTACTTCCCGAGGATTGCTTGACCGCACGCTTCACTACGACCGCCGGGCCCCAGCTTCGCGAAGTACAAGGGACAGTGTATGTTGGAACACATCCGGGGGCCGACGAAAGGATCCTGTGGTTCAGAGTCGACCATGGGCCCGGCGCCGATGGACGCCTCTACCCTACGGTATATACACTTTGGCACAACCCAGATCTGGTGCCACTGCTCCATACTCCACAAATGGTCATGCAGAAACTGCACGGAGGAGCAGACCTGATGACTCCGGGTCTGGCCAATGACCCGCCTTTCGACGAGCGTGCCGTCAAGGGCGCAGTGGTTGCTGTCGCTAGTCTGAACAGGCATACGGTACCACTGTTTGTGGGCGTGTGTGAGATTGACATCTCTGCACTTGGAGAGGTTCAGGGTACGAAGGGACATGCTGTTCGGGGTCTGCACTGGGAAGGCGATGAGTTGTGGGCTTGGAGCTCGTCTTCCAAGCCGGGTCAGCCCGCTCCAGAATATCTAGAGGGGTGGGATGATGAACTGGAAGAGGACGAAGATGTAGGAGAGATTGAAGAGGGCGTGCAGGGCCTAGCAGTAGGAGGTGACGATGCAGTTCAAGCAACTGGAGGCGAGGAAGCATCAGATGAGGCGCCTGATGTCCCGCAGGAGGAGGCACCTGAAGTTGAAGAGAAGGAGCCCACAACCAAAGGTGAGTCTCGCTCAATACAACCTGAGTGTAGCTATACTGACCGCTTGAAGAAATTGACGAGGCTTTCGAAAAGGCCTTCCTCTACTCCCTCTACAAGCTCAAGCAAGATAATCCATCTGCTACCAACCACGGTCTATCTCTACCCGTCCAACCATCTGCTCTGATATCAAACATGATCACACCCCACCTGCCCATATACACTGCCAAACAAGCCCAATACTATCAAATCAAGAAGACCAGCTGGAAAAATGTGAAAAAGTTCATCAAATATCTGGACAAGCAGCGCCTGGTCAAGTCCAAAGACCGCAACGGCCAAGAGACCGTCATCCTCGACGTGGACTTCAACGACCATCGTGTTGAACAGTTCATCCCTTACAGACTCCCATCCAAGAATACCGTTGAGAACGCAGGAAAGCCTGCCACTCAGGCAAATAACGCCAAAACCGCATCTACACAGAGCGGTGACCCCTCAGTCGGCCAAACCCTGACCGTGCAGACTGTATATCGCCCAACCAACAAACTCACGCCGACCATCTTCCCTGCTCTATCCAGCACCCACCCCAGCAACTACTACAAGTACACCGACATCTCCACTCACCTCGACCAATACATCCAATCTCAAAATCCCCCGCTCGTCGACCCCAAAAACAAACGCATTATCACCCTCAACCCCTACCTCGCCAATACCATCTTCACCTCTTCCTCCGCCGATGACAAAAGCACTCTCGCCCGCGGCAAGACCACCCGCGACGGCCTCCTCAAGCGTCTCATCGATGACCACTCCCTCATGACAGCCCACTACGTCATCCTACGGCCCGGTCAAAACCTCTCCGACGTGAAGCCCAAAGCAGGCGCCGCCCCCAAGGTCAACGTAATTCTCGAACGCCGCACCGGCTCCAAGACCGTCACCAAGGTCTGGAACCTCGAAGTGTTCGGCATCATCCCTAGTCTTCTGGCCGAAGAGCTGCAGAAGAAGTGTGCTAGCAGCACCAGCGTGACGCAGGCTACTGGCGCGCCGAAGGGCGTTATGGAGGTGCTTGTCCAGGGAGACCAGCGACGCGCGTTAGAGACGGCGTTGGTGAGACGTGGGTTGAGGACGCAGTGGATTGATGTTGTGGATAAGACGAAGAAGAAGAAATAAGCAATCGGGATAAAAAGGGCTGAAAGAGTGATGGTTTTACATATGTTACCGTTCTATACGTGCAGTAGTTGATGAATATATGTGCAAACCTGGCTATTGCCCTCGATATCTCGACTACTTGGAAGGAACTCAAGTAATGTAGCTCTGGGTATCATTAGTTGTGCACTGCATTAGTATAGGGTGCTGCTGCTAAGCATTGCAATTCCATCATATAACCAGTCGCAATTTTACTTGCCTAGTTCTGTTTCTAGCCTTGTCATGGATTCTCTACAATGGCATACTCACCAGCCAGAAGGAGGAAACTAAATGGTAAAGATGGATTCCAGAACATTCTATTTCGAGTATCTAGAATGTAATATCCACCGAAGAAAGAAAACCGATCAATAAGAATAACCCTTAAAAGGAGAAAAAAAATAATGAAATTATACAACGCCATTATGGTACTATGGTCTTCAAAGTCCGGGGGTAGTAATTCGAGCCAAAGTCATGCTTTTTGTATCCCATCCCTTATTCCCATTTTCTCTCGAAGCAACGAATAAATAAGCAACTGTTGTCCTTGATGATGATAGACAGTTTGAATTGCAACTTTTCTTTTTTTGATTTAGATGACGTTATTTCGTTTACTCCTTGGCGTCCACCTTCTTGGCCGGGTGGTCGCCGTTCGCCTCGTCTTCGGCGGCACGCTTCTGGCCGGATTCGGCGGTGCTCTGAACAATGGGGACACCGCTGGGGTGTTTTGTTAGTATACATTTGCTTTGAGACATGGGGTAGGGAAGGTGGTGATCGGGGGGAAGCAGAAGTCAATACATACCGAGCATCCTTCTGAACCTCAGTGCGCTCCTCCTTGGGCTCACTCTTCTTGTCGTTGAAGCCGTTCTTCTGGTCAGCCGCGCGGCGCTCCCTCCAGTCGCGGTTGTCACGGCCACGGTTTCCACCACGGCCACGGCCGCGACCGCGCTGGAAGCCACCGCGTCCACGAGAGCCGCTGGGCTTCACGCGGCCAGCCTCAATTTCGCGCACCTTCTCGTCGCAGTAATCCTTCTTGCTCTTGATGAGCAGGTCCTGTCCCTTCCACTGGGGCTTGGGGTCCAGGGCCAGGAAAGCCTTCTGCTTCTCCTCCGACTCGAACTCAACGAAAACACTGCCCTTGAAGGTCTTGTCGTAGGCACGACGCAGACGGATGGCGTTGACGGGTCCGTAGGGGGCGAAGAAAGCCTCGATGTCAAGCTGGGTAGTCGGCTCCTCGTCGCCGAAACCCTTGGCGTAGATGCTACGGCTCATGGCCTGGTCCTCGAACACCTTGACCACGTTGTGGTCGTGAGTCTGCGACACGGACTCCGGAAGGGGCGTCTTCCGGCGCACGGAGGTATCGTTATCGGTCAGCTCAAGCGTCTCGGACGACTTGAGGGCTTCAACCACGGCGCTGAAGGGCTGGAAACGGCGCATGCGCTTGAAGGAGTGCAGAAGCTCCAAAGGAACGGAACGGTTGGCGCTGCCGCCAACCTTGGAGAACAGGAACTTGTCCATGGGCAGGTTGGAGTCAGAGAAGTAGAACTCAACCTGCTTGCGAATCTCGATCGGGTCATCCGTCACCTGCTGCGTGGAGGGGTCAAACTTGGCGTTGTTGCGGCGGTTGAAGCGGCCCTCGCGACCCCGGTTGTCGTTGCGAGATTCCTGTGTCTTGGATTCCTTCTGCTCTTCAGCCTTCTCAGACTTCTCGCCCAGCTTGGCGGCGGCCTCGACAATGCGGGCTTCCTCGGCATCTTCGGCCTCCTTCTTCTCAGTACCGTTGGCGGGGGCTTCGTTCTCGCCCTTCAGCTCGGCGAGGACGTTCTGGACATCCTTCTCAGCCTCAGCGTTGGGCTGGGCGACGGGCTTTTGCTCTTCGGACATGGTCACGGAGCTGTGTTGTAGGAGGATAAGGGGATAAGGAAGGAAATTGATTTATAGGGCCTATACTACAGTTGAAATATATCAGTCAGTGATTCCTACATATTGTCAAAAGCAGAGTGCCACAGGCAATAAGCCCAAGATGAGGGCAGGGTGCAATCCCGCGTCAGAACCATGATACGGACCGATTTGGCCAATGATGGACGGAGAACCGCGCGACGGCGATGCGGAGAATAGAATGGAGGAAGCAAGCAGGGCACTTGTATCTTACCTAGAATGCGCGAGCGCAAGATAGAAATATAAGCGGAAAAGAGGAATTGCCCGGGAAAAGACACCTGCAAGTAATTTAAAGACGAGCTCCAGATGCGAGAGGGAAAATGGCCAGGCCAATTAATGCGCGGCGGGGGAAATTTTCTGAGCGCCGCAGCGGAGCAACTGTCTTGCTCGCCTCAGGCAGCCAGGCGGCCGTGTTTGTGTGGCGCAAACAGCTGACTTGGCCGCTTTAGGAAAGTAGCCGGACTGACCTCTTTTACAAAGTCGAAAGGAGCTCGGTGTTTTGTCACATCATGAATACTCCCTCACAAATCCTTCATAGCCGAATAGGCCGCTTGAGGGAAAAGTGAAGCTGGGTTGGAACAGGTACTTGGGTTCTTATTTTACCAGTTAGGTATATACTTGGAAAGTCCCAAAACATGTGGCATGCTGCTACAACAGACGACAATCACCGTAGTAGGTACCAATCAGACATGCATCTGCTGTTGTTGCCTAGCCGGCTTTCAAGCGCAGGCGGTCAATATCAACCCCTAAGAAGCAATATTGAATATCGCCCAAGTACTTAGCAGACTGGCCTCAACACCCTGGTTTACTATAGACCGTTCCAACCGAAAGTTGTTGCTCTTCTACTCCATCGTATACTACCGTTATGCCTCCCAGAGCAATACTCCTCGTATCATCCCGAAATAGCCCGAGCCAGCGTGCCCATTTCTCAATCTTCGTTCCGTCAGTCGCTTGTTCCACTATAGGTACTTCGATACACGTTGTGGGTGCGCCTATGATGGGCTATCAACTCGAGTTCAAACGGAATCACTCCCTATCTTCAAACGCAGAGCCATATGAGACGGCATTGCTTGGATATGTCGACTCTCACCATATTGCGGACTCTCCAGGAGAGAGGAGTATGTTCGTAGACCATGCCCCGAGGGATGATCTTGAAACCGCAGCCAGTCAGATACCGGCCCCCCGTGTCAGTGAGAATTTCATGGCACCTGTTAATGACGTGAGTAATAGTTGAGAACCTCACTGCCGGTGCTCCAGCCTGACATGCACAGACCACCAACAGGAGATGTCAAGAGTGGACTTTGGAGTTTGTTCGTCATCTGGTTGTTCGGGGTCTACTTGAGGAGAAAGCGGTTCAGATTGTCCAATCGAAACGTGATTCGCCAGCCCATGGAATCGGTTTGCAGCCTTCTGAACGACGCTTAGTCTGAGGGGGATATCCAAAGTGATGCAAGAACCAAGTATTAATGGATGTATGACTTGGAAAGTCTTGGCTCCTAGCTACCACTAGTGAAGGCAACCCGAGAGACATTGCTATCAAACAAAGTCAATGAATATGGGTTGGAATACTCCGGGTTGAGATAAAACTAGAAAAAAGCAAAGCAGATGCCCGGCACTTCCCCAGAAGGGGTATGTACTACTGCACTTTGGACTGAGAGCACCTGCCCTTTCCGTTTTGGTTCAGCTCCGTTGGAGCCTTTCAGGCTGTCAGCACCATAACCTTTTTTCATAGTTACTGACTCCAGCCTAACCTTTCCTTCGGTATCATGTCCGCAACATAATATCTAGGTGTCAGACGGGTTTTGTTGATATACTTCGGACTACCACATTGCATTATTTCACAGAGGTTGTGCGATTGTTTCGCTCTCCTAAGCCGTTCATCCAAGCCAATATGTCATACAATATTCTAAGGTATGTGAAAGTGTGCTTTTGCTGCTATTTCCATATTCTATCAGGGAAGAAGCTAACAGGATCAACCCTCATCAGCAAGGCATGTTGATAGTTGCTGGAACCCGCAGCGACCGATAAGAGAGCTCCTTCTATCCGAGTAGTGTACGAAAGAGCACTTGCTTTTCAACGAATACGGTTTGCTTCGGGCATCTTTGACGGTTCTTCGCGAGTGTTAAACTTAAAATTTAGCATTTATAGAAACCTGCGGAGAATTTGAACTGGTCAAGCCGAAACGAAACGCCAGCTCGCCTCATCATGGCCGAGGAACTAGTGCCCGAGGTGTTAGTCGCATGGCCTACTAGAGATGTAGGCTTGAAGCCAAAATATTGGAAGACAAGTACACTTACTATGGGCTTAGATCATTTACATTTCAATCCTCGGACCGTTGTTGCTTGCAGCGCTATTGGAGTGGTTTCTTTTCCTTGCTGCGTTTATTTACTGTCTGATCAAAGTATATCAGAAGGCCGATCACTGGAGTATTCGAGTTCTCGCAGTCATCATGGCCCTTCTCATCACGCTGTGTAGGTGAGCTTGTGTAAGTGCAAAGTTTCATGAAAGGAACTATCATAACACTCATGTAGGGGAATCTTCCTTCCGGTGATGATTGCTATTCTTCCACTACCACCGCAGATCACGCAATATTTTCCTCATCAGCTCGTGTCGGTACTACAATGGTTCGCATTCTGGGCATTCTCTGCGCTTCTCATCATTCCCTGGCTATTTTGTGTCAATAGATTCGTGATTCACTCCTTAGGGCGAACCAAAAGGGTGAAGGAGGCTTTGGATGACCGCACCGCACCGAAAACTGTCATCGTCATGCCAGTATACAAAGAAGACCCCGTCGTTCTGATCAAGGCAATTGACTCAGTCGTTAACAGTGACTATCCTAGTTATTGCATCCATGTCTTTCTGTCCTATGATGGATGCAACATCGACGAACCTTATCTCCAAGTGATCAATCACCTTGGAATTCCAATTTCGCTGGAGAGTTACCCGCAAAGCATTGATGTGACATACCAAGGAGCAAGAATCACTGTGTCAAGATTCAAGCACGGTGGCAAACGCCATTGCCAGAAACAGACCTTCAGGCTGATTGACAAGGTTTATGCCGACTATCTAAAGCATCATGACGATCTATTTCTGTTGTTCATCGATTCAGACTGCATTCTTGACAAACTATGTCTGCAGAACTTCATGTACGACATGGAATTGAAACCAGGGAGTCAGCATAATATGTTAGCGATGACAGGCATCATCACTTCGACCACAGAGAGAAATTCCCTGATAACTGTTCTGCAGGACATGGAATACATTCATGGGCAGCTTGTTGAACGTACTGTGGAGTCTGGTTGCGGCGCTGTAACCTGCCTACCGGGAGCACTGACAATCCTACGATTCTCAGCTTTCCGCAAGATGGCGAGATACTACTTCGCAGACAAAGCTGAGCAATGTGAGGATCTCTTCGACTATGGCAAGTGTCACTTGGGAGAAGATCGCTGGTTAACGCACTTATTTATGATCGGGGCGATTGAACGCTATCAGATTCAGATGTGCACAAGTGCTTTCTGCAAGACAGAGGCGGTACAGACATTCTGTAGCCTGCTTAAACAACGACGCCGATGGTTTCTCGGCTACATAACCAACGAAGTGTGTATGCTGACTGATGTCAGATTGTGGAAACGCTACCCACTATTGTGTCTGGTGCGCTTCATGCAGAACACAATCCGGACGACTGCATTGCTATTCTTCATTCTGGCGATCTCGATCATCACAACTTCCAGCAAGATCAAGAACCTGCCTGTTGGCTTCATTGCAGTTTCGCTCGGTCTCAATTACATCCTCATGGTTTATTTTGGGATAAGACTCAAACGATTCAAAGCCTGGCTCTATCCCCTGATGTTCATCCTGAATCCTTTCTTCAATTGGCTTTACATAGTGTACGGGATTTTTACTGCAGGCCAGCGAACTTGGGGCGGGCCTCGAGCTGACGCAGCCAAAGCTGATGAGCATACTACACCAGAGGAAGCGGTCGAGAAGGCTAGGGTCCAGGGGGATGAGCTAAATGTCCAGGTAGACACCTTTCGAACGAAAACTGAAGAGAAAGGCGTTCCAATCCGGCCTTCATCCAAGGTCAATGGTCGCCTCTCATTTGCGCCACAGCTTCCAGATCGGTATTACGACTATCAAGGTGCTCTGGGGACCAGTCTCGCTAAATACCTGACCCCCCTTCCAGACGTGCCTCGCATCGGCCTTCATCCACATTGCTCATCTGACTCGGTCGCGACATCCGACTCTGGCGGTAATTCAATTTCTTTGCCCCAGCATGTGGAAACCTTGATGAGTGCCGAGGAACGAGCAAAACTCTACATTGGTAGCCAGGCGCAGGAGTCCACCGGACTTCTACACACACAGGAGGCAGACGGTGGAGAGCGTGGCCTGGACGTGCAGTCTAACGAGGACCTGGAAGACAACCGGGCGTATGAAATGCATACTATTGAGTCAGGGAGCGGAATTCCGAGCGGAAAAGCCCCGGTACTATCGTCAAGTGTGCCGCAATCTGGGATGCAACAATCTAGGGCTGTTCCTGGGAATATGTCTCAGCCCCATGAACACTTGCCACAGCCGAAATATACAAAGCGTCCTAGCAGGATTCCGAGGCAGAAGAGGAGATATATGCAACCAGAACAAATGGTTTGAACCGAAAGGCAGCGCATGAGAGTGACTTGGGAATAGAGCCCGACTGACCAGAGTACTAGAGCCTGTCTTCATGCACACATGTGTAATGAACTAGTTACTCGATTCTCATTCAGTCATGGCTTTTCGATCCGTTGTCTATTCACATCCTTTGTATTCTAATAACTTTTTCTCGCACGATCAACCAAGCCAAAGTTACTATTCCCTGAAATCATGGATGTGCGTATGGTAAAGTCGCGTCAACTCTATTTGGTCCCGATAACCAGGAGAGTAAGACGAATGGATGTTTACATGTTACCAAGCATGACACAACATTTGGAATATGATGATCGGATGATTCTTCTCGACAGAAGTCTGCAAACCAATGAGACCGTAAGATACCGTTATGCCAGCTGCAGTATCCGGGTCTATCAGACGTTTAACACCAGCTATAGAGTGCCAAACACACCCTCGTAGTTAACTGAAACGCAGGAGTGGCCAAAAAGATATGCACATGATGAGTCATCACCAACGGGAGAAAAACTCTGAACTATCGATAAGCCCCGCCAAAGCGGTCAGGTAGGGTTCTGCCGGCACACGGGGAGCGGTGAAAGGTGGGAGGCGTCGAGCAGCAGCCAGAAGGTTCGACGAGCGCCCAAAGAAGCCGGTGAAGCTGAGCTGGGATGCTTGCGAGCGCCAGGTCCCTTATTTATTCCTGTAATCCTCCGACCCGGGAACACCTACTTCTTATATATATTTTTTTGTCTGCATTGATCTCCTCTAGTGCGTAATTATACATTTTTAAGTTGTCTCCCAAGTGGAACCCCCCATCGAATTTGCGCCTAGATAGTATCTGCCTGATAGATACTACTAGTTTCAGTGACTGACGAGCCAGCGGTGCCCACGTTGGAAACTCGACGCCTCACCGCCCGCGAGCTTTAGTGGCGGGTCCTGCAGTTCTCGCAGTGCAAATTCTCCCCCTCCGTCTCGCTCTTTTCTCTGCCCTCTTTGGATCCTCCCCCAACCTCTCCCCCTCAGTCCCATCTTCCACTTTTTTCCTCTTTCATCCTCTCCATCACTCTTCTACTTCTTCTTCTTTCCCCTCTCTCCCCTTTTTCTTCCCCCCACTCTCTTCTCCCCCCTCTCTACCTCTTCCTCATCTAGACAATGTCTGTCGTCGGTATAGATTTCGGTGCCCAGAGCACCAAGGTCGGTGTTGCCCGTAACAAGGGTATTGATATTGTGCGTCACTCTTCCCCCTCTACCCAATTTTCTTTTCCCCTCCGAGCGCTGCCCATCCGCTCGTCATATTGACCTCAAGTAATTACTAACTGGTCCATTGTGATGGCTTACAGATCACCAACGAAGTTTCCAACAGATCTACTCCGTAAGTTCGCCCATTCACTTGCTTATCATGATTTTTATGTCGGCGCCATATTTGCTGCCCTGCCCAGTATACCTGTTACTCAGCCGTGTACTGACTTGTTTTTCTCCCACACAGTTCCCTTGTTGGCTTCAATGCCCGCTGCAGAGCTCTCGGTGAGGCCGCTAAGACGCAAGAGACTTCCAACCTCAAGAACACGGTCGGCAACCTGAAGCGCCTGATCGGCCGCACATTCAGCGACCCCGATGTTGCGATCGAGCAGGAGTACACCACGGCTCAGCTTTGCGATGTCAATGGCCAGGCCGGTGCCGAGGTCAGCTACCTCGGAAAGAAGGAGAAGTTCTCGGCTACTCAGCTGGTCGCCATGTACCTGACCAAGATCCGGGACATCACCTCCAAGGAGCTGAAGCTTCCTGTCTCCGACGTCACTATCAGCGTTCCCGCTTGGTTCACCGACGTCCAGCGCCGCGCCATGCTCGATGCCGGTGAGATCGCTGGCCTCAAGGTTCTCCGCCTGATCAACGACACCACCGCCACCGCTCTCGGTTACGGTATCACTAAGGTCGACCTGCCCGGCCCTGA
Source organism: Aspergillus niger (assembly GCF_000002855.4). Lineage (NCBI taxonomy): Eukaryota > Fungi > Ascomycota > Eurotiomycetes > Eurotiales > Aspergillaceae > Aspergillus > Aspergillus niger. Next base: position 1,274,125 of record NT_166524.1, read on the forward strand.
GGAGAAGCCCCGTCGGGTCATGTTCGTCGATATCGGCTACAGCGACTACACTGCCTCCATCGTCGAGTTCCGCAAGGGTGAGCTCAACGTCAAGGCTACTGCCTACGACCGTCACTTCGGTGGTCGCAACTTCGACCGTGCCCTGACCGAGCACTTCGCCGATGAGTTCAAGGAGAAGTTCAAGATCGATGTCCGCTCTCACCCCAAGGCCTGGTCTCGTACCCTGGCCGCTGCCGAGAAGATGAAGAAGGTCCTGTCGGCCAACCCTGCTGCTCCCATGAGCATTGAGTCTCTGATGGAGGACGTCGACGTCCGCGCCATCGTTAAGCGTGAGGAGCTCGAGACCATGGTCAAGCCCCTTCTGGACCGGGTCACCGTTCCCATTGAGGAAGCCCTGGCTGAGGCCAAGCTCAAGCCCGAGGACATTGACTTCGTCGAGATGGTTGGTGGCTGCACCCGTGTGCCCGCCATCAAGGACGCCGTCGCCAAGTTCTTCGGCAAGACCCTCTCTTTCACCCTCAACCAGGATGAGGCCATTGCTCGCGGCTGTGCTTTCAGCTGTGCCATCCTCTCCCCCGTCTTCCGTGTGCGTGACTTCTCCGTTCACGATATCGTCAACTACCCCATCGAATTCACCTGGGAGCAGTCGGCCGACATCCCCGACGAGGACACCAGCCTGACCGTTTTCAACCGCGGCAACGTTATGCCTTCGACCAAGATCCTTACCTTCTACCGCAAGCAGCCCTTCGATCTTGAGGCCCGCTACGCCAAGCCCGAGATGCTGCCCGGCAAGGTCAACCCCTGGGTGGGCCGCTTCTCCGTCAAGGGTGTCAAGGCTGATGCCAACGACGACTTCATGATCTGCAAGCTCAAGGCTCGTCTGAACCTTCACGGTATCCTCAACCTGGAGTCCGGATACTACGTTGAGGACATGGAAGTCGAGGAGCCTGTTCCCGAGGAGGGTGATGTGAGTGATAAACCCCCGAGGTCATTTTCGCGAGATGTTCCGATTACTGACAACTGATTAGGCCATGGACACCGATGGCAAGGATGGTGAGCAGCCCAAGAAGACTCGCAAGGTCAAGAAGCAGGTTCGCAAGGGCGATCTGCCCATCTCGACTGGCACTACCTCCACCGATGAGTCCGTCCTGAACGCCTGGACTGAGCGTGAGAACTCCATGTACATGGAGGACAAGCTCATTGCCGAGACCGATGAGAAGAAGAACGAGCTCGAGTCTAGCATCTACGAGCTGCGTGACAAGATCGACGGCGTCTACTCCGAGTTCGCCAACGAAGAGGAGAAGGACAAGCTGCGGGCTAAGCTGACCGACACCGAGGTAAGTTTTCAGAACGTTCGTTCCATCTGTCGTTTACCAGAAACTAATTGAGTTGTTCAGGACTGGCTCTACGAGGAGGGTGAGGACACCACCAAGTCGGTCTACGTGGCCAAGATGGACGAGATCCGCTTCGTCGCCGGTCCCATCATCCAGCGCTACCGCGAGAAGCAGGAGGCCGAGCGCCAGGCCCAGGAGGAGGCCGCCAACAAGAAGCGTGCCGAAGAAGAGGCCAAGCGTAAGGCCGAGGAGGAGGCCAAGAAGGCCGAAGAGGAGGCTAAGAAGGCCGAGGAGAAGCCCGACGCTGAGATGAAGGACGCTCCGGCTGAGGGCGAGAAGCCCGCTGAGCAGTAAATTTGCTCGATTGGTAGATAACGGTGAGCCCAGCTGTGGGATCGCAGCTTGATGACAATGTGGTCACGAACAATGCAATCATGTTGAACCCCTTCAGTTGTTTATTACGGATTTCTTTTATTATTTTTCCTTATTTTTTTCACCTTATTCTGGCCGGGTGTCGGCACTGTGATGTAGAACGACATGATCTCCCCTTTCAGTACTTGCTTTCCCTCACCGCGTTTATTTGTGGTCGGCCTGGAGATGATGGCCAGGTCAAACGGTGGAAGCAAACTGGCAGGGGCAAAAGAACTAGAGATATGCCATGGCGATGTGGATAGACCTGCTTGAAAAGTATATGATTGGTAATACAGAATATAGTATCTTTGCCCATGCAGTATGCTTGATCTTACAGGATGCTTCTCGGTGTTTAATTAGTAGTAGTGGACAGAGTGAGCCCAGTAGGGTGAAGATTACCCTTAATCAGAGTAACAGCGCCACATATTAAGTCAGTTATGACACGACAGTCGAAGTCGTTCGCCACCTTTCCAATTAAGACAAATAGATTAGTACTGCTATTCCCTAATTTCACCATTTAAAGATAATTACTCTTAGTGTTTGATGCCGATACACAACAGGATACCAAATGAAACTACTGTCAGCACCAATTATACTTTCAGCACATCACCCAACACTCCCTCCCCAGCAAGATCATGCATCAAATCCACCCACACCCACCTCTTCATAATCCCCCGCAACTCCCCCCACGTCCTGATCTCCAACTTCTCCAACGACTCCCGCAAATACCCCCTCATCCAGAGATCCGTCCCCAGAAACGACGGCAGCGGCGGCAATGCAAGGATTCCGACCATCAATAGCCAGAGAATAAGCTCCGAGGAATCCTCCTCTTCATCTTGACGACGTTGGCATTGTTCCATCAACGATAAAAGGCATGATTGATACGAGGCAGGGAAATATACGAAAGGCAGTGTCTTATCCTGCCACTGAAGAAAGGTATGATGGCAGAAGGTGAGGAGACCTAGACGGAAGGCTTCGTTGTTGCTGTTCATGGGGAAAGGCATTTGGAGAAGACGATACATTACGGAGGAGAGCGTGGAAGGGATGATGTCTGGGGAGAGGCGGCGTTGGGGGGTCTCGGTGATGCTTGTGTTGATTAGGGTGCAGAAGTTTTGGAGGACGTGAAAGGTTGTCTTTAGGGTTGGGTCTAAATGGAGTTGGGGGAGGATGGGATTGTTAATTTGGTTCAAGGTGGGGTTGAAGATGGTGGGGAATGGAGTGAGTGGCTCGAGGAATTTGTCTCTGAAGAACATGGGCGTGGTGTTGTTTTGGAGGGCGAGGCCTAGGTCCCATCTAATGGTGGTCAATTATTGTAGTAGGTTGGCTGTTATGGGGAAGTAGGTGGCTTACCTGAACAGCTCGATGAGAATCTTCTGGCTTTCAAATAAGCGCAGACCTCCTCGAAGATCCATGATTGTTCGAATGCCCTCCATGTGTTTCTGCGCGACCTCCGATTCGCCCATCAGATGCGCTGTCATGGCTAGCATTAGTACAGTTCGTACAGTGAAGTCGGATATTTTTGTCTGGAGATCGACGCCCGTCAGTCTCTCGCGGAGGATCTGCACGCCCTTTGCAAAATGGAGCATGGTCCTGCGATTAGCAAGTAGTTCATCGGCATTCTGTCGACCGTGAACCGAGCCCATGAACACCTCTGATGCGGACACGGTGAGATGCAGATACGCTGCATCGGAGCGTATAGAGTCGTGGAACCAGGATTTATCCCTACAGTCGAAATCAATCAAGAAACCCAATGGGAAGAACATTTGCATTGATAATTTGGCGACTAAATGGTATTCGCGTTAGCTACGCAAACGAACGATGGGTTAGGATACGGGAGAACCTACTTACATCGTAGTATATCAGCGAAGGTGCGGGAGTCCACTTGAACGGCGAATTGAGCGAAAGACGGATCAGGCCCCACGACTAGTTTATTCGACTGGATGATGTCGGAGTCCTGATACATTTTCGTTAATTGTGGCGATGGAAGCTGATCCTGCTGTATCGGACTGGGTTTTTTCCGTCGGTCGTATCGAGGCCGCCCTTTGTTTATGCCTTGCATTACATGGCTTCGGATAAGTCGACGGGTACTTCTGTCGGGCTTTTTGTTATCTGTTGATATAATGAAGTGCATGATTTGGTGGAGATAGCTCCAGTTGTATGCGCGATTTAGTAGGATGTGAAACGGGGAGCTCGGTCGAGATGCTGGCTGTGATGTGAAATCATAAAAGTAGAATGACATTCAGGGTCTTAATATCATTTACCCGAACAGGAACTTGAAGAGGGTGAAGGGGGCTTTTATGGTTGGTTTGTCAGCTGGTGATGCTGACAGGAACCGATGGCGTGTCGCTGCTTCTAATATCATTTGCCGATTCCGGTATAGTCACCGGCCTTGGTATACTTCCTGCTGGATTCATTCGGCGACACCATATCTACAATACTATTTTCCTTCTTGGGAAGCTGGAAGCAAGATAAATATCTTCTCAAGATGTCTCCCATGGTGAGTTTCTTTCTCTCTCCAATTACCAGAAATTCCTGACATACTCTTACTCTTTTGCAATTCGCACCATGTCCACAGATCGAAAGACCGTCCTCATCACGGGCTGCTCCGATGGAGGCATCGGAGCTGCACTGGCTGAGACCTTCCACGATCACCGCTATCATGTCTTTGCCACTGTGCGCACGCCATCAAAGGCCCCCAAGTCTCTCATCAACTCTCCCAATGCCACCGTCCTCACCCTGGATGTGCTGGACTCGACGTCTATCTCTGATGCCGTGGAAAAGGTGACGAAAGCCACTGGCGGCAAGCTTGACGTTCTAGTAAACAATAGTGGAGGCAGCATTATTCTCCCCGCTTTGGATACTTCAATCGAGGACGGCAAAAAGTTATTCGACTTGAATTTCTGGGCGCCCTTAGCTGTGACGCAGGCCTTTGCTCCTCTACTGATCAGGTCCAAAGGTTGTCTTGTAAACAATACATCAGTGAATGGAGCTCTACCATTTGTATTCATGAGTGAGTCCAGTCCCTCTCCAAATACAGTCACAGAGCCTGGCATTCTCTAACTAGTATATCTCACTTAAGGCATGTACAATTCCTCAAAAGCGGCCTTTATGAGCGCCAGCGAGACTTGGCGTATGGAGCTGGCTCCGCTGGGTGTTCGGACCATCACTCTTATGACTGGTGGTGTGAAGACTAAGTTCTTTGACAATTACGTCCCTCGCCAGGTCCCCGAGAACTCATATTACATTGGAGCAAAGGATGCTGTTCAGAAAATGGGAGATGGGAGCTTGCAGGATAGCGGCATCGACAGGTACTCATATGCCTCTAAAGTGTTTCAGGCAGTCGAGAGGAAGGTGTCAGGAAAGCTGTGGGTTGGTGGAGGCGCTGTTCCTGCGAAATGGGCACTGTGGTTATTGCCGCAATGGGGTGTGGTAGGTATCCTTCTCCTTTTTGCTGCAGAGTACCTATGTGGCATTGATGAAGATGATGTACTAAATGCTTTGGTAGGATTTGATGATGAGAAAAATGTTTCCTGTGTTTGGAACAATCGAAGCTGGGGTGAAGAAAGACGCTTAAAGTCGTATACTAGCTGCGCAACCGTCATGGCTGCGTAGCTGGGGTTACGCAGTCGCCGTGCCGTTATTCTCAGAGTAATGATAATGCTTTTTCCCCCAGGATTTGGTATCATTAATATAGTAGTCGCTTTTGGCCTATACAATTATAGTCACCTGATGAGCTCTGGTGTCCTTCCTTGTTTGCATACACTAAACCATTGCTTCTCACCAGCTTTCATGTCTTTTGGCCAAACTCATCACTGCATGAACCAGCACTCATCCAGTATCTCTTCGCTCATCAGCCAGACGATTATTATCCAAGAAAGTCTACACATCTATGGGAAGGCCTAGCTAAGCCCAACTAGCACCCCATTCTCATTCTCGAAAGTCATACTAATGCGTTCCGTCCATGGCCTAGCATTATAATCTGACACGGTTGAGAAGGTTTGGAATATGCGAGCCACAATGTATGTGAGCACAGTCATAGCATAATGTTCTGCTCTTTTGTTAGCCAGTGCATCTTGCGCATCACCGTAAATGAACGGAAGCTTACGGCCAGGGCAGATTCTAGGACCCTTATTGAACGGGATATAGCCAGCCATGTCTCCGCTTAGCTGTTCCCACCGCTCTGGACGGAATTCCTCAGGATCCTCCCCAAAATCCTTCCCTAAGCGATGCCTAGCCCAGGTGGAAAAAACTACAATGTCTCCTTTCATAACAAGAACCGGCTTATCACCATGAGCTCCACCTCCAGTTGGCAGGGTTGATTCCTTGTTTGCCACTCTCGCATTCAAAACAACTGGGGGAAATAGTCGCATCGCTGGACAATGATATTAGTGCATGACCTAACTGAGATGGCCAAAAGAGGTTTCGAACCTTCTTGAAGGACCCAGCGGACATATTGCAGCGTCCCGAGTTGCCCCCACGTTGGAGGTGTCAATCCAATGGCGTCAATGATGGATGCTTGCAGCTTATGCACAACGCGCTCGTTCTGGGCAAGACAGTAGAAAAGGCCCGAAAGTGTCGTGCTCATGCTATCGTTTGCAAGTAAGATACTCAAAGCTTGATCGGTAAGCTGTGATACCCGATTTGTATCGGAGTATGATTCGAGTGTAGGCAGTTCATCCGCCTCTTTGTCCACACTGCCTTGTCTTTCCAGATCTCTAACAACCCGAGTCATCACATATGCTCGTGAGCTCTTGCAAGCCTGCAGGAAGCTCCGTTTGGGTACTAAATGACGAAGCGGGCCACGGAAGCCATCTTGCACGATTCTATTCTTAACAAGAAGCAGATCCTTGAAAAATTGCTTCTTTTCTTGGGATTGGGTGGAGCTGAGAGCATCAATAGACTCTCCCAGGGAAAACAAGGTCTGCATGTCTAGAGACAGACCAAACGCGCAGGACTGGATATCGAAGGGTCGCCCATTCAGAGGGATGTGCCGAAGAAAAGCTTGGAAGTGCTGCTCACACAAGCTAAGATCGATGGCCTTGCGAAGGTCGGAGAGCCGACTTCGCAACTGTTCCCGGCTTGTTTTCCAGGCCGCACCGTCAAGGGTGAATATGCCATGTGGTGTGATTGGCTCAAACAATGGCCTTCGCAACGGAGAACTATCGAAGTCAACAAATGCCGCTGAAAGCAGATGTTTGATATTGTCCGCGTTGCAGGTAAATAGCAGCCGATACCCTAAGACATTGGAGGCATATGTCTCCCCATATCTCTCGAAGAGTGCATTTGTGTACGGGAGAGACGTTCGACGGCGGAAATGATATGCCAACTCGATTGATTTAGCGATGCCAAAAATGTCATATTGGAAGCGGTCGCTTTCGTTGGGCGGCTGCTCACAGCCATGAAGTCGCTCAAGTTGTCGCGATCTTCGGCGCTGGTTGAAATTATTTGCCAAGAGGGTGATCGCGACACCAACGGCAATTACAGCCAAAGCTAGGAGAAGGCCGTTTGGCCTGGAGGGTCCGGATAGCAGCAGTGCTGTCATGTTTGAATTGTACCTTTGGACATCCTGCATGGTGACAAAGCAAGGACAAAGCAGAGGCCATATGCTGACGGGGAACGGTTACGCTGGGTAACAGTCAGTCATGCTCGGATGACTGGTCTATCGAGTGAAAAGAGATTGCAGGTAAGCAGACCTGGAATCCTTGACGAGAGTGATTAACAGGGGAATCAAGGAAGGAAAGAGAGACCCCGCGCCCTCACATGCGACCCACCAATATCCATGCTACTAGAATACGCTAAACATGCTCGACTACTATAAATTTGCATAGTTTCTCCTTACTACAGAGCTGGAGAATCGATATAGAACATCTCTTCCTGTTGTCCGAGAGGCAGTTGTTTGCTGTTACCTCTACTACAACTTTATAATTGCTACTTTGCTACTTTCCACTCTCGAAACCCACGCCGGCTTTGTGATGATGACTTTGAGAGAAGAGGGCCACAAAGAAGGCATAACCCCCGGGAAAGAGCAACTTACTTCAGATATAGAGCATAGTCTGAAGCTTGCAACCGAATATGCTCTCAGTTCGATACGCTCTGATGGGCATTGGTGCGGGGAGTTAAGGTCCAATGTTACTATCACGGCCGAGTATATCTTCCTTCGACACGCTTTAGGCCTGGATTTGAGGACCGACAATGCGGCTTACTGCCGCTATATACTATCACAGCAGAACTGCGATGGTTCATGGGGCCTAGCACCTGAGTATCCAGGTGACGTATCCACCACGACTGAAGCCTACTTAGCACTCAAGTTGCTGGGGACGAGTCCAGACATGCCGGCCATGCAACAAGCTCGTGCATTTGTTCGCAAAGCAGGCGGTGCTGAAAAAGTTCGCGTTTTCACTCGCATATTCCTGGCAACCTTCGGCTTATTTCCATGGGATGCAGTGCCCCAGCTACCCGTGGAGCTAATTCTTTTGCCTTCCAGTTGTCCAATCAACATGTACACTTTAGCGTCCTGGGCCCGAGGAACGATTGCCCCGCTGCTGATTATCTGCCACCATCAGCCCGTGTACGCGCTACCGGAGGACTACCTAGATGAGTTATGGCTCGATCCGACGGACAAAAATGTGCCGTATGGCTCGTCACTCCGGGATCTGCTGTCTCGGGGAGACATTACTGGACTTGCATTTAGTGTCGTGGATAACTTGCTCTACTATCTGAACGGTCTGCGTTCCGTCCCTTTGCTCCGATCATACGCTCGACGAAAATGCATACAGTGGATCCTCGAGCGCCAGGAACCTACTGGTGACTGGGCTGGGATCTTTCCTCCAATGCATGCCAGTATTTATGCGTTCGTGCTGGAGGGCTACGAGCTAAATGACCCTCCAGTCCGCCTTGGAATCCAAGCATTGGAAAACTTTGCTTGGGAAGACGAGAAGGGCAAACGAATCCAAGCATGTGTGTCTCCCGTGTGGGACACAGCTTTGATGTCGATCGGGCTTTGCGATGCCATGTCGCCCGATAAGCAGATCCTCCAGCAGGCCATCACTTGGATCCGGAATCGCCAATTGCTGAAGCCCTGCGGGGACTGGCGCATCTACCGCTCTAAGCTAGCCCCTGGAGGGTTTAGCTTTGAGTACGAGAATAGCCACTATCCCGATGTGGACGACACCGCGGCCATCATTCTGGCTCAGCTTAAGCAGGATCCCCAGTCCGTCGCTTCGGACTCGGTGATTGCAGCAGCAACATGGATCCTAGGCATGCAGAACCCCGATGGAGGCTGGGCCGCCTTTGACGTGGAAAATGATAAGCTGTTCCTCAACAAAATTCCCTTCAGTGATATGGACAGCTTATGTGACACCTCCTGTGCCGATATTACTGGGCGGATTCTGGAAGCCTTCGGTTTAATGATGAAGCGTGAACTGAAAAGACCCGTCCTTTCTCCAATGCTACGGCATGCATGCATTCGGGGGATCACATACCTTGCATCCACACAAGAGTCCAACGGAGCCTGGTTCGGACGATGGGGATGTAATTACATCTATGGGACGTGTCATGCGCTGTGCGGATTGGCATATTACATGGAAGACGACAAGCGAGTCAGTGGGCTGGTGGCGCCGGCGCTACAGTGGCTAAAATCCAAGCAAAATGACGACGGCGGTTGGGGCGAACCGCTACTATCGTACCGAACACCGGGCACTCAGCTGCAGCAGCAATCAACGCCATCACAGACTGCATGGGCGCTAATGGGACTATTGGCCCACCTTCCCCTCACTGACCCTGCGATTGAGCGGGGGATTCGGTGGCTGGTATGCTCACAGCAGCCGGAAAAGGGCAATGGAGCTTCCTGGCCCGAAGCGGTCTACACGGGAACAGGATTTCCCAATCATTTCTATTTGGGCTACGACTATTATCGGCATTACTTTCCCATGATGGCTCTTGGGCGCTATTTGCAGGCGAGTCAAGCCCAGGCTTGAAGATGCCGCAAGGAGGTGTTTCGCAGCCAACCGATCGATCACATGCGTCTGCGCCTTTGAACAATAACTTGGATAACTATGTAGACAGAGATTGTGAGGCAGTCACCGCAACTAGTATATATATCATATTTTTTAGTATTTACCAGGACTATCTGAGTGTTTTCACCTGTAGTACTTTTTAGCTTCGACTAGTTCCTGGTACGTCCTTGCAGCATAGTAGCAACACAACCTTAAAATTGTAGGAACTTTCTTTTTTCAGTACTGCTGACACGTGTGCCAACCCAAGATTAACTTTACAACCGTACCATTCTTCAAGAATAAACTTATCAACGCCTCATTATGCGTAAACATGAAGAAACGCGGCAGCATTACCATGCTGTATAACCACCAAAAATCGGAGAGAGCTGATGCTCACGTATTGTGACAAAAACTATCAGATCATGCATGAGACACTCATGAAAGCGAGTGAATTCCTAGCCATCGCCACCATTTTAATTTATTCAATTAGCCGAGCACAACTGCATAATGCAGCTAGATATCACTAGTAGATACTCCGTATGTGGATCCTTACTTGGTCAAAGCGGCCAGAGAGTAGTCCCGGGATACTCATTAGCACATGAATTGACGACAACAAGGAATTCGAGTGAACAAGCACGAGACACGTAGCGTGCATACTGTTTGTTTGTCGGATATATTGGATTGGATCGGGACTTGAGAGTCGGTCTAGATGGACTAGTGGATATGGATAGTGTACTCCGTATGCAGACCCCGCTTCCTTTGTTGGGATCACAATGGGTCTGTTCATTTGGATGGATTTGGTAGGTGCTCCGTAGTATGAGCTAGCATTTTGAACTAGCAGGGCTGAAGGGCGGAAAAACATTTCCTTCTCCGTGTGGTCAGGTAGTATCTAGTGGGACTGCGAAGAATGTACCCAAAAGGATCGTGAGGTACTTCTTGAGAATCATTGGTTCTTCTGAAGGTATGCTGTGAGACATCGTAGATTGGGACGGGCTCTTCAGCGGGCGTGCCAGTATGTCGAGGGGGAAAGGGAATATCGTTCTTCGGGGCGGGCGGGGCGTGCGGCTGAACTGCATGATCGTGTTGTATGAAGTTGCCTTTCGTCACATTCCCCTTCCTTCAAGTGGATCAAGATAGATCGATTGCATTATTGGGAACGTGGCGGGGCGCAGTGATTGCTTTCCCTCTTGTGGGACTCTGAGCAGCTCCTTCCCTGCTTGAACCCCCCCCTCTTCCCGGTTGGCATTCGTGTGACTTTATGATGCAGATGGAGATGAAGATGACAGCTTGTGCAGAAAACCAGAGAGCCGTGGCATGCCTGAATTTCTCTGCATTCCGCTCCTCCTTTCTTGTTTGGCCCACGCCTTGCACGATAGCCCAACAAAATGATGGATTTTTTCCCGATCTTCAACCGTGCCCGGCCAGCAACTGTGCCCACTGACAAGGTTGTCCCCCTACGGTATTGGGATGACCTAGACTACCTCCGTCGTCTCTGCCATGATTTCACCTTTCGCTTTGACGACGTACTGGACGCCTCCAAACTCGATGCTGCTCTGGCACGTTTGACAGAGATTGGAAACTGGGGCCAGTTGGGAGCTCGTCTGCGCCTGAACGTATGAATATGAAGATTCCTCCATTCTCATATCAATTCCTGCTGGTATCAACAAGGCTAACGCTCTCTCCAAACCAGGATCAAAATCGCCTCGAATACCACATTCCTGCTGAGTATACCAAGGCGCGGCCTGCATACAACTTCACCACCAATGAGTATGGGTTGCGCATCTCCGAGCACGCACTCGGTAAGCAGCTACCAAAAGCAGGCCAAGATCAATCGGTTCTTTCGCCTTCGCCCGCTGTCTTCGCTCCTATTGTCCGCCATCCGGATAGTCCTCGTAAATTGGCTGATTGGATTTACACTGATCGGCCACAACTTCATATCCATGTTTCTGTCTTTCAAGACGCAACTCTCGTGACGGTCAGCTATGTTCATACGCTTTTTGATGCTATTGCGCGGACAACCTTCTTCAAGGCGTGGATAGCTGTTCTGCGGGGTCGAGAAGACGAAGTACCACCTTTCATCCCTTTTGAACATGATCCTCTGCGCACACTGGGTACAGAAGCCCCGGTGAAGCCGTATAGTAATTTTGGCCGCGCTCTTAGCGGACTTAGCCTAGTGATATTTGGGCTGCGGTATCTGTGGGAGCTACTGTGGTACCAGAAAGAGGAGGAACATCCTATTCGCCTGCCAAGACGATGCGTGGAACAGCTGAAGGAATCTGCTCGAAAGGAGCTTGCTGCAATGAGTCCGGATAATGAGGCAAAGGCACCCTTCCTGAGTGAAGGCGATGTTGTAATGGCGTGGTGGGTGAGGACCATCACCACAGCTCTGAATCCTGCGCCAAATCGAACCATCATGGTCATGAACGTCTTCAACGTATGGGCACTTTTTGAAGAATGGTTTCCGAGTGGCGGAGCGGGGTTCATTGGAAACGCCTTTTTCTACTCCTACACACTGCTGGTTGCAAGCCAGGTTATCCAGGATGCTAGCCTCGCGTATGTGGCGTCCAAGAACCGTAAAGCCCTCATGGAGCACCGGACAAAGGAACAGGTTCAAGCCTTGACCTCCATGCAGAGGGCATCGTTCACTCGGACACCACCAGTTGTCGGAGATGCCAATTTGCTGTTCATGGCATGCACCAATCAACACAAGGCCAGATATTTTGAACTGGACTTCTCGGCCGCCGTGGTGGCTCCAGGAGTACCTCTGAGCGAACGACCACATGCTCTAGGTAGACCGTCGTATATCAACGACATTGAGACTTGTCAGGGTTATCCGACCCGGAACGTAGTCAGGATTATCGGGAAGGATGCTGCGGGGGATTATTGGCTTCTGTTCAAAACCCGACCTGGGGCGTGGGCAGCAATCCATAGACAGTTGGTAGCATTGCTGGAGCTGGATGAGCAGAAATGATGTATGTTAAGCGGATTAGCTATACGTTAAACTTGAGACCAGGGGTTCTGGATTTGGAAAGAACCATGTCAATGCCGTGACCCACGTAGCAATCGCATTTTAGTCCAATCCATTTTAGTCGATCACATCTTAGTCCTTATAAATAAGCCGGTCGCCCGGAGCATTTAGCCTTAGTTCAGCACTTTGGGATTAAGCTACTCATGAGCATGTCCAGCCAGGGAATCCCACTCAAGGTTATCCAGCCAACTGCCGACACAACGCATAAGGCAGAGGCCCTCCAGTCCCAAATTCATATAGTGCGCAGCACTGCCAATATCTTTACCATTTACCGAACCGCCAACACATCGCAGCTATGTCTGCTGTTTCTATCAGGATGCTGCGCAATAGTCGCGGGCGCAGCAATGCCTCTAGTGACAGTCGTGTATGGAAACTTTGCACGCGAGTTCATCACCGGAGATAACAATGCACCGGACGAAATTCGACACCATGTTCAGAGTCTCGCGCTCTACTTGGTGTATATCGGTAGGCAGATCTGGATTAATCCGTTATCTGTCACCATCTGACGCAGCAGCGCAGCAATCGGGTCTCTGATCACGACTGCCATCAGCACATTTGGCTTCAACACCATCGGAGAGCAAATCTCGCGCCAGCTTCAGCAGAAATACCTCGCTTCAGCCTTGCGGCAGAATATGGCTTATTTCGATGTGGTCGGTATTGGCGAGTTGACGTCTCATATGGATCAGGATATGAAGCTTATCCAAGCTGGTATCTCGCAAAAAGTTGGTGAGCTTCTTTCTGGGTTGTCTGGCTTTGTTGTTGCAATTATCTGCGCGTTCATCCAGAATGGGCGCTTTGCAGGCATCATGATCTCTCAACCGATTGCCCTGCTTACACTCATCGGCGTGATGGGGGGATTTTTAAGTTTAACACAGCGAAGGAGTCTAGCTCAGTACGTCAGAGCAGACAATTTGGCCCAGGAAGTGCTCAGCGCCATGAGAAGCGTCATTGCTTCTCGAAGCCAGGAAAGGTATGGCAAAAGGTATTACGAAGCGTTGCGACATCCAGCAGAATTGGACTTTCGGGAGCGCTTCATCTTCGGTATGCTTGTTGCAGGGTCTGTCATGGTTATGCACTGGGCGAACGGGTTGGGCGTATGTATATAGTTAGTCCCCTTCCAGTTTCTTGCTCCAGCCACGCTAATGATTGCCAAGTTCTGGCAGGCTGACCATCTCCTCCGCCAAGGGCATTGCACTATTTCGGAAGTCTTGACAATTCTGTATGCAATGGCCGTTGCGGGTGGAATGCTAAGCCAAGCATTGCCATCCATTGTCAATATCACCCAGGCCAACGCGGCTGTCAGCCGTGTCTTTTCGGTCATTGAGCGGGAATCACCGATAGATCCTTCTGCAAGTACCGGGGTGACGCATAGTCGGGTCAGAGGAGATATTAGCTTCGAAGATATACACTTTACGTATCCTTCGCGGCCTGAAGGGAAGGTTTTGAAAGGTGTCGATTTTGTTGTACCTGCTGGACACACTGTAGCGTTTGTTGGACCATCTGGGTCTGGGAAATCAACCGTGTTTGCCCTTTTAGAACGACTGTACCATCCACACAGTGGTCGGATCATGCTGGATGGCGAGCCGATTGATGCCATGAACGTCGCGTGGCTAAGGTCGCAGATTGGGTATGTCGGTCAGGACGTCACCCTGTTTCGTGCATCAATACACGATAATATCGCATATGGGCTTCCCAAAGCTGCCGCTGAGGTGCTTCACGACCACTATCTTTTGCCTTCCAGTTCTGATACTGATTTTGTGAGGTAGAAAAAGGACGCATACGAGATACGAAAGCTCGTAATCGAGGCTGCCAAAGTTGCCCAAATTCACGATTTCGTTGCGAGTATGCCCAAGGAGTACAACACCATGATTGAGGCACATGGATCAAATCTCTCAGGGGGTCAGAAGCAGCGTCTTGCCATTGCCCGTGCAATCATCTCTCAACCAGCTATATTACTGCTGGATGAGGCCACGGCTGCACTTGACAGTCGGTGTGAAAAAGCAGTTCAGGAGGCGCTGGACAAAGTCGTCAAAGGACGAACTACCTTGATAATAGCCCACCGGCTGTCGACAGTCCAGAATGCTGACAAGATCATCGTCATGAAGGACAATCAGATCCTAGGCCAAGGCTCCCATGCGGAGTTGTTGAGTACATCTGCGATGTATCGAGAATTAGTGAGGCATCAGGCACTTGAAGCATTCCATCGATCAGAGGGAGACAGGCTTATCAGACAACGGCCGCACTCGTTGAGCACTCATGAAGAACATTCCAAAGATATCCTGGTCAAATTTGATACGGTGGACATACCAGAGGACGGCCTATTAGCAGTACGGTCGTCCAGTAGCAGTGTCGGGCGTGTTTGGAGTCTCAATAGACCAGAGTTTCCTTACATAGCCGCTGGCGTGAGCTTCAGCGTTCTGGCTGGAATAACATATCCTGTTCAAGCAATCTTCTTTGGTAACGGGATCATGTCAATGATTAATCCTAGCCTCAGTACCGGTGGACATAATGTTGAATTCTGGGCCACCATGTACCTTACCCTCGGTATTATCGCATTTGTCGTTTATTCGGTACGGGGATATTGCTTTGCCGTGTCCGCATCACAGTTGGTTCTCCGAGCCCGCTCGCAGTTGTTCAAACATCTGCTTGTGAACGATCTCCCCTTCTTCCAAGACAAGGACAATTCGATTGGTGCATTGGTCAGCTTCCTTGCATCTGGGCCTCGGCAAATCACTGGTGTTTCGGGAACATCACTGGGGCTTGTGGCTGAAAGCATTGTGATGCTCGCGACAGGAATTACCATCGGGTGTATCTTTGGGTGGAAGCTTGGTCTTGCTGCGACAGCAACGGTCCCATTAGTAGTTGTTTCCGGCTTTATGCAATACCACACTGTGGCGCGAGTACAGGAATACATCAAGCGTGACACTAGTGCTGTGGCTATTGCACATGAAGCCCTTTCTGCCATCAAGACTGTGACGGTTCTTGGTCTGCAGAAGGCCATCAGTGCATCGTTCGAAAGTGCAAGCCATCGAGACAGCCAACGCAAATACTGGCTGATGTTTGCTGCGACATATGAGTGCACTACCTCCCTCCGGGCGTTGAGCATCGCTTTCGTTTTCTGGTACGGCGGCACACACCTAATCGCAACTGGCGAATACAATGTCCAGCAGTTCTTCATCTGCTTCGCAGCCACGATGTGGGGATCTCAGTCTGCGTCCGTGCTTTTCGCACATGCTCCTGACATTGCAGGTTCTCAAGCTGCTGGTGCTAGACTGGAGGAGCTGATGCGCGCCGGAATATCAGCAGCCACCCACAGAAAGCTCAATAATGGCGACGCTGACGTGCCAAGTATTACCGCTAACGTTCGCTACGACGCGTCAACTTCAGATATCCAAGCCATTCGTCTCAATTAGCATTGAAAGATGTGAGTCTGAACGCTCCAGCGGGTGCCTTCATTGCTCTCGTGGGTGCTACAGGCAGCGGAAAGAGTTCGGTCATAAATCTGCTGGAGCGCTTCTACACCGGTGAAACTGGCGCAATAGCACTAGATGATATGCCCATTGAACAATATAACCTCGACAGTTACCGAGGGTATCTAGCGCTGGTCGACCAAAATCCTTGTCTAATCGGAGAAACTCTGAGCGATTGCCTGCAGAGTGGTGAGCTGGTTGTATTAGACGATGAGATCTTGGCCGCTTTGGAGGACGTTGGGTTAGCCGATTATGTGGTACGGGCCTTCAACCCCTCAAATATCCTTGTTACATATCCTGACTATCTTGATAATTTGTCAGCTATCACTCCCTCAAGGCTTAAGCACTCCAGTCATGGCCAACGGATCGACCCTGTCCGGGGGCCAGCGCCAGCGCATGGCCATCGCGAAGGCGCTTCTATGTCGGCCAAAGATTCTGTAAGGGGCCCCTTCATAGAAAATCCGTGATTAGTGGATCCTAACTCCTGTCAGTCTGCTTGATGAAGCAACTTCAGCACTAGACTCCGCCTCAGAGGAACTAGTTCAGAGGACACTTCAACGTGTGATGAAGGGGCGAACGGTCATCGCTGTTGCCCATCGACTGAAGACAATTGTCGATGCTGATGAAATCTTGGTATTCAAGCATGGACATATTGTAGAAAGAGGGACCCACAAGGAGTTGATGCAACTCGAGGGCGAATACTGGCAGATGGCCAGGTTACAGCAGGTGATGGGAGAAGCATGAACTGTGGAAGTTGTATATGCCCGGTTAGCACATAGTTGGACTATGCAGTTATGAATGGACATAACGTATTAGTAAGCGGAAAATGTTATGAAAATACCGAACCAAGAAATCCAAGACCCTGAGCATCATCATGTGACCCGGCAGTAGGCTTGGCAGACCCGAAAACAGACTAGTCAAGTGACCCGGCATGAAGGTCTGATCCCCCCAAAACAATCCATACAAAAACGAGTACGAGCGGAATCACCGGATGCCACCAATTACTCCCACCCCTTGGCAGACAGACCTGTCCGACTATTCGATACTCCTTGGCATATTTCTTATAAACAGGTCTCAGCACCAAAATTTAGCTAGCCACCTGATAGGTCGGTATATTAAAAAGTACTCCGTAGTTGAAAACTCGGCTCTCCTCCTGCCCCTGTACTTTGATAGGCAACAACCAATACCTGCACGGAGGCATTTGATAGCTCCGAGATTGGCAGGGTCCTGTTCCCTTCCGCGCAGATGCGTCGGAGAGAAGTGAGCGAATTGGTTCTGCTTGGGTTCAGCCATCAAGACTAAAGTAGCATTTCTGTGGGGACGACGACTAGTCAGGAAAGTCCAGGGGGGTTAACCTAACCTGATGGTTGGAAAGCAACCTTGGTTCTTCCGAATAAGGGGCAGTTCGTTACGGTATTGGGAGTTAGGGGTGGGTGTATGGATGTCGTACGATGGTGGTATGTAACTACTACGACCACCTAGACGACTACTTTTGTATCTCCCTGGAAGCAACCGGACTGTTTCAGATGCGCGATAAGATTCTGACAATATACTCGGTAGCGGAGTCTAGTACTCTTTTCATCTTTTATGGGGGATTTAATTTGGGGGCGGATAGCAGGTGGAAGTTGGAGGTAGGTACTATGCTCGTGCGTATGTATATAGAAGGACTTGCTTGACTCGAGTCAGGTGCAAGGATCGTTAGCGCTCGATGGTGTGTATCCAGTAGTTGTTGGTCGATAATGCAGGGCGTACTGTAGGGCATTTGTCTGCCCTACGAGGTGCATGATGTATCGATCTCGCTGGACATTATTAATACGTCTCTTGGCCTCAGCATCCTTTTAATTCTTGGCCTCATAGCAGGAGCGGAATCTCATATATGATTCGTGCCAACACACTGCCCCCTTGTGCTTTAGGGGAGTTTCAACACTGCAGGTCATCGTCTGAGAACCAGCCGTTCGGCGCCTCCAAATTGTCCTGCTTGCAGGGAAGGGAGGGACACGGACACTAAAATACAATGGGGAGATTTTCAGGATGGTGTCACCGTGGCACGGATAATTAGCCAAAGCCATCCTGCATCTGTGCTGTGCTGACTACTAGACACAATGGAGTCATGGACATTGCGACCAGGGAAGACCAAGGGGGGTGGGTGTGTAGCCCTATGAATCAGTTGGCTGCTTTGCTGAAGCTGGTTGGTGTTACGGTAAGCGGATGGTACGGAAGGCGTTCCCGTATGTAAGCAGTAGTAACAAACATCCCTAGGAGGGAAGATAAGTGGGGAGGGAGTGGGAAACAAAAAAAAGAGAGCCAAAGACACGTCGGGAAAGATGGCACGCGAGGCCCGACTCTTTTCCTCTTTCTTCCCTGAATTCGGCCAAAATCAATCAATCAATTATGGAGCGCCGTCTCCTTTGGGTGGATTCTTTGATGGTTGCCTAGGAACTATTACTCTCGTGATTCCGAAGAGAAGACCATCCATCCTGACACTCTCCTACAAAAGTATAACAAGTAGCTCTCTTTGTCCTCATGGGAATGGAGCATTGGCATGCCGGCGTGCTTCGCGCAGCCAACCAGCTCCCTGTCGTCATGGCTGTTATCCTTGCCGATCTGGACCTGCAGAGCGTCATCCACGGAAAGGGTCCAAGGCCTATTCCCAACTTGTGCCAATGTAATAATCTATCTAATGAGGGTCCTCAGTGGGCCTCCCAAATGTCGCCCCGCTTGGCTGGTTGTTGAAGTCACCCCGTTAATACGGAGTCGTATTTGATTCTATTCTTCCTCGGCCTTAACCAATTTTCCCTCGCCCCCAGAGGTGCAAAGCTTTTTCCCGTCCTGTGTTAACTGAACGGATTCGTCGGATCTTCCGGTTTGATTTGCGGGCTCGTGTGGTTCTCGAAGCCTGTCTAGTCGGACTATCAAGAACCGTTCCCCGTGCTTTTCTCTCCTGATCTTCCTTTCCTTTTCCTTGTATCTTTCCCCCCCTCAGTCTATCTTTCCCCCCTGTCTTGTCCATGCCTGATTGGCGTGTCGAGTCGGGCTGGCACTTACTTGGCTGCTCTCATTGTTAGCACCGGTGGCCTTCTTTTCTCTCGTCCGATGCACCACGCGAATTATATGTTTCGACGTATGCGGCTATAACGCATTCGAGCAACGACTTGGCAGCCCTGTTCTGATCCCCCGCATCAACCGGATCAACTTTTCATACTCACCCAAACATCACCTACCCGGTCCAGAATGCAAGCAGGGGCATGATTGACCTCCCGAACTGTCAAAAATAAAAACCCTTTTCAAACACACAACGTTGACATCTGCCGCCGGACATGAACCCTCGGGGCCTGCTGGCCGTCCTCACCTGCGCGATCTGGTCAGCAGTGGCCACAGCACGCCCCAGCCCCGCAGAGCACAGCAACCACGGCAGTTTCGTCAACCGCAATGACCCAGACCCGCTGTGGCAGAAGTACGGGCTGAACAAGTCAGACGAGTTCAAGTATTTCCATGAGCCAGGTCGTGACGACACCCTGGGCCACTATGACTCGCGATTTTTCCAGGGGGAGCCGGTTCCGGACGCGGAGCGATCTATCACATTGACGCATATGATCCGAGCATATCTGAACTTCTTTGAGGACAATGGATTGGAAACATGGATTGCGCATGGGACATTGCTGGGGTGGTGGTGGAATGGCAAGGTGAGCTATTCCTGATGCACCAGACATGGTTAGTTTTGGCTGTTTTAACCCTTCTTCTTTCCAGATCATGCCTTGGGACTGGGACATCGACACTCAAGTCATGGATACCACACTATTCCATCTCGCCGACCACTTCAATCAGACCGTTGTCCAGTATACCACTACCGACCCCGACGTCGAGCGCCGGTACCTCCTCGATATAAACCCGTGGGCGCGTCAGCGTGATCGCGGCATGGGACTGAATATAATTGATGCGCGCTGGATCGACATCAGCACGGGGCTATACATCGATATCACAGGGCTAAGCCGACTGACGGCCGAAAAGCCCACAGAATGGGAGTGCAAGAATGGGCACAAATATCAGACACACGATATCTATCCACTGCGGAGATCGACGTTTGAGGGCGTGCCAGCCAAGGTGCCATTTAGGTACGATGGGGTGCTAACAGAAGAGTATACAAAGAAGGCGTTGACGAACACGCAATTTCACAAGTGAGTAAATCCCCCTCTAGCCGAGAGCCGCCTTATGCTGACATGTGATAGTCATACGTGGGATGCGGAACTCGAAGAGTGGGTGCTGGATGTGCCGGCCGCAATGGACGACCGGCAGTATGAGTGAGCCAGTCATACCGGCTGCATATTCTCGCTATCGACTGTCATAAGTGCATCATTGGATGGTGTCATGGTCATTTTTGGTAAATAATCATATAAGGATCGGAGTTCAGGGTACAGGCGGCGTTGTGGACAGTCAGCGTTCTGCAGAGTCAATCTAGTGGTCATACAATCTTTCTGCATCATTCTGCACAAGCTAAATCAGGCGTAGTACACTTGTAACAGAGTAGGACCCGCGGGGTGATCAATCCCAGACAGCATCTCTCAACGCCAAACAGCCTCGGACCAGCCGAAATTAAGCAGCGACGATCCGCTCGCTACCTGAGGCACCAGTAACCAGGGGCCCTTCCATTACATACCAGTAAAAAAAGGTGAAACCACACTAACCTTAATCGACTAGCTCTTATCACCTATCACCACGTGATAAAACCATGCTTATCGCCTTATCGCTGACAAAACAAGATCGAACTCCATCGAAGATCATCACCACTTCTGCGTCTTTGTATATAATCCAACTTTCTCCCCCACAATACTCCCCCATTTCACGCGCCACACACATCCATCCCCCAACCATGACCGACACCGAATCCCCAACGGGGGGCACCCTAACCCTCCAAATCCACCACCGCAACGCCTCCCACTCCCTCACCCTCCCAACCACCAGCACCCTCACAGACCTAACAGAGCTAATCTCCTCGACACTCCAAATCCCCCCAACCCACCAAAAGCTCCTCATATCTCCCTCCCCCGGCATGCTCAAACATCCATTCCCACCAACGCCCCTCCAGGACCTCCTCCCCCTCACCTCCCCCAAATTCAAACTCACCCTGCTGGGCACACCCCCGCGCGACATCGAGTCCCTCAACACGCACGGCACAGAACTCAAAGCCCGCGCTGAAGCCCGCGATCGCGCACACCGTCTCTACGCCGCGAAACCCACCCCGTCCAGCACCTCCTCCAACATCAGCAAAATCCACACCCTCGCCAACAGCGCCAACGGCAGCGGCTCCTACACTTTCCACCGATGCGTTCCGCTCCCGCATCTCCCTAACCCTTCTAAATCATTGACGTTTCTTGAACGCCTCCGCGACGACCCCGGGATTAAATCCGCGATGCAGAAACATAAGTTCTCTGTGCCGCTGTTAACGGAGATGGATCCGGCTGAGCATACGACGAGCGAGTCGAGAACATTGGGTCTGAATCGGAATAAGGGCGAGGTGATTGAGTTAAGGCTGAGGACGGATGCGTATGATGGGTATAGGGATTATCGCACGATACGGAAGACGCTGTGTCATGAGCTGGCGCATTGTGTGTTTAGTGAACATGATCGTGATTTCTGGGATTTGACGTCCCAGATTGAGAAGGAGGTTGAGAGGGGGGATTGGACGAAGAGTGGGAGGACGGTGGGGGATCAGGAGTTTTATAATCCGGGGGATTGGGAGGGGGTTAGGGAGCAGGGTTTGGTGGTTGATGAGAAGGGATGGACTGGGGGGCAGTTTGTGCTTGGGGGTGGGGGTGGTGGTGATGGGAGAGGAGAGAGTCGGAGGGAGGTTTTGGCGAAGGCGGCGGAGGAGAGGATGAAGAGGGCGAGAGAGAGAGAAGGGGAGGGCAAGTCGTGATATACCATGATGGATCTTGTTAGTTTTGGTTGAGTGGCTTGTGTATAGTTTCTGGATTCGCGTAGCATCATAGTATCCACTCCATTGCTGACACCAGCATTTAATGACATGAAATGATATGATATGATACCATACTATCTACTTTTACACCTGCTCATTCACAAACAAACCCGCCATACCCTGGCCCGTGCCAATGCACATACTTGTCACCAGGATCTTCTTCTTCGTCCGGCGCGCCTCACTGAGAATCGTGCAGATCTGGCGTGCGCCCGTTGCGCCCAGAGGGTGGCCAAGGGCAATGGCACCACCGCGCGGGTTCACCTTGGCGTGCTCCAGACCAAGGTTGTTAAGGCAGTAGACAGCCATGGAGGCGAAGGCCTCGTTAATCTCGTAGATGTCAATGTCGTCCTTGTTCAAGTTGAACTGGGACAGCAGCTTGGGGATCGCTGCCGTGGGACCAATACCCATGATCCGGGGCGGCACTCCCGCGACGGTGGCACCGCAGAACTTGGCCAGAATGGGCTGGTTCAGCTCAATAGCCTTGGAGCGGCGCATGAGAAGAACAGCGGCGGCTGTTCACACACAGACATAGTTAGCACAATCCTCATAACTCAACCATCATGAATATTACTTACCACCATCCGTAACCTGACTCGAGTTTCCTCCCGTGCTCCGATTACCGAACTGCGGGAAAGCAGGACGGATCTTGGCCAGCGACTCTGGCGTCGTACCATAGCGAATACCCTCATCCTTCGTCAACGTAACCTGCTTCAGCTCCCCAGTCTTCGGGTCCTTGACCTTTGTGGTAATGGGGACGATCTCGTCATCGAACCAGCCCGCCTTCTGAGCCTCCTCTGCCCGACGGAAAGATTCCGCAGCGTACTTGTCCTGCTGCTCGCGCGTGATGTTGAAGTCCGCACCAACATTCTCCGACGTCTGACCCATGGGCTGCATGCAGTCCGCCGCTTCCTGGTTGCGAAGGACCTCCTCGTTGAACGGACGCGGCAGCCGGTCGCCACCAGCAGACATCAACTCCGCACCGACAGCGATACCAACATCAATGGCTCCAAGCTGAATCTGATTCGCGATGTCCTGTACGGCCTTCAGACCAGACGAGCAGAAGCGGTTCACGGAGGATCCACCGGCAGTGTGAGGGATGCCGGCTGCGAGGGAGGCAGCGCGGACGAGGTAGGCTGCTTTGCCGTCGCCGACCTAGAATAATAGTATGAGGATTAGTAGCCCGGTATCCGTAAGGAGGACAAGTTGGTGCTCACATTTCCCAGGCACACATCCTCAACTAAAGCGGGATCCAGCTTAGATTTAGAGAGCACTTCCTTCAACAGTGCGTAGAGGATGTAATCCAGCTCTGTATCCTTGAATCCACCCTTAACGGCCTTTGCGAGGGGCGTGCGCAGCGCAAGGGTGATGACTACATCGTCTGGGTTCTTTTGAGTGCTGGTGGGTGCTGATTAGCGGTGTTTGTTTGTCGGAAACGGTCTGAAGCTTACATTGCGGCGAGTCCACTATTGCCTGTCGGCTTCAGGTGACTGAGAATAGAGTTTAGACGATCTGCTGCCATGATGTTTTGAGTAGCTGTTGTGAGATTCAGCGGTCAGTTTCTTAGAGGTGGATTGGTTGGGGGAGCTGATAGCATGAAAGAGATGAGTCTGTCGGGCGCAAATTGGTGTTGAAAGGACCGGTGCAGCTGTTCGACACATCGATGGGTATGTACGTACCTGTGATAATAGAGATATCGCTAAAAGATCAAGAGGGATAAGCAAGGAGCGGAGCAGAAGAGGGGAGAGGAGGATGATATAATGAAGGAGTAAATGCGGTGGTCCTCCAATCCAGCCGAACAGCCGAGGTTCTTTCCCCTCTGGGAGGGCCGATCAGCACTAACAGTACTTTGCCTCTCGGCCAATTTATGAGGAGTTGGAAGTACCTCCGATATGCTCCAACCTCGGCGACGATGATCACCGTTACAGTCTAAAACTTACTTTATCAAATCCACTGTGTTTCTAACGAAAAGCAATATATGTACAGCGTGACCATTGCCACATTGCGCCCGAATAAGCAAACCAATCCAAGCAAGCTTAACACCCTATCGCCTGCCCATGACCATACGTCCAGCAAAAGTTCCCTCAAAATTAGTCAACCAATTCCATGCCTACAAATGATGATGCTGCTCGTCGTTGCTGATAACGCTTCCAATCTCCGACCAGCTAGCCGGAGTAGCTGCACCGGACCGCTCAAAGTCACTCAGAGTACCTTCCGACCCATCCAGCGCGGACTCATAGATTTGGCTGAAGCTACCGGCAGTAGACGGTGTAGATGGGCGCTCAACGTGATGACCCTCGGAGTGCAGGTCGGACAGGTCTGAAAATGGAGATCTCAGGTCCCGACCAGTACCATTGACGGCATGATCCTCCGGATGGGCATAGATAACCTGAGAATAATCTTCGGTGTGGCTAGACGCAGGTGTGTCGGGACGATGGTAGCTATCCGATCCTACGAAGTGTTCGCCCTCACTAAACTGGGAATGGAACGAGGTCGCAAGCCTTTCCGGTGCTTCCGACGTAGGAGTGAACTCAACAAGCGACGGGGTGTGAGAGCCAGGTGACGGGATCGCAACCTGTAGGCGACTCCCCACGTTGTTTGAGCCATCAGCTTCAGCCATAGGAGTTGACGTTCCAGTCTGCTTGCCACGTTGAACAGGCTGCGACGTTGTCACTTCTACTGCCGTCGAGTTCGCCATTGAATCATTCACTGGGGGCTCTGGACTATCCAGAAGTCGGCCACTTTCATCCACCAAAGCGTCAAAGCTGCTTGCTGGGGCTCCATCTCGAGCCTTGCGACGGGATTCGAGTACGCTGCGTCGCCGCTGAAGCTCTTCCACCGCTAACCGCCGTCGCTCCTCAGCCGCAGCGCCCACCTCTTCCGTCATTGAGATATCCTGCCTTAGAGCGGCTGCGTCTTGTGGATGGATCTCATCACCGAGATGGTGGAGCGCCAGGGCGATCTTTCGTCGTGAGCTATTGACCCATTGTCGGAACTGGGGCGATTCGTAAACCGCGATACCTGCAGCGACAAGCGCCGACACGGTGATAATAATGCCTGAGAGGTCAGTACCACCGCTTCCGAGCTGAAAGCACTTGCGTAGAATAGCTCTTTCACATGTGAAAAGAAAGCAACTACAATGAAATCATCGCACAGACGATGCCGATCGAGCCGGGCTCGAGCAGCTCATAGATCATGGTCATTTTCCTGATAAGCACACCGCCCGGGTAATACAACAAAAGCAGGGCTGTTTAAGCATTTAGGAAACAATGAAATGGCCCTATATAGCAAGCATACCTTTGGCAACCGGCGTAGGCATGGCGAAACACCCTCAGTCGCGTCCAAGACAGATCTGGGTGAAAAGCAGCAGGCAGCGGTAGTAAGTGAGTGTCGGCGTCACCTCCAGCCTTGATCAGGCGGAGATCCGGGTCCATTTTCCCCGCCGCCCGCCACATGTGACCCGCCTCTGCCCTTATCCGGCTGCCCTACCTTGCAACCCGATCCGGCATCCCGCGTTTCCCCTCCGCCCGATCAAAACATAACATCAACATCAACAACTTTAGCAGTCACATTGCCTTTGCGCATCTGTGCAGTCATTAACGGCGTCCAATTTGCTACACACTAGACAGTCATCATGTCTCGCCCATCCTCCATGGCGCAGCGCCCCCTCACGCTTACAGAGGAGCTCGAGAAGCTCGAGCAGTCCATCACCCTGACCCTCCAAGGTAACAACATCACTTGATGTAGCTCCTGCATACCCCTCTGACATTAGTCCTCACCAGAAATCGACCACAACTTTAGCCAAGCCCACCGCATCGTCACGACAAATATTCTCCCCTTGGTCGAGCAATACGCAGAGAGCTCCCGCGATGTCTGGGATGGCGCAAAGGTACATCACCTTCCATACCCCCAACAACGACCCCTGCAGGCACTCTAACTCCCCACCAGTTCTGGAAACAATTCTTCGAAGCCAGTGCCAATGTCTCCCTCTCCGGCTACGAAGAGAAGCCCGACGGAGATACCACCGTCCTAGAACCGACCAACCTAACGGCCGAAGAAGATCAAACCGTTACCGAAACACCCGGCGAAGACGACAGCCACCACCAACTCCACCGAGCCGACGACATCGAGCTCACTTCCCTCAGCCTCTCCTCCCACAGCACTCCTCGTGTCACTGGTCATGACAACCGCTACGCCGCCAATGACGATGACACCTCGTCCATCGCGCACCCAACCCCAGATACCCGCTTCCGCGACGATGACGACGACGAAAACGACCCCTACCTCCCGACCACCCCAGCCAAATACTCCTCCGCCAGAACCCATCACTACACCGACGACCTCTCCCACAACCAATCCCATACTCCAATGTCATCATCACCCTTTATTCCTCCCGCTGAGGACCCAATCATGCACCAGATGGCCGACAAAACATACCGCGTGCAAGCCACCCCGCTCGGAAAGGGATACGGATACGAGTCCAGATCCAAGTTTACCGTTACACCCAAGACAACAAACAACAGCAAGAAGTACGCGTACGATGACTCTCCTATCTCCAGTCCGGAGCCGGAAGCCCCCAAATTGCATGCGGAGATCTTTTCGTCTCCTATGAAGGGCGTGGAAACGCCGAATACGGGCCGCAAGAGGAGACCCAGTGCGAATCAGCTGCGGATTACCCCGAAGCCCGGGATAAGTGTGCTGACTCCTGCACGCGGCGGCGGTGGTGGTGCGAGGCGATCGGCTTGGGACAGTGATGATGACTTTGATGACGGGGATGATGAGGATATGGGACCGAGTCCTCCTAAGACGATGCAGTTTCATATACCGCAGAGTCGGTTGATGAAGACGCCTGGTGAGTTAACACGTTCCCCCTGTTCCTATTTTCTTTGCTTGGTTTGTACGTCCAAATTTGCAGTACATGCTAACCAATGTATGCTATAACAGCCAAGGAAGCATCAAAACGCATCGTGGAAGACCTGCTCTTCACCGCCGGAGCCAACGATACAACAGACGATCTACCCATCGAACAAAGTCCGAGTATCATCCAACGGGTGGAGCGACTGGAAGATGAGACATTCTAGATGGCCATTACCCAAAATAGAAGACAAGATTCATCCTTACCACCCATTGTATTTAATGACCGTAAGATAAACACGCTAGAACGTGACACAACTACACGATCGGATACACACACGATAAACAAAACACCCCTACAACTGATACAAGTAGACAAGACAAGCAACTAAAGCACAATCAATCACATACTACAACACCATAACTCGATCTATCTATCAAGCAAGCAAGCAGGAACAAACTAGCTAATCACACACACCCCTAACGACAAGACGCCAACGCTCACTCTCATTCTCATCGATAACTTCCAAATCCCCTAGAAAGCACACCACGATCCACAATGGCAAATGAGTTTATAGAGATAAGTATGAGGAGACAGGGAGTGATGAAGACTGAAGGACGACACCGGCCAGGTACTTACCCGACGGTGGTCCCCACACTCAGCGGACAGGAGGATACGAGAGACAGATCGACTGCTTCGGGCTTCAGGGAGAGCAATATCACATCACCATGGACTAAGAACTAGCTTCGAACCTGCGGGATAAATCAAGCAAGCAAGCGGGGAGAGGAAATGAGACAGATTACATGGAATAAACTTGAGGGGGCAACAGGATTGGGAAGAAAAGGAAAACTGAGACACATAAGGGTATCGACGGGAGGCAAGGCGCTGATCAGATATATCATTCGAGAATGACGGTAGCAGGGCTTTTGAAGGTATGATGAGGCATGATGAAATGGAAGGGGATGGGGGGAGGGAGAATGAAAAGACCAAGACACCCATGCCGCCGCGATATATGTACAACTGTCGAACAGACAGGGTTCGGGGTATTCTAACGAGAAAGGAAAATGGGAATGGGGTGGTCGATATCACTCCAATAGCCAAAAGCGGGAAGAGAGATTCGAGAAGCAAAAGAAAATGGAAATGTACCGTCCGCATCCTCGCGCTCCTCCGGACCAGGCTGATGGTCCAATCAAAAACGAAACTGATGGCGTTCTAACCCTGCAAACCCATGAAGATTTCCTGACAGTTCTCAACCAAGAATTTCAAAACCTCATTCTTCTTCTGCACATCAGTCATTTCTCGTGCAAGACTCTCGGGCCGCATGATGGTTGGCGCAAACACCACGGCAATGTTCTGGCTGGTCATCAGGTTCTCCTTCTCGCGCTCGACCACGCGCTTCAAGTGGAACACGAGGAACTCGAGCACATCCTGGTGAACGCGCGGCAACTCGCGCAGATTTTTCTGTAGGTGTTCGACCCGGGCGGGTTGAGAAGTGATCTCGCCCGAATCGATGATCTTCTCATAGACGTCAAACGTGATAAGCGGCATGGGCAGTTTGCGGAAGTACTGCTTCAACGCGGAGGTCACGGCATGGATATCGAGGTCAGGGTCGGAAATATCATAATCCTGTGGAGAGCGCTCGAATCCTTCCCGAATAGTCTGAATTGCAGAGCTGGCGCCGGACTTCCGGTAGATACCTTCCATATCCATACCTAGGCGGACGGTTAGCATTCCAAGCGCACGACCGTGATTGGCACCACATACCTCGTAGTTCGACCTCCTGAATACAGCGAGTAATGATGGCAGGGATGATGCTCTTCTCCTGCTCCATGCGTTGTTCCAAATCTGTGCCAAAGAGTCCTGCTCAACCATATTAGTTATCTGCTTGCGTGCAACTGGAACAAATGAAGCTGAATACTTACCACCAGGAGCAGGAGTCTCAGCCAGAGCCGGGACACTGTCGGTTTGCGGCATCCGTAGTCCTGTTTGTTTGCTCCGCTGGTTACCGAAGAAGCCAAAACCGGGGCGACTTGGGTCCTGCGTTTGGGAGCGTGGCAGACCCGGGTTACCCTCAGCTGGGGTCGCTTCGCTCGACATGAAGGCACCCTTGAGACCCTTGGTGACACCCTTGGCGACGTTCTGACCACCCTTCTTCCAGTTGAACTTGCGAGGCTGTCCCTTTCTGATGCTAACCACTTGGGGTCCGGGAACGATCGTGGCTGGCTCAGCCTCCTCTGAAATGTTTGTCGTCGCTACTGTAGGAACCAGATCGCTGTTGGCCGCCTTGAGAGCATCGATAGCAGAGAGAGACTTCTCCTTGCCATGAGAGTAAATACCAAGACCGTTAGCCCCACGACCGTCCGTCGGGTTGGCCTTGTAGAGCTCCTGGATCTGATGCACCAGCTGGTTGTTCAGCTCCGCCAGTTGAGCGTTCTTGGAGGACAGCTGCTCGAATTCCTGGAAACTCTTGTCCTTCATGCGGTTCAAGTTGGCCAATTCCTCCGCGGCATCGTTGCGTTTCTGTACCAGCTCTTCGATCTGTGGCGTAAAGGTATCCTTCAGCTTCTGTATCGATTCCACAAATTCCCGCAAGACATGGTTGGTCAGCTTTCCAAGGTCGAGTGATCCACCGTTGCCACGTTTCTCAGCCTCGAGGTGCTCGGTTAGCACGGTGAGTTCACGCATGGCAATCTCTTTCTGTGCATCCAATACCACCATGGTGGAGCGCTTCTCGTGAAGTTCAGTGTTAACCTGCTTGACATCGGCACTTGCATTCAGCATCGCCTCCATCTCGGCGATCTTCTGTTCCCGATCGGACACACGCTGCCGTTCCTTGCGCAGCTCATTACGCAGCCATGTCACTTCCTCAGGTCCTGCATTGTCAGGAGAAATCAGAGACGGGCTCCCCAGGTCGGGTATCGCTGCAGATCCGTTAACAGGCGACTTCGGCCATTTGGCGTCCCTTGATAGGCGCGAACCTTTATCGCTGTAGCTGCGGCCATGGCGAACAGAGTTCGAAACGCGTCGTAGGAAAGACTCACTCGTCTGTGCATTGTTGCTATCGTCCGAGCCCATGATACGGGCCATATCTTCGTCCATGGTGAAGTCGCCGCCACCGCTGTACCGCAGCAACGAGGGAGAACCCGCACCGTCAGTTTGACGATAGGCCTCTACCTGCTGAAGAGTGCTAATAGAGTTGGGACGCGCGGGGGGCTTAGTCTGTTCGTTCAATTCACTGCGCGGGGTCCACGCGGAATCGCCAGTCCGAGGTGTACTCCTGCTCACACCAGTCCTGTCAGTGGATCGCTCGCTCCACTGGTCGCTGGGGGTAACAGAGGACGGCCGAGGAGACGTTCCGGGCTCCTTTCTCGATGGCTGATGCAGCCTGCTCTCCAGGGAATCGGCCCGTTTCGGATGCTGCACGCTCGTGGAGGACAAGAACGACTGTGCAGAGTCCACCGACCCTGTAGTTTCGTGCAACCGACGCAGCTCATGCGAAGGCCGAGTCGGAAGTGTGGTGGTATTGTCACTGGCTGTTCTCTGAAGCTCCGGAGCCAAGCCCTCTCTTTGAACGGTTGCCGATTTGGTACTTTCGGGGCTGGGTGTGGAGAAAGTGCTGGTCTCCTTACGACCCAGGTCAGACCTGGAACTGCGAGCGGAAGCCGATCTGGCGGTGTTTGTGCCGTTGACGAGGTCATCCTGACGCCAACGTGCCGTGTCAAGGTCACCGCGGTCCCGGCCCTTTTCCTGGTACGCAATATGCGGAGACGAGCTTTCCGACCCATGAGGCGATTTCCCGTACGTTGTGGCAGGTAACTGTCCGCGCGCGGACCGTTGTTCTTCGGAGGGGTCGAACGCAACAGGGATTAAGAATTCACCACCGCCATCTGCCTCTGGTTGAGGTATGACTGAGTGTCGGTTGCTTCGGTAGGTGCTCGAAGGGAGAATTAGGTTGTCTAGAAACATTTCATGAGTTAGTCCCTGCACGCACACTACGACATCCAGGACACCACAGAGTATCCTACCTTGATTATCTGCAGCCGCACCGGTAGCAGAAGCGCTTCTGCCCCTTCCTGCGTCCAGCGCAGGCGCAGCTCCTCGCAATGTCGTATCGGGGGTTGCATCTGAATACGCATCGGCAGCTGGCTCGTCGGAGCCACGAGGCATCGGTTCGGGGTCCTCCGAGGGCAAGGACGGGAGTGATTTGTCCAGTTTCATGTTCGCCGGCGTCTGCTTCCTCGACGGTGCGACATTCCGGTTCCTCTTTCTTCGACGTTGCATGAGGGACTCATGGCAGTCCATACAGAATATACCCTGCGAGGTTCGAGCATAGCGCAGATTCTCGATCTTCCTTTTGCAGTTCCGGCATCGGAAGCATTGTGCGCAGAAAGCCTGCTCGCCCGTCAAGATGGCGAGGTCTTCGATCTTGTTCCCACACGAACTGCAGCTGTACGTGCAGTTGCTGCAAATCAACGATCCATCTCCCAGGAGTAGCAGGTGTGCGTCGGAATCGAGAAGAGTACCGCAGGTGCTGCAGCAAAAACATTCAATGTGCCATCGATTGCCCGCTACACGGGAAGTCAAGAAAGGAGCGGTCAGCCACTTGTCAAAACAGGGGTCAAGAGGACTCAATGCAAACCTACCAAGTTCGAAAGCTTTGCCCTCTTCTAGAATCTGTTTGCGAAGAGTGCTAGGTTAGCACGCGATAAACATTGTTACCCCAGTCAGAGCCTCATGCATACCTCTCCACAGCCCTTGCAAGGATACGGGATATCATCCTGGTCCATCGGCGATTCTGGATACGCGGGAGACTCCATCCTGTACTCCTCGCTCTAGTAGCGACCGAGGCAAACAAGCTATGTACGGCGAGTTGATCAAGGAGGTCAACGATAATGTGAATCCGGGGATGCGCCCGCGATGCTAAAGTCAGGGTGCTTCGTTCAAGTCGTCAAGGGGTCTCAATGTCCCGTTACGCATGCGACGAAGTCGAAGTGAAGACGTAAATGCCGGTCTCGTTCGATGAAAAGGAATATCGCTAGAATATCATACAGCGAGTGAAATGCGAAACGGGGGCTTGTCAGGACGGGGGGGTACAAGGGCTGTAGTGCCGGGGGGGATGGTGCGGGAGGGAGGACACGAGTCCGCGCGCAGAATGGAAATGCAATTAACTCCCACCACCAACAGAGAGCAATAGAATGATAGAATGACGAACGAGTCTAGTAGGTGTGATTAGATTAATAACAGGGTTAGTCGCAGATCGACCAGGGTCAACATGGTGGAGGAGGGGAAGGGGGGAGGGGAGAGAGGGGGGGACGTGGGAAAAGACAGGGAGAGCAAATAATAGTAGCAGCTGCTGGGAATTTGGTTGATGAGCAGCGCGAAAAAGGCCGCCGGACCAGACCAGCAGCAATGCCGACCAGGGGCAAAAAGACGGGGGGAGGGAGGCCTATCACTAACCAACTAACTGACCGCGGACGGAAAGCAATAAAACTATAATCACCAAGCACCACGTCAGACTAAAAGGAAAAGAAACAACGAAAATAAGAGAAGGAAGAATAAGAGCCAGTCAACGGGGCAGATAATCGAGCAGGGGAGGAGGAGGGCGGAAGTTAGAGTAGAAGAGGTGAGTGAGAGATGAGATCGAGACGAAAGAGAGTTTGAGGCCGAAATGAAACACACCAAACGGGGAGCGTCGTTTCAGATAGACTCGCCGCGCGGAACCCCATCATCCTATCCTATTCTTACTATCCTCCTCCCGCCATGATATTAGCGAGGATGATTGTGGTCAGAGCTCTATTGTCTGGAACAATAAGACTTTTCGAGGAAATTGAATCGTCCCATTCATTCCAAGTGAATCCACTCGTTTTATTCTGAATCGACTGCCTTAAAAAGGAGACCTCCTTGGATGAGACACCCGCGATACGAGGCTCCCCGAATACGATACTGGTCACCTTCCCAATCTGGCAGGGCATGGGCTGTGTTTCCGCCGGTATCTATGGTATTGATGGTATGGCTGATACGGTACCGGTCAGTTGTCAGCGCCTCAGGCAGCCTAGCCACTGACTCGGAAGTCTATCCCAAGCCAGCAAATACTTGTTGTAGGTGTAGATTAACGCTTCTATGTACACTATCCAATCACTTCCATAAACGCCTTTCAAACACAACAAAATCCCTGGTTTATCAAATACCCGGGTGAGATTGCGCCAATTCTTCAAACCAATCAATGATTTTACCAGATGCTACCTATTTATGTCGCGTCTATAGAGGAAAATCCCATATCGCAAGATGCAGCCAAGCTCCACTCCCAACAGTAACGGAAGACACGTTGTAGATGAACGGGTAACACCATCTCATAATGAAGGAGTGCCCTTGTTCTTTTTTGGTGCGTTCCGATGCAGCAGTGCCGTGTTTCAGTCGCCCATCTTCGTTAGGTCTCCAGCGACTGGTGGATCACACTCGTTCGATACGTCTCACTGCGCTGGATCAGCTCCTGATGGGTTCCTTGCTCCGCACAGCGGCCCTCCTCAATCAGATAGATCTGATCCGCACGGTGGATCGTGTTCAGTCGATGCGCGATCGCGACAATGGTCGTGCGGCCCGCTAGTGTTGTCAGGGCTTCTTGGATCTTCTTCTCCGACTCCACATCCAGTGCGCTCGTCGACTCGTCCAGCAGCAGCAGCCGTGGCTTGCGCACCAGCGCGCGTGCAATTGACAGGCGCTGGCGCTGACCGCCTGAGAATTGCTTGCCGTCGTGGCTGCACATCGTCTGGTACCCGTCCGGCAGGGCCATGATCACGTCGTGGATGTGCGCCATGCGACACGCTGCTTCGATCTCTTCTTGTGTTGGTTCATGCCCAGGGCAAGCACCCAGGCCAATGTTGAACGCGACCGTGCCTTCGAACAGAACATTCTCTTGCGGCACCAATGCGATATCATCCCGAAACTCAGTGCCTAGTTGCCGAGTCACGTCAACTCCGTCGATGATCACCGACCCGGCTGCAGGACGGTAAAATCGCTCCAGCATGGCAAAGGTCGTCGATTTGCCCGATCCGCTAGGTCCGACCAGCGCACAGAACTGACCGGGCTTGATGTCCAGGTTAAGTCCTCGTAAGATTGGACGTTCAGGCCGATTGGGGTAGGTGAAGTGCACCCCACGAAGCTGGGCGCCGATACCGTTGCCATTCGTCTGGCGCACACCCGTACGGGGCTTCTCTGCGGCCTCCACGTCCTGTGTGGCGGCCTTTTCCTCAAGCAGCCTGCTTGAGGGTTGCATGCTCTGCATGGAACCCGGAGTCAGCTCCTCCTCCGCAGAGCGGGTAGTGAGCAGATCAACAATGTTGGACGACGCCAGACGGGCCTTGGAGATATCTGGCGCCAGAGCAAACATTTGACCACAAGACTGCGTACTGAATAGCAGGCAAGGGAGGACAATAAAGAACTGAGTCTGGGAGTAGAGCCCCGATGCCACCTGCCTCGATCCCCACCAATATGCGAGGGCATACACCAAGTTGCTAATGCTAAACGCCAATGCCAACCAGGCGTTGCCGTGTGCAATAGCCTTCATTGTGTCCCGGTAGGGACGGCGCAGGGCTCGAACGAACACTTCCTGAGATTGCTTCTCGAGGGAGAATGCTGCAACAGCACGAATGTTATCGACGGCCTCGACTGTGATGGCCGTTGCCTTGGCAAATGCCTTCTGATGCCGCTCGGTAAACTTGGCTTGGACACGGAGCTTCATCATGCCTGCTATAAGTAGGACGGGTATGGTCGGAAATAAGACAATAGTGATTTTCCACGCGATGGCAAACGATATCACCAACCCGGCTACCAGGTTGACGGCTGTAGCAAGGAGGAGACCGATAGTTGATCCGGTAATGCCACTCAGCGAAGCAGCATCCCCAGTAATATATGTGATCAAAGTTCCTGGTGTCCGGTCCTCCATACCATGCCATTGTATGGTCTGGCTAAGCAGCGATCGTAGCGATAGCACTCGGAGCCGATACAGGATCTTATCCGCTGCCCAGCCAAAGGCGCAGCCGCCCACCACATTTGCCGTAAGCTCAACCAGGGCAAGGATGAAAAACAGCAACCCATAAAGGTTGCCACTGTCACTGATGGCATCAGAAGATCTGCAGGGGCTCAGACTACCAACTGTGTGGCCAAAGACGATCGCCTCGGCCGAGTAGCTACCTCCAATGATGACGGACATACAGAGGCCGAGGCAAATCAACGGCAGGTTGGCCCGCACTAGCGAGAACGTATACTTAATGGTGAACCAGCCCGAACGGCTTCTCTTCTTGTCTTTGCTCCCATCACCATTTTTGAAACCAGGGGACACCTCACCAACCACCGTGTCTTCAGTGATGTCTGAGCCCCCAATGCCTACCAAGGGTTCCTTTTCGTCTGCCGGCTGCACACTCTCATGAAGACTGCTCGTGGTGATCATATCGTGAGGGCTCTTCAGATCTTCAATACTCAATTTACCCAGGTTTTGCAGCCGTACCATTTCTGCGTACACGCCGCCCTGCGCCACGAGCTCCGCATGAGATCCTTCCTCTGTGACACGTCCAGTCTGTACGACAACAATCTTGTGTGCATTTTTGGCAGTGGCTAGTCGATGTGCGATCGAAACCGTGGTTACCGTTTCGGAGACTTTGGCCAGTGCAGCCTGGATAAGTTGTTCGCTGGTGGAATCCAAGGCAGCCGTAGCCTCATCGAGAATGAGTAAACACGGTTCTCGCACAAGAGCACGAGCAAGGGCAATTCGCTGCTTCTGACCTCCACTCAGCTGATTTCCTGCTGTTCCAACGAGGGTTGCGAATCCGTGAGGCAAAGCATCAATGAAGTTCAACGCATTAGCGCTGGCGGCTGCCTCCCTGACGAGTTCTAAAATCTCGGCCACACAACTGTCGAAGCCAGTAAGAGCAGCATTCTCGGACATGCCTTCCCTGATCTTGAAAGCAAGATCCGAAAGACTTTCATCGAGAATGAACGGGGCGAGCCGTTGATGCTTCTCTGAGGATGAGGACACCAGGCCGTACGCAATATTCTCCAGAATTGTTCGATCCAATAAAGCCGGTTCTTGTTGAACGAAACCAATATTGCCTCGCAAATGTCGAACATTGATATTTCGGAAACTCTTCCCTCCGATGGTCACATCGCCTGATGCAGGGTCATAGAACCGTTCTAGGAGAGAAACCACGGTTGACTTTCCACCGCCGGAGGGTCCAACAATGGCGGTATGCTTCCTAGGAGGAATGACAAAACTCATTCCCCGGAGTACTGGAACGTCTGGTCGAGCCGGGTACGAAAATTGAACATCATGAAACTCAATGTTCTCCTCTCCGAAGGCAGTCTTCTTATCACCTTCGTCTGCGGTTCCATCAATGGCAGAACGACGATTGATCACGGCTAGAAGTCGCTCCGAGGCACCGGCTGCGGACGCAAAGACATGGATAAAGGGGGCAACTTGACTTAAGATGAAGGAAGCATCGATGAGAACGAAAATGACAGTGTATACAGCACCCACAGAAATACCTGAGTTATCGTGGGCAACCGAGCTGGAAATCATCTGGGAACCCT
The DNA here is from genome assembly GCF_000002855.4 of Aspergillus niger. Lineage (NCBI taxonomy): Eukaryota > Fungi > Ascomycota > Eurotiomycetes > Eurotiales > Aspergillaceae > Aspergillus > Aspergillus niger. The sequence continues at coordinate 1,310,770 of NT_166524.1, forward strand.
CCCAGAAAGCCAAGGCGTTGGCTGAGTATGCCACAAAGTACAAGAATCCAAGTTGCGTAGCATGCGTACCTGCCTTTTTGAGTGCATCCATCGATGACCTGGAGAGATAAGTGGCAAATCGCTGCTCCAAGCGGTCGTTGGCATTGAAAGCATGAACCAGGGTCAAATGCGATAGACTGGACGAGGCAATCGATGTAGCCGCATTGATATTGGCTGTAATCCGGCTCGCATATTTTTTGATGAAGTGACCTCCTACCAGGGACATGAGGAGAAAGCAAGGCACCACTGAAACCAGCATGCCCGCAATCTTTGGCGCCTTAATGAAAGCCACGATATAGGCGGTCACAAAGTATGAAACAGTGGAGATCACCAGGCCCACCTTCTCCGAGGTCCCCATTTGCACTGTCTCAATGTCACTGACCAACCGGGAGATCACATCGCCCGAAGGAAGAGACTCGATGAAATTCATGTCCTGCCTAATGATACTTTCAAAGTATCGCCTGCGATAGCGGCGCGCCAGACGTTCGCTCACCAGGCACCAACATGACGTGTAGATATAGATGATGAAGAAGTTCGCTATGGTGATGTAAATCACATAGAGAACCTCGGTGCGTACACTGGACGACAAATTTGACGAAGCATTGTCTGAAGCGGAACAAGTTGTCGAATTGAGGTTGTTGATCAGATTACCAAATACAATCCCAAGCAGAGGGAAGGGGATTCCTCCAGCTATCCCGAATATCACGCCGCATACAATGAGAAATACGTCGAATATGGTGTAATCCAAAGAAAAAAGAAGGTGCACGTAGGCAAAGAACTGCTTCAGGTGTGCTTTGGTTGGGATTAGTCCTTTGACAGATCGCATCTAGATGCAAAGAGAGGGTTCACCCAAGTCAGTACCTGATGCACATCCTTCGAGCGAGCGAATTGGACTTGACATACCAAACCATAGACACCATTAGAGTCTGCCCGCCCATCAGACAATGGTTCTGGGTCTGCCATTGTGACTTATAGGTGTGCGCAGTCTCGGTTGGGAGCGGCAGGGCAAGGCTCGAGTAGTTAAGTATGGATCCTGTTATATGACAGGACCTGCTGTCGCGACTCTAAACTTCAGTCGCAATGTGTCAACGAAAGAGGCGCACGGGGAGCCAGGGCGCTGGTGCTCCAGAGTCCCTCAATTGGAAGGGTATGAGTCGAAATCCCCGCGGAACGGATCGACCGGCAATGGGGCAAGAGTGAACCGATACACTCAGACAGACGTCCCCCAAAAAGCATCCCCGCCAATGTCGACAATACTCTATTCAAGTGAGTAATTCACCAGATCTGGAGAAAGCGGAGGGGAGAAAGAAGGAGGACGGGAGTTTAAAGAGGGAATGTCCACAAGAAAAAAATAGAAAGAGCTAGCATAGTTCGTACAGAGCAGGGACACACTAAACTTCAAGACCCGAATTGCTCATTATAATTGCTCCGGTTGCGGCCCTGAAAGAGCTAAGACTTGGGGCCGAGCAGCAGTTGACGCCATGGTGTGCTTGAGCCCAAAGGCCAGTCAATGGAGGGGAAGGCCATGAGTAAGAGAAACCCGGTAACCCCCAAAGAATCCACCATCGGAAAAGAGGGTCCCGTTCCAGCTGGTTGACTGAGCGGAGAAGATCAAAACCTACGAAGGGAGAATTGTACCGGAGAAAGAGGTATGGATCGTCACTCGACAGGGAAAGAGGAGGACGAGGAACCGAAGAATGACCCAGCAACGACATGATTTTCGCCCAGTGGACACATGTACCTCACAAGTACTGCAGACAATCGATCCCAATACGATGTACTGCGGGTGTGAGTAATTGCAGCAAACACCGGACTGCCGTTGAAAGTTCACGACTTGGATTGAGGAACGGCGAGGAGAATCAATCATTGGATGTTTTTGTTCCAGACGTAGTGGAGCCAAAGTGGGAGGCCAGTTCGGCGGTTCCTGGGATCTGTGTAACACTAAGAAAAGTACTAACCGAGGCTATACTAGTCGACTAAGTCTACGCTGGCTAGTCACCTAACGCTTATGATCGTCTTTTAATCTCAAGGAACCTACCAAAAAAACAATAATAATGTCAAGTGGCTCTCGGAGGTTGGTATTTCTACCGTTCAACAGCCAGACTGAGGCTTCCAACTACAACTACTCATAGAGAAAGGGCAGGTGCTCATCTTCAAGGGCTTCAAATACACGACAAAAGCACCAGGAGAGAGAAAAAAGAAAAGTAAAAAAAGAAAAGAAAAAAAGGGTCTCGTTGTGTGATATGCATGAATCAAAACTCAACTGGAACTGAAAACGAGGCAACAAGCGCTAAGGACCTGGGCGTGGGACGTGGCTGGATGGATCGACATGTCGTCGGGCTCATCTGATAACTCTGTTGTCGAGGTTCGCTCCATCACCTGCAGACCCGCAGCCCAATCACCTGCCTATTCTGGTGCCGCCGCGGGAAATTTTTCATCTTCTGCCGTCTTCTTCCTTCTTCTCCTTCTCTGCGGTGTAAATCTTCATCTTCTTTCACGAACCTTCAGATGAAACCTTCATAGGTCGGTTTTCGTATAACGCCATTTTTGGGTTACTTCATAGGTCAAATCCACAAATGCAGATTGTGTACTGAGTGAGTATCCACCCCCACCAGTATATTGGACTCTTTCAGCCCCGCTCGGGCAGGCATGACCACTGCAACACTGTTGTGTTACCCGTTCAACACAGAACTGAAACGAGACAGCATTCCGCTGTAGCAGTCAAATCCCGTGAACTCACTTACTATCATGTATACCATAGCAATATAAGAAACAAGAGACTACAATTGATCTAAATTGCATAAACTAGTTACGAAGCCTTCCATGATTCTAGAATTATGTAGCGTCCGTTCTATCCCAGAATAAGTAAAATACTAACCACAACTTATCCACAATCCCACTTCTGATGGGGTTCGCCGATGGAGCAGTCCAAGTTATCAGATGGCGCGGCGTGTTCCTCCCAGTTCTCACTTAAGTAACCCCCCATCCATCGGGCACCACCAGTAATTTCCGCTCGCACCTCCTGACTATTTACTTTGCACGCTAGTTAGTTTGCGAGAAGCAGCGACTCTTGTTTCTATTTCTGATTCCAGGGGGCGGAAATATGACATAGTTCTACCTTGTTAGTTTACTCCGTAGTCAGCCTTGGTTCCAATTTCCTTTATCTAATCTGATCAATCAACACTCCCCCTGAGTTCCTCTGATTAGATGCAGATCTGATTAGATAGTTCCTGCGTGTTGACCCTACATTCTTGCCCAGACGATCGACCAGAGTAATGTAAGGGACAAGCGACAATCTGTGTTCTTGTTCAAGCATTCACTGTGATGTGTCGCCCGGTCTGACGCGTAGCTGCGGATTCGCGCATCGTATTCGTGTATCATATCTAACACGTCTCTACTGCTGCTGTACACACCCGCCAACGATACGCACTTGCCTCAACGCGTGTGTAGTTGCTTCCTTTGGTAATATTTGTTTTTGCCACTTCCTGATAGTCTACTACCCTGTTTCATTACCTATCTCCTGTCAATCTATGCTACTATCCATCTTACCCTTCTACATGTGGCATCTTCTATGGCTTGTTTGATGGCCACCGATTGGAGACTCAGTTGAGTGAATCGATCTTTCTTTTCTACTAGATCGAACTGCATGGCTAATGTGTACAGATTCCTTCTTAGGTCGCTGGTGTGTTCCTATCATTTCCCCGGCCTGTTCTTGGGGCTTCACTCGGCACATTTGCCTTGTCCTTCTCGCCTGATGACCTTCCACTGCACTTAGCCGGTTATGAGCAGTCGATAATGTGAAGAAATAAAGCAGAACAATACAAACAGAATAATGAAACAAAATGATGAGACATTTTTTTTTCTGTTCCTTTCTTTCTTCTCTACCTCAAGAGGAAACAGATGCGGTATGAGAGTGTCAAAATTCGCTCTTACAAGACGTTGGCTTGAGGGGGTTTGTAGTAGGGAGGCGTTGTAGAGAAGAAGGAGAGAAGAAAAGAAGAAGAGAATGACCAAAGAAGAAACGGAGAAGCAAATAAACGAAGAAAAAAATGAAGAAATATGGAAGAAAAAAACATGAAGAGATTATTCCACCCCTCCCCGGGGACCAGGAGGGGGGTTGGTGATGCAATCAATAATTATCTTGTTCATTGCGGCGTAGGTGTAGAGAAGAATTTTTTTGATCAAAAAATTCTTTTGTATCTGGATGGAAGCAGGCTTTCTTAGGCGAGGAATATGAAGCGAAGTGAATCAAACCCGAGTAGGTATTATAATCTTGAATAGCCACTATTCTGTAACTTTAGGCTTCATGCTTTCTATCCAGTCTCTTACACTGGACGCATATCTTTCAGTAGCAAAGAAGGCAAGCAAAAAGGTTGAACTGCATAAGACTACCTGAGTTTTTTCTGAAGAAAAGCAAGACCGAGAGTAAGTTCGAACCTGAACTTCATTGTGAACGTGTGATCAAAGCAGAGCAACATAAGACGACAAGATAACTTTTAACAAGTTTTGATTTTTCAGGAACTTTCAGGAGAACAGAGCGGGTAGTAAAGCGTTGGAGTTGTGAAAGTAATTAGTTGATATGCAGAGTAGAGGGTGTTGTGGAGAAGAAGAGGAGGAGAGAAGAGGAAGACGTCGGGGAAAGTCCCAGGCGTTTATAAGATGAGCTTACAAACAGCCCAGGAACATAAGCAAGTTTTTTGAGAGTGGCAAAGTACGGAGTAGAGATCTGTGACTGGAATATGGATCGGTACAAAACGGAATATGGTAGAGACGAAGAACAAAACGAAAGAAGAAGAAGAGGATTAAGAGGAGAAAGGAGAGAGGGTTCTCCAGGGAAATCACACAGACCTTTGCAGGTTCGAGATAATCTTGCAAACAAACAGAGGCAGAAGATATCAAAACAAGGCATTAAACTGACCAGATGTGCCAGCTCTGCACTTCCGACAGTAACATCAAACCTGGTTCTAGACGGGATTTTGTAAGTAAAGCCTTGGGCAGAACACGACAAAAGGGTGTTAAGACGGCTCACTATCCGGCAAAGGACCGAGATCTGAGCCCAGAGGCTCACAATACATATCCCCTATAAGTTTGCTCGTAGGGAGCCCTGAAAAAGGGGTCGAGAAAAACAGGCAAGCAATGTTTTTGGAAGTGTTATTGGTTTGGGAAGAAATCTCAGAAAACCGGAAGATTTTGTGGATTGTTGAGAAGAAGAGAGGTGCTGTAGAGAAGAAGAGAAGAAGAGAAGAAGAGAAGAAGAGAAGAAGAGAAGAAGAGAAGAAGAGAAGAAGAGAAGAAGAGAAGAAGAGAAGAAGAGAAGAAGAGAAGAAGAGAAGAAGAGAAGAAGAGAAGAAGAGAAGAAGAGAAGAAGAGAAGAAGAGAAGAAGAGAAGAAGAGAAGGGAAGGGCACGTTCTTCACTGCGCCAGGAGGTGTTCACGAGGTAGATAAGACGATCTAGTAGCCAAGGAAGAACTACAGCTAGCGGCGAGGTAATATAGAAGCAAGACGGGGGAGGAGTGTGGAGGAAGTTCGCAGGAAGCCTGAGGAGTGTTAGTAAAAGGGAAGTGCGATATAGTCTGCGGACATGAAGAGAGGAGATATGAGCAACACAGCGAAGCAGATGCGAGAAAGTACACTTGGGATAAGGGAACATGAAAGGCTTTTTTAGAGACACGTAAAAAGTCTCCTCCGATAATTCCACCAGATATGGGGCACTAGAAGCCGGTGCATGGGGAGAGATGCTGAAGACGCTGGGTTACGTCCAACACTGGTGGGATTCTACTATAATGAGGATTTCTCTGTCTTGGATCACCCATCACGTTTCCGGTCTTTCTTCACCCGTTCGGATAATCAGCCACCAGATCTTCCTTCGTAGTGCGCAGATTCCACCCAACGAGATGGCCACAAGTGAGACATGGAGTGTGCGTGTGCTTAAAATGTCCCGGAGACAAGTCTGGGACGAAGGGTTCCTTGGAGTCCCTTGGCCCAAGCTTGAGTCATCTCTTGGAGAGATGCAGGCGCAGCTCAAATTCTGCACAATGCACAGTAATTTCCATCAGAGATACTAATATGATTCATTGAGTCCTATCAATAACGGATTGGGTCTTAACAATAACAATGCTCACAAGAAGGATGCTAACAATAGCGATGCTAATAATACAACACAGTGCAGGTCTCATTCACAACTGCTCCATAGCAATGAAATATAAAAGTAAGTTCCGAGTGTTCTCAGAAACCTGACCAATGATTTTCCAAAACTTCTCATCATCGGCAGTCATAGTATGCAAGTGTACACACAGCTGCGTCACTTTTTGCCGGATATTCGCTTGCTCGGATGTTAGATACTTGCTGGCAAGATCACCCAGCCTCTCCAGGACATCCATAGGGAAGTGAGCTGCACGAGAGGTCATCTGACGCAGGATATCCGTAAGAATGTTGAATACCATAAGAATGGCACGGTCATTAAGCGACGCTTCCTCCGCAGAGACGACGTCCACGACAGCCTTAACAATGTCCCCAAACTCTGCCGCGCTCACCATCTCCTCTGCGGCCTCATTCATAACAATCGCCATGTAGCAAGTTGTGTCGTAATTTTTTCGGGCTCTGATGATGGATTTGATTATACGAGATGCATATTCCCCCAATGACATCGTGGAACCACCATTGTCCACGAGTCGTTTCATGTGTCTGAATGTGTAACGCACTGTAATAAGCACCTGGGCTTTGGGGTCAAGCGGGCGCCCGAAGTATTGTTGCTTTTCGTCAGGTGGTCTCTCAAGTTCGCCCAAAAGGGCATCTAGAAGCTCGGAGTACTGCTCTTCGTTTTCGAACAGCCTATCGTGAAATTCAATTAGCCCCTGCAATTTGTGGTACCCATGAATGTCCATACTCTTAGAGTGAATCCTGGGGATTCCCTTCTCAAGAGTCTGTCTCGCTTTCATTGGGTCCTTGGAGCGGGGACTGATGCTTCGACGTCTCTCCTCGAAGCGTTTTTGTGCTGCCTCAAATTTAGGACAGCGATGCGTCGCCGTGTCGTTACTCGGTCCGGTAGAGGGACGTGTGCGCGGCACATGTAACGAAGGTAGACGTGGCAAAGAAGTCTGTGGTGACCTATTGTCACGATGATCTGGCTCATTTTTCGACAGTTCCTCTAGAGCATTGTTTTTCGGTGCATCGCGAGGGACTGACGGAGTGGTAGGTGGTTTTGTCTCTTTCGGGACAGAATTTTCATTGCCCTTCGCAATAGGAGATGATGGTTTGGGCAAAGGGATCTCGCGCAGTCTCAGAGGGTCTGTCACTACGATAGGATGGTGTACAACAGTGGAAGATAGGCTGACAGACCGCTCTGCGGCTTCATCCGCAATTTCATCGCTCTTTTCCTTCGTGTCTTCGTATATGACGACCTGATTTGTCGCCTTGTCTACAGGTTCCTTCTGATCTGGCGTGGCCGGGCGAGTCGGCTCAAGCCGTCGGCTCTTCCCCATCGGCCGCATAGGTGCGGAGGACAAAGATGAGACCTGAGGAGCCGACTCAGGCCGCGGGGTCATAGCAGTTTTTGGTGCGAGGTGTGCTTTCTTCTGCGCTGCGATCGCCTGTTTCAATGCACTTCTTCCCGGAATAACGTTGGTGCTGCTTGTAGTGGCTTTCTGAGACGTTGTAGAAGATTTCGAAGCATGTCGGTCTGCAGTTTGCATGTTGCCAGCAGCCGGGTTAGCTGGATCTTTCTCCAATAGCGACCGTGACTTTGGGTCAAGGTCAGACATGATACTGTAGTCTGTTAGCCAGTTTATTCACCAAGGTCACAAAACAGTATGATAGTGGAAACCCACAATTTGGCTTTCTGAGGCCAGACGCTGTAGTATGTCCAGAAAGTCTTCCTCATTGCCTCACGAACACCCGGATTAGCATCACCAAGTCCTTTCTTAAGACTTCTCTCGATGAGCTCGATTCCACCGCCGTGTTCAATGGAGGACTTATGACCAGCCTGTTTGTTGATAAGAGTGTTGTACCATCCAGCTGAGAACAGACGCAACTGGACGTTCTTGTCTTGGGAAGCGGCGTAGACATGCTGGAGAATTCGATGAGTGTATGTCACGTTTCCAATAACAATGTCAACGGTCAGATTCCCATTTTCGGCCGTTATTTTCTTCATACCGGCGCAAAGTTTGATGAGATTTTGCAGGATAATCTCCATCATCGGATCGATTCTAGGGCCACACTTTCGGGCGAGATCCTGAATGAGCAGACATCCGTTTGTTCCCATAGTAGTTCGGAGCGAGTTCACGACTTTGAAAATGCCATCCAGAATCGACTTGATAGCAGCGACAAAAGTCTGAGAGTATGCATGGGGCGCATTGCCATGCGTAAGTCGGCGTAGAGTAATGACACTCTTTTCACGATGCACCCAGTTATCTTCGGACTCACGTCCTTCGAAATATGGTGTCATTAGACGCACGAATTCATCTATCTCCCGAGCGGATGAAACGATGATTGGTTCCACATCGGAAGGAGCAGGCACTTCTGGCTGTTTGCTGAGCTGAGAAGCCGGTCTGATTAGACTATCTTGAGTGACGGTGTCGACGCGAGAGGCCGGTCTGTGGTCAATTCGCAAGGTTGGTTTCTGGTCAGCACGCGAGGCCGGTCTCTGCTCGACACGCGAGGCCGTTTTCTGCTCAACACGCGAGGTCGGTGCCTGATCAATTCGCAAGGTCGGTCTCTGATCAACCCGCGAGGCCGGTCTCTGCTCGATACGCGAGGCCGTTTTCTGCTCAACACGCGAGGCCATTTTCTGCTCAACACGCGAAGCCGGTCCCTGGTCAACACGCGAGGCTGGTCCCTGGTCCATTCGCAAGGTCGGTCTCTGATCAACACGTGAGGCCGGTCTTTGATCAACACGTGAAGCCGGTCTCTGGTCAATTCGTGAGGCCGGTCTTTGATCAACACGTGGGACTGGTCTTTGATCAACACGTGAGGCCGGTCTCTGGTCAATACGCGAGGCCGGTCGTGAAAGATGATCAGACTCATCAGATTCAAGGCCAAGATTCGTCAGAATGATGCTGACAATAGACTTTCTGACATTGAGTTCACTCAGTTGCTTTTTGAGATCTGCCTTCGCATGTGCGGGTGCATTCCTAAGTCAAGTTAGCGGCAGAGGCTCGAGGAGAAGACCAACGAAACTTACTGGAACAGCTCGACAATGGTCGCCTTGGCTGTATCTCTGACGGCACTATCGGCGTCCTCGAGACATGCCACAAGACTAGGGACATATGGACGGAAGAGCAAGCCATACTGCTTAGCCATCTGCCAGTGGAGTTCGGTCAGCTTTGCTCAGGATCGATAGGGGGGAGACTTACATTAGCTAGCCAGATCATGCTCATTTCCCTAGCTCTGTTGTTTTTGCCGACAAGGGCCGTTCCCAGGACATGTTGTTCAACCTCATGGCTAGCTGCAGGCCAAAAGTCAGTGAACGCTTGGGCCGCCTGTGCTCTGACTCGCTCCTTGTGATCGCCCAGGCGTTCCAAGAGCAACGGGTAAAGGTGGCGAGCCTGCGAAGCAACTATACTATGCTGTTCTTGAATGAACAGTCGCTTCAAAAAGTGACCCAAGGTGGAGAAACCAGCAGACAGAAGTGTGGAGTGAGAAGAGGCAATTGACAGACGCAACGATTCAAAGATCGGTGGAATTGCGCCCTCTGAAACATTCTTCTGCTTGATGTCTGACTTAACAGAATTTAAGAAGCTGACCTTGGCATCTATGGCCAGGTTCAGGTTTTTCAAAGTTGCTACCAACTCGGTAGCCTTGGGTTCCATACTCTTAATCCAGTCTTTCACACTGGAAGCATACTTTTCGATGAGATAAAAGGTACACAGGAAGCACAAAGCAAACAAAAACAGCCGCAAAATACCGAAAAACGCGAGAAAGACAAGCACAAAGCTCAGCTCAGCAGGGCCGAGAGTAATCTCAAATCTGAACAACATTGTTAGAAAGAAATCACTGTTCAGAGACAGAATGAAACGAGAAAAACAAAACAACAGAACAATTTTTTTGGTAAGTTAAAGGATTCTTTTTTTTTCGATACAAAGCACAAAGTTCAGGGCAGACAATGTAATAGCGTTGGAAGAGTGTTTCGATTTTGACAGTTTGGAGGAGAAGAAGAGGGTGGTAGGGAAGAAGAAGAGAAGAGAAGAGGGGGAGTCGGGGGGAGTTCATAAACCAACAACAACATGATGGCGCTGAGGAAAGTGCACATACCTGCTATATTGGGTAGTCGCGATGAGAAGATGACGGAGACGGTGAACGGGGGAGGCAGGCAGGGAGGGAGGGAGTTGTTACAATATGAGCTCTGATCTGGAAGTAGGAGGATGAAGTAGCGACGAGGGTTGCAAAGTGACGCAGTGACGGGGAAACTTCTCAGCGCTTATCGCCGCGCCTGTTTCGCTTATCGGGCCGACGCGACTCCACCAGCCTGGTTCACTTCCAACGATGACAGCGAGGCGATCGGTATGTAGGGGTATATCAGAGTGCAGAGTGTTACAATAATGCATGGAAAGATGTGGGTGGTTTGTTTCGTTGGATGATCGCAAATGAGGGGTGGTCGATGATCGGGCGGCGCGCTGTCCCTGAATCTTCTTATTTTTTTTTCCTCGCTTTGTTTACCCGCAATGATTCACCCCGTTTTGGGTAAACAAGTGGGGGACTGGAACTTTTTCGTCTGCAGCCACGAATCGATTGTTGTTATGGCAGCTGCCCAACTGTTGTTGACGAACTGGAGTTCTGGACTCTATGACTTGTGCTCTAAATGATTGTTGTTCTGAGCCTCACTAATCCTAAATAATCTCTTTCTCCCCCCCTTTTTTTTTCCTTCTCCATCTGCCCTGATTCTTGGTTCTCCGCCGCACTACGCGTAGTACTAGTATCCCTCTCATCTGCCCCTATTTTCCTTTCTCCCCTTGGTTTTTGGACGGAAGGTGCGGGTGACCTCTTAACTAAGGGTGGACCGTGGGGACAGTAGTAGACTCGTTTTCGGATGCAGTCTTATCGATAGTCAACTCCACGGCCAAGATACCTCTACAACTTAGCATACATGCTACTAGTACGTTCTATTTGATTCGAGAATAGCAGTAGACCCTTATTTATGACTGGTAATTTGAAATAACACATCAGATTCGGAGTAAAAAAGCGCGCTGCATACTAATTGCTCCACGCGATCGAGCGTGAAACTGCGCCTACGTGTTCCTTTTTGCTCTTTCCTTCGCCCCTGAAAATATATAATCACGACGAGTACTAGTAGTAAACACCCGCAGCCCGAGCAACCAAACACTGAAGGTGAGTCATCATTGATTACTGTACTACTACTAATTACTAGTTACTAAACGCCATGTACAACAGCGCAGAGTCTATAGCTAACCTTGAGACCAAAATATCTAGAGAATCAGAACAATGAATAGTATTAAATAGGTTAAATCCTGCTTTTGAAACTAATCACATACCACAGCCAGTCACACTGCAAGTGGATTTAATTAGACTGCAGCAACTCCACTCGATCGCCGCGCCGCGCGGTGGATCACTCAAAAAGACGGCGGGCACTTGGACCAGCTTCGGTGTGTCACAGCGCGCGCAAGCGCGATGCAACAAGCGAACCTGACGGTCGGTGGAGGGGCTCGCGTCAAGCATCGATTGATCAACTTTAATTCGGATTCTTCACGATGAATTGTCCATAGTCTGGTCTGCGCTTGATTGGCGGGCTTCCGCCACCCCTGCGGCGGCTATGCTGCATGCGCTACTGACTAGACGACGCCATGCCTCAAGCCTTCAACCTTGCTATAAGCGACGTAGTAATCCTCCGTCTTAGATTGTTTCGACTTCTACTACATTCCTATCCCCTCTTCACCCTATAGATCATCCATACACCACTAGTACTAGTTATACTATACCCATTGAACAATGTCAACGTCCGCACCCCAAGCTACACCCTCACCACTCCCACCGCAACAACAACCACCACCACCACCCAGCTCCAAACCACCCCTCCCTCAAGACCAGGATATCCCCCAACCCACCCTCCGCCTTCAAATCAACGACCTTCGCCATCCAGCCTCGAAAGCTTTCCTAACCCTCCTCCCCGACCTAAACTCCACACTCACAACCGCCCTCTCCACCATAATCCAGCACCTCTACACACCCCCCTCACACCCTCACCACGACCAACAAACACCAACATTCACCCCCTCCCCACCCCCAACCCGCTCCGTAACGCTCTTCCTCCGCGCCATCGACGGCGTAGCCTACACAACCGGCACGGAGCTCGACAACGACCACAAAGAAATCCACCTGTCCCTCTCCTACATTCGAACCATTACCACCAATAGCAATCCCAATCCCACCGCCGAACTAACCGGCGTCCTCACCCACGAGCTCGTCCACTGCTACCAGCACACCGCGCCCCCAGACTCCACTACTACCCCACAACCCCCAGGCGGCCTTATCGAGGGCATCGCGGATTTCGTGCGCCTCAAGGCAGGTCTAGAACCGCCGCATTGGAAGCGCCCTGCGTCGGCGAAGGAGAGAGCGGACAAGTGGGACCAGGGGTATCAGCATACAGCGTACTTCTTGGCTTGGTTGGAGGATGTTAAGGTTGGACGGGGGGCGGTCGGGATGCTGAATGACCGGTTGTTGAGGGTGGGGTATGGAGATGGGTTCTGGGAGGGCCTTTTTGGGATGGGGGTTTTGGAGCTTTGGGAGGAGTATGGAGCGTGGTTGGACCAGGGAAGAGTAGGGGATGGTACTACAGGTGGGTGCTGGGAGGATGAGATTGTTGATCGGGTGTGAATGGGTATTATTACTTTGCTGTACGGAGTGAGCAGTCTGGGTTGGCTGGTGGTGTTGTGGGAATGGTGATGGTTGAATGGCGTCAGGGTCTTGTCCAAGAAGGGTACTTTGGTGCTACTGCTAAGTGCCCTTGACCGGTCTATGCTTATCCGTTGTGCGCAAAGGTCCATTGATCTCAATAGAGTACATACCTCTATATACCTACTTCTCGGCCTAGAATACTGTTTGTCAACAGCGCGATCCCAATTCCATCTCTAGCCAGGCTTCAAAGATGCAATACAAATGAAACGTTTAAATCGGATAACATGAACATAGAAATAACATCAGAAGAAAAATAAATTTCCCATATTGTACAAATCCTTGCAATGGTGAATAGATGAGGGGGTAGCAGTATGTAATGTTGCATCGCTGTCAATCCCGCATTGACAACATCTATAACAGATATAATGTGTGACGCCGTTTCTTGAAATCTCTCTCATGCCCACTCTCTACACAATCACCTCGCCCAAGTCCACGTGCACCGGCTTCCAGGGAGCGGCTCCCTCTTCCTCCATCGAACTAGGCACGCGCACGTTCAGCGGACTGTACAGGTACCATCCCTTCAGGGCGGCGACAGCAGCCCTGGAACGAGCCTCGAGCAGACTGGCGCCAGCGCCCTCGCCCAACTTATCCTGACCAGAGTAGATGCCAACGACAAACACGGGGTGTCTGCTCTTGCGACCGGTTTCACTGATGATCCGGGCAACGGGCTGCTCGAAGTTCTCTCGAGCACACAGGCGAGCAAGGTCCCGAGCGGGTTGGGAGAAGTTGAACAGGTCGGAGATGTTGAGGTGACGAGAGAGGAAGTGCTGCTCGAAGAACCGCTTGGCAGCAGGGCGGCCTGCGTGCAGGTAGATAGCACCCATCACAGCACGCACAAAGGTTGCGTTAGCCTGTTCGGCAGTCACGCCCTGGGTGTTCTGGACGTCCTGCTTGGACTGTTCCGAGGGATCCTTGGGCCCCTTGACCGGGTCTCCGAACTCATTGTCGTAGACGACACTTGACGTGATGGACTTCCGCCAATGCGTCTGATCTTCATGAGGTCTCGCTGTGCCAGTGACAGGCTTCGAGTGCACGTCAACTCCCGGGAGTACTCTGTTGAACTGCAGGTAGCCGGGGTCAACTTCTCCACCAGGAGCAGCAGCGGACTCCACACCCCATTCTCTCGCCATTGCGGCCAATGTCTTTGGCCCGACATAGGCATACATGGCTGCGAATATAACGGTCAAGGGGAGTCGGGGATACGTGCAGATGAGGTATTCGGAGGTGTAGTGTGTCAACAAATCGTGACCGAGGGTGGCCAAAGATTCATTGTTGAATTTGGGGTTCGGATCAGCCGAGGCGTCCACGAGAGAGCGAGCAAGGGTCTCGAGCGGTAATCGTGAAGGAAGGTAAAGTCGTGCGTGAAGCGCAGCCAGTTTGGCGGACTCGCGTGCGGCCTCGACCGGGGGAGACGGGAGTTGGTACTTCGACTGTCGGGAGGTAGGGGGGCGAATAGATGATACTAGAGGGTCTTCCTCGATCAATTGATCATTGGCAGCCGGCGCAGCAGGCGAAGCGGTCGATTGATGCCGGATGCCAGTGTAGAGACGGTGCTGCAGGCGGCCACCAGTCCGGGCCTGCGCCGAAAGGACCGAACTGCTCCATCGTTGGAGCTGCAGCCTCTTCATCTGGGCAACTGTGTGGATATGAGGCCGTAAATTAGAAAAAGACCGAATTCAATAGAAATGACCGCCCGGGGACGTGGCGTGGAGTGTTCAAGACGGAGGCAGATCCAACTTGAGCCGGCACGAACTTTTGGTCGGTAGAGAAAAGTCGAGCTTCGGAGAAAGTCACGGGGTCTGGCGGTCGTGTGAGAATCGGCCAGGTGGCGCTAAACCCAATATGGGTATAGCGTCACGGGGTCTGGGACGAGGGACGAACGACGGCCATTTCGGCTTCCAACCCGCCCAGAATAACGACGAGCTTCTCAGCGAGCCATTGTCCACGTCTTTTCCCTACGTTTACTCTACATACCCTCAAATCACCATGGGTGGAGGCGGCAAGATCCCGTATGCGACTCTTCTCCCACCCGGTACTGCCATTGCCTCTGAAGTTGACTGAATTCTTTCCGCAGGTATCCCAAGGAAGTCTGGTCTCCCGCGGGTGGCTGGTACGCTCAGCCCGCAAACTGGAGGGTCAACACTGCCATCATCGGCGCGGCTGTTCTTGGAGTTGTCGCTGTGACCTGGAGCATCAGTGCCGACCGCGAGCACCGTGACAAGATGCCCGAGCCGGGCAGATTCTTCCCTAGTCGCTAGTCAGTCCCCTCAGCCAATCTCGTGTCATGTGTTTCTAAGCAGCAGTCATTGACTTTATATTGCTTCTATCTAGCTGGAGCCGGGAAATCAGAGAACACGAAAAGCAGCTGGCCGCCCAGAACCAGTCATAGAGCGGCAACAGAATGAAGAGGTAGTTGTGGGAAAATGAGTACCCGTGGTGGTTTTCTATGGCATGACAGGTTTTGTTTCATAATTTTGTGGGCTGTACGACAATAGAAGGGCGTTCTTCCATACGGTCAGTTGATCTGAAAGTGCTTCTGAGGAGACTCTTCCAATGTTCGATACAAGCGCTGTGTGTACAGACGGACCCGTTCCGTGAACTCAGTCTCGTTCCAAAGCTCCTTCCCATCACTGGATGTAGACATGCGAGGCACTCCGATCTGCTCAACCACGAAGCTGGCCGCCACAGTAGCGAAAATCAAGGCCGTCAAGACTTGGCTATGCTGTGCAGCAGCTTGGATTGCTTCCTGCCATGCCGTAGACCCTGCGAGGACCGAGTCGACAAGGTTGGCCGGTTCTCTGCCTGCACTGACCATGCCTTGTGTCAGGGCACCCAGAAAAGAATTGCCCGCGCCAGTGGGGTCAATCACCGCTGACGCCCCTGAAGCACTGGGCTGATGGTAGGCGGGCAGCCAGACCCTCTGGGATCTAGAGTAAGAGTAGCTGCCGTCTTTGCCGGCTCTGATAACCAAATTCCCGTTCCCATCAGGACCGATACCTGACTCAAGAATCTTCTTGACGATGTTTTTCCCATAGTCGGTCTCCTCGCTCCAACCAGGCTGGCCAAACATCATTCCGAGTTCCAGTTCGTTGGGGCTCACAACGTCTACTACTTGGTTCGCAGCAAGGAACCGCTCTTGCTCCTCTGGCGTGCATAGATCCGGCACAGGTTCCCAAACAAAAATAGGTCTTTGCGCAGCGTGCTTCACTGGGGGAGCTTTGCCTGCTCGCTGTAGCTCCTCCCGTCTGCGCAAGATCGTTTGCACGATTGAAATACAACGAGAGGAGGAGCAGACCATGTGGAAAGTCTTGGAGAACACCTGAGAATCAGACAGCATTTCTGGTTCCAAGCGCAACTTCGGAGTCAGGTATTTGAAGTCTGCGACAGGGGTTAGTATTGGGGTCGTTGTAGTCGCAGATGATTAGAATAGACACCGACCTCGCTTCTCATTTGGACCATAACCATTCCAGGCTCTGGTGGTCAAACGACTTTGATCCTCTCGGAATACGCAGTTGGTATCCCACGACTTGAGCAGATCGAGAACATCTGGAGGGAAGTCGGAGCCAACATCCACAATCCAGCTCACAGCCTGCGAGTGTTCTCTTCCGGTTACCAAGCGGGCACCAACGACGGCAAATGATGCAGCGCCTCCTAGAACGTTCTTTACATTGGGTCTTGTTCCATCGAAGTCTATAGCGTCTATATCACAGGGAAGGGGGGTTCTGTAAGTACATAGTGCGATTTCGACTTCCATATGGGTAGATCATGGCGTACCAAGAATGAACATGCCCATTGTGCAGAAGTCCACATTGTTTCTAGAGTGCTCCAAAGAGCCATGGCCTTCCAACATGGTTACGGAAGCGCTCAATTACCTTCAAAGGAGAATGACTGGTGAGATCCTGTACTCTGGCGGGGTTCGAGGGTTTCAATCCATCCGCCGCTTGAGTCTCCGTCATGGCGGCCTTATCGGATTACCGGCTGATACCACCAACGTCATGGGAGACGGGCGGATAACGGCCACGCTGGCGTACCGTACGGTATGACCCACTATCAGGAGCTCCAGGCCTCAGGCACGGGTCAGGAGCATCGCCGTCTCATGCAATTCCAAACGGCTGCCTTGATCCTCTCCCTCCTCAGCATCTTACTTTCTTTGCCTACAGGTCGCTACTGACCATTCTTCTATCTCTCAATCGTGGCACACGGTAGCCCGTGTCCATTAATAGCTCCCTTTGCCCTCCTTTCCTCCGACTGTGTCTAATAGCTCCCTCCCTCCTTACTTCGACAGGGGCCGTCAAGATGGCGACAGGAAGCCACATGCATAATCTTACCACCCTTATCAAGCGGTAAGTCTTGAAACAGATGCGCTCGAGACTATAGCGCTATGCTCTCTTCTATTCTTTTATACATTCCTTTATCACCACAATGTGTTCCCGATTACATGTGTTTCTAACCAGCTGGAAATGCCAACAGGTTGGAAGCCGCAACCTCCCGCTTGGAGGATATGGCTATGTCACTGGATGACCCCAACTCGCCCAAGACCATAGCTCCCCCTGCTGTGCCTGAAGCAGCTACTCCTGAGTCCCCCAAACCAGCCGCAGCTGCGGCTCCCGCACCGCCCCCCATCCCGCCGCAAATCCAGGACTTCGACACCCTGATCAACGAGGATGTCCGGAACTTTGTGGAGTTGGGCCAGAAGATCAATGGCTTGGTCGGAGAACAGGTAGGAAGAGAAGCGCATGTCAAGCCGAGTGCGTCGCTTACAATTCCCCGCAGTCCAAGGTAGTCCTTCAAGCCTTCGAAGCCGAGCGTACCTACCTCCTCGTGGCCACGAAAGCTAGAAAGCCCGAGCAGCAGCCCCCGGAGCTCATGACGGGCCTTCACAATGCTTCAGACAGCATCAACAACATTCGGGAGTCGAACAGAGCTTCTCCTCTCTTCAACCACTTCAGTGCGGTTGCGGAGGGTATTGTTGCCCTGGGATGGTTCTTCGCGGACAAGCCCGCCGATTTCGTCACTGAGATGGCTGGAGGTGTCGAATACTACGGAAACAAGGTCCTGAAGGAATACAAGGAGAAGTGCGCAACCTAGCTATCCTCTGTAGTCCCCAATGGGAGCTGACCCATGTTGCAGGGACCGTACCCACGTCCAGTACATCCAGGCCTACTACCAGATCTACAAGTCCCTCGCTGCATACCTGAAGAAGCACTACCCGAAGGGCCTGACCTGGAACGACAAGGATGGAATCGACGCCCAAGAAGCTCTCAGACAGGTCAAGGCCGGTGGCTCTGGCCCTGCCGCTGGCGGTGCTGCTCCTCCTCCCCCGCCACCCCCTCCAGTTCCGACTCTGAACGTTCCTGGTGGTGTTCCTCCCCCTCCTCCCCCGCCGCCCGGCGTCCCTCCTCCGCCTGCAGCAGCCCCAGCTGCACCAGACATGTCAGCTGTCTTTGACCAGCTGAACCAAGGCGAATCCGTCACCGCCGGTCTCCGGAAGGTCGACAAATCGCAGATGACGCACAAGAACCCGAACCTTCGCGCCAGCTCCATGGTTCCCGATAGTCCAACCTCCGCAGGCAGCGCCGTTCGGGGCAAGTCGCCTGCTCCGAGCAAGAAACCCAAGCCGGAGAGCATGCGCGCCCGCAAGCCCCCGCGCAAGGACCTGGAAGGCAACAAATGGTTCATCGAGAACTTCGAGAACCCCGGCGAGATCGTTGAGATCAACGCGCAGCAGAACCACTCCATCCTCATCTCGCGGTGCAACAAGACCATCATCAAGATCAACAACAAGGCCAACGCCATCTCCATCGACAACTGCACCGGCCTCTCCATCATCGTCGACTCCCTGGTCAGCAGCCTTGACGTCATCAAGTCCCCCAAGTTCGCCCTCCAAATAGACGGCGTCGTCCCCACCCTCCTCCTGGACCAGGTCGATGGTGCCACTGTCTACCTGGGCCAGCAGAGCCTGGCCACCGAGGTCTTCTCCAGCAAGTGCACTGCAGTCAACATCATGCTTCCGCCCAAGGAGGGAACCGACGAGGATACCAAGGAATGCCCTATCCCTGAGCAGATCAAGACGTACGTGAAGAACGGCGTTCTCGTTAACGAGATTGTCGAGCACGCTGGTTAGATCTGCCCCGATGTGCATGTAGAAATCTCTTTGGATAGACCTCCCCCTCCGACAACAACCTACCACTATCACTACCACCACTCAAAATCGAGGCGATAATATACGGCAGTTGGAAATCTAGTTTCTGGACTTCAGTGCTGTGTTTTATTCCACTCACTTCCTGTAGATAAATCTATTTTTCCGTTCCATTCTATACTCAGTTTTCGTCTTCCGTTCTTAGTACGTGTAAGAATTTGTATAGCACGGGGGAGAAAGAGCCTCAAGTGGTCCTTCCCCTTCCACCACTCCACCCACCCCCGGGATAATCCTGCAACTCGTGGTCTGTCTTTTTGGTGAAACTACAGAATAGTATATAACTGGGTATAAAGGGAGATGCGAAAGAGGAGATAATCCCAATTACCACACATCAAATCTACAACAACTATGTGACACATGTTACATAACACCCGCAGGCATAGTGCAGACTCAGTCAGGGCGAAACACGAATGTCTCAAACTAAAACAGAATCGTCTCCGTATTATTCAAACCCCTGAAACAATTACCAGACCGCATGAAACCGCCTATTTCAACAAGAGTGGAACAAAGAGAAAGTGCTGAACGCGCTGTGCTCATCAGTTGCTTGACCAGTGTTCAATCGAGGGTTATGAAAATTTGAAGGGATCGGCTAGAGCAGATAAAGAAGGAGTAAGAGAGAGAGAGAGAGAGAGAGAGAGAGAGAGAGAGAGAGAGAGAGAGAGAGAGAGAGAGAGAGAGAGAGAGAGAGAGAGAGAAAAGAAGACTTGTTCAAGATATCTAGAATAGTGGAATATGTAAAGAGCAGAGAAGGTGACTTTAGGTGGGTATATTTGCTAGTTCCCGTACTGTATGGTTGACCTGTGCGCCTTGCCGTGCGTATTTAGTTTGGGGGAACGGCAGGATTGAACATTATAATGAATGCGATGATCCTGCATCTGCGCTTCAAATATGGTGCTGTGCTGTTAGTTGAGGAAGACGATGGGTTTGTCCTGATGCGCTGGGTCGTCCTGCTTGAGGAGGAAAATGCACACTTAAATGAGATGTATGAAAGAAATGAAGAAGAGGAAACAGAAATAACAAGTTTACCATCACGATCAGGTACGGTCGAAGTCATGCTGGTTCGGAAGCGTGCTGGCGTTATTCGCGGGCCTTTGTGAGGTCGGGAGAGTCGTGCTTGTGCACGTCCAAACCCCTAAGCTTTCTGGCCAGGAGGCTGTCACCAGCCTCCGAACCGTTGAAAGCGAACGGATACCCGCCATAGCCGGTCTCACCCTTACTGAGTTTACCATAGAGCCCACGCTCCATATTACACTGTTCCGCAAAACTCGAGTCGAGTTTGGGCCCTGGAGACAGTGACGGGATGGGCCGGAAAGGATGTGAGGAAGTATCGGGTGGACTGAAGAGGCTGGAGGTGCCTCGCGGGGCACCTTCTCGTCCTGCAAGTGTGCGACCCGAGAACGGGTCTTCTTGAGCACGCGTAGAGGAGCTCCCAGAGTAGGGGGCCTCTCGTGAGGTCATAGCCTCCGATGGGCTCAGCACTGATAATGGCTCTCGACCAGTGGGCGCTTTGTGTGGTATTTGGTCTGTCGAGGACTGTGTAGCTGCGTGCGTATGACTGGAGTCCCGCGAGGGTTTGTAAGGCGTATAACGGGGATCAGGGCATTGGATTTCATTGCGTAGTTTTTCCTTACCGTCGGGAACTCGGTTGGCAAATACAACACGAATGCTAGAGTGAAGATAAAATCGGCCCCGAGAAGGACAACATATGTTCAGATGGATCAAGTACCGTAGTGTAGGCTTGTCTTTGGGATCCTCAGAAGTGTTCAGCGACGCTTCGGGGCGATCGGTCCCGTAATTCTTTCGAGCACTCAGAGGCATATCAATGATGGGACCCACCGAATAGCTTCGTTGTCGGATGAACGTCTTTGTCCCCGGCTCCATGTCGCTGAGGTCGTAAGGTACGAGGAACAGCTTCACAGCTGTCTTGTTGGGGTTCTTGATCATGATCTGTAACTGACCGTGTTGTGGGATTCGGTAACAACCACCTGGTGGACTTTTGGGCGATTCCGCCCTTCTGTGCCTCTTCTCGCGCCTGCGCAAAGTTTCCTGGTCAGTCGACCTAGGATCTGTGGTATTTTCCATGACACAGTCGTTGTGTGTTCCTGCAGGGCTCTGATGGCGCCTGCGACGTCGACTGCTACCACTGGACGTGTCCCGAGGAAGAAAATTGTCCAGATCGATCAAGCCAACATAAGGACTGGGGCTATCGTCCGCGATTGAGCGGCCGCTGCCTGACGTGGGGTAGCTGTAAAACACCGCCGGAAATGGGATTGTCACATGCGGTGGGCATTTGAGGTTGGCTTTGCATTTGCCTTTACCGAGGACGCCGATTTGCGCGGTGAAGTCCAACGGTTTGGAAGGGCTCATTGACATTCTTCCACGGAGGATAGACTCTTCGTATGAGCCAACCATTGGCGCATGCGCTCTGGAAGAGACTTCCGAGCCCACCGAGGGCCTTCGGACCCTCGCGATCGGAGTTTGAACCGAGGATGCAAGCTGAAGGCTGTATGCTGAGGTCAAGGACCGCCGAGGGGAGTGAAACTGATTGGATGTGGTCGTATCCCATCGTGAGTGGTGAGCGTCAGACTGGAAGTAAATCCCCTCCGCATGACCCTGGGAAGATGCTTGCAAGTGCTGAAATGTTTCCGGGGGAAGGGTACGGCGACGACTAACTTTGTCGATGGCGTTCGAGTGACCGACACACTCCGGTCGAGGAGAGAAATCCAGGTCTGTGTTGTTTGCTTGGTGAACAAGAGGGCTCGTTGGGGCTTTCAATATATAGCTCGAAGAAAACGAGCCGAAAGAGGGAGCCCGAGAACGGGCTGCCGGGGCTGCCGTCTGAACGGATAAGGATTGGCCTCGTAGAGAGGCAGGGAAAACGGGAGTACTGAACCAAGGTGTGGTTGGTGAGGAGCTCAGTAGTGGAAAGTGCGCGTTAACGGTGCGACCAGGCACCGACGATGACGGGCTGTGCTGCTGGCTCTGGGCTTGAGAGCTTCCTTCCCTGAAGTCTCCTGAATGTAAAGCTGAGCGAGGGCGTTCAATATCGGCCGGCGATGCTAACTGCTGATCACTCGAGCCAGACTGGTCGCTGGGACCAGCACTTGCAGGTGCTTTACCTTTCATATTGGCGAAAGGTACATCGGACGTCTGGGGGGTGGGGTTCGGACTGTTTCCCGCCTATATCAAGTGACAGGGTCAGTAACGTCTCGGATACATGACAATGAAACTTTTGCTGTTTTAGATAAGAGATAACAAAGGTCAAAAAGAAAAGAAGAATCCAAGACAATAAGTGATTTTACAGTGGCAGGACATACGGAGTGATGTGATGCCCATCGCGGCGCATCAGCGCTTTTGATATACTGGATCAGTTCCTCGCGATTTGTTGCATGCATTCCCGGCCGGCTTAGATCCAGGGAGGGACCCTCATATGGGACATTGTGAGGCCCCGTGAGGGGGTGGCTTCCCAGGGGCTCCCCAGGAGGGTGTTTCCAAGGGGAAATGGTCTGACGTCGACCATTAAGCCGTGGCTGGTGATCATCAGACCACGAATCCTGGAGCCGCTGGTGTTCCGGATCCTGGAAGATAGGCATGGTCACCGGGAGAGGGGATGGGCAGAATGACGGGAAACGAGGGCAAACATCGCAACCTCAGGAGCCGAGAGCAGGGAGACGGGCAGCGAGGACCTCTGATAACGCAAGAGGGAGGGGATTGCAGAGGTTGCGATGATCCGCCGAAACCGAAGTGGCGGAAGAGGAAGAGTCACGGTGGAGTTGACGATGACTTGATCTGCCTTTTGGAAGACTGGCTCCGAGTGGGTAAGTTGTTTTTGGGCGTGGGGAACCAGAGGGAAAAAGAGGTGATATATATATATATTTAGTACTATAGACGATAAGACAGCAAGACTGACCGGGGATAATGAGCGATGAAATTTAACAGGGTATCTGAAACGACTAGAGGATTAATCGGGCGCAAGTAGAGAAAGAAGAGCAAGCAGTTAGTAGTAGACGTGAGGGGGAGAGAAATGCGGAAGAGGAGAAAAAGACGAGACAGAAAGAGAGAAGATGCGGAGGCAACGCTTTCGATTCCATCATCGCCGACCCTCAAATCAGTTTCACTGCCCAACTCTATATCTGCTATTCTCCCCCTCCATTGTAACCTTACACCTGCAGAATTATTTCCTGCAACTTTTCAGATAATTTCACTAAAATCCCGCCATTCCCGGTGGAGACAACGCAGCTTGCTTGGAAACATCCTGCAAGAGCCCATCACCCGCTAACTCGAGTTCCTGCACCCGCTCGGCCTCTTCCGTCCAAAACTTTTTTTTTCTCTTCTGCAGCTCTTAAAAGGTCAACGAACAACGCATCCCACCCCCGCCACGTTGTCGCTTGATTAAATTCCTGCCCAATACACCGCTTCTTACCCTCCGCGACCGGAGTCGATTACAAGAAATAAGAAAAAGAAAGCAGATCTCATAGACAACTACTTCAAATCGCCCGACCAACCATGGCCCCGAAACGCTCCCGCGACGATACCACCACCGCCGACGAGAAGCGGGAAACCACTAGCGATGCCCCCGTGAAGAAGAGAAAGGGTTTCAGCGTTGGCCCTGCAAACCTCCCAGAAGGAACATACCGTCGCAAGAGTGAGACCTTTATTTCCCCTACCCCTCCCTCAAATCCAAGACCTAGAGAGCTAACTAGAGAACCCAAATATAGCCCAAAAAATCAAAAATGACCTAATCCAAAAAGCCAAAGTCAAAAAGGCTTACGCCAAAGTTCGCGCCGCCGAGCTTGCCGCCGCTCCATCCAGACCTATCTACACCGACGATGCCCAGAATCAAGACGAGGATAACAAGCGCGCGGACCCGGCCCCGGCATCGTTGGAACTTCACCCGGACCGACAGGCTATGCTAGACCAGCCTGCGCCAGAGCCGGAGCCTACTCCTGCTAGACCGCAGCGTGGGGAGAAGCGCAATGCGAAGGGTCGTCGTGAGAGAAAGCCCAAGCCCTCGGCGTTTGCTCGGGAGATGGAAATTGCGGAGCAGCGGAGGAAGGAGGCTGAGAAGCGTAGGGAGGAGCGCGAGTTCAGGCAGAAGGATCGCGAGGCGATGGCGCGTGCGAAACGGCCGGATCAGACGGGGAAGAGGAGATTGGGGAGAGAGAGTAAGGTGTTGTTGGGTCGGGTGGAACGCATGGTTGGGAAGGCATAAGATGATGATGATGCTGGATGGCAGGGCAGTTTCAACGTTGATTGCGATGGTGTTCAAAACTTTGAATATGATACCCACTAGGTAGTAATGGCTACGATTTTTGATCTTCTTTATAGGGATTGGGCTGCTACTACTGTCAAGATGATTTGTAGATTTCTTTCGTGAAGATGAAGATCGATCTAGGCGGATGGTTTGTGCCCGTTGCCATTCCGCGGCTTTCTGAAGCATGCAAACTCTCCTTTGGTCCTCTCTCTCAAGCGCTTTAGGATGCCTCTCATTTCCCCCAGCTCGGACTGAAGCCGCGCACGTGCCTCGTGGGTGGTCCGCCGATCCAGCTCAACATAGATCTGACTTTGTATCGCGGATGCTTCATCGGTCGAAAACTGGGACATGGTCTGCGCGATGAACTCGGTATCCAGTGTGGCCTGCATGAGGGCTGGCAGACTGTACGAGGACCGAGAACTAAAGGCGTTCAGAAGCGATGTCGACACTTGGGTCAGCAAATACGTAAGAACGACGGAGAGTAATGAAGACTGCGCGGCGGATGAGGAGCGGCTCGGCACAGCCGTCAACGTTGAAGGGATGGTAGTGGTGATCTCCGTGTGTACCAGCACCAGGTCCAGCATGGTAGTGTAGACGTATGGACGGACTTGATCCGGGCGGGCCGATGCCGGTTCCCAGTCGGGGGCAGTGATGCTGTTGACAATTGTCGTGTTCAACGCATTGATCGTCGGCTTAGTGTATGACTGGAACAATCGGTCGTCGATCTGGTTGAGCACATCGCGGACGGTCTTGGCCTCCTCGGTCAACCGGACCGAGAATGAGTTCTCAAAGTTGGCAACCAGCTGCGGGACGAGATCGGCCTGGAATGCTTTGATGTTCGACAAAGTCAAGAGGATGCGCACATTCTATAGACGCATTAGCCAATGAACTACCAGCATATCGGAGTGTCGAGAAAGAAAAAAACAAGACAAACTACTTACTCTATTCCGAGAATCGACCGCATCCGCGATGAGTAGCGATGGAGATGTATCAAATTGGTTTCGTGTCGCCGTGGAGCCGGCTGCGATCCATTCATCCTCATCTTCCGACGATGTAGGATGCTCCGCATTCTCAACCAGGCCACTCAGAGCTTTGTAGACGCTAGACACAAACTGAGTGCGAACCATCTGTAGTAGTTTGGCAGGAGGCTGGGTCACAACATCTACAGAACCAGATCTTGCCATGGCCTCCGGAATGTAGAGGATCTTCTGCATACCCGCGATGATTGCGTTCTCAAAGGCAACAAATAGACCAGGCATCTTGGTCAGATCTCTCTTCTCCGGGTCCCGAGTCCAGTCTTCCAGCATCTTACAAATTTCGGCGTCCTTTCCCCAAGCTGCGCATGCCACACGTACTGAGCGTTCGCGTGCTACACTCACAAGGGATTTGAGAAGATCACGGGTGTTAGTACTGTGCATCACAGGCTCCAAGGCGGCCATCTCGCTAGCCGCTGTGCCAATGAGCACTAGACACTGACTGAGATAGTGAATGCCGCTAAGAGAATTTGAAAATGGTGGCCAGAAGGCATAATCTTCCCAATGTTCCCCGCGCTTCGGTGTAGGGAAGGGCATGTTCTTCGGATCAAGCTTGAATCGCGATTCCGTTGGGGTCACACCCCGACTCCCAGGGCTGCTAGGACTGGCGGTGGAGATGGGCGAGGTGAGGAGGGATACATCGTCCACAGGGGGGTCGGCGAACAGTGAGAGAACGCTCTCGCGGATGAGATTGAGCAGCTCGACGACACCCTTTTGCAGCTCCCTAGCATCGTTGGAAGAGAGCCGATGGTGTTTGCGACTTTCTCCCTCGAACCCAGCGGGAAGGAGCTTTTGCCTGCTGCCGTCGATGAAGGATTGTGCTACTTCCCAGAAATCGAAAACCTCGCCAAGAAGACCTCCTTCAGAGGACAACAGTCTGCTCAGATAGGTATGTATACATTCCCAGAGCTCGATCACTTGGTCGCTATCGCGCATGGTTTGAGTGTCCAGAGCGCCGTCGCGTGGTGCCAACCGCAGATATGATGCCACCGTCTGAGGCGTCGGTTTCTCCCCACTAGCTAGTCGACGCCTCAGGATTTCTATCTCGACCTTGCAACGGTCACAGAAGGCCGTGATTTTCTTCTTCAAAAAGTCGTAGCGACTGAGAAGCCAGACCCAGATAGGATTGTCCTCGACCCCTAGCTCTAGGAGAGCACCGATGAGCTCCATGTGCTCTTCTACGGGACCTGTAGCAGTAACAGTGGTCGAGGTAGTAGGCGCATCGCTGAGGCGCCTCCACAGGTCGCGTTTGAACGCTTGAATTTGTGAATCAACATCGATCCACATTCTCCCCATAGCCAGAATAACATGAGCCTCTTCGTCCGTCAATGGCTGACCCTTGCTCGTTGCGGTATCGGCAATATCCCTAGCAGTCTTGGAGAGGGCCCTCGCTTTTCGGTACTGCTCAAAGACAGAGTCATAGTCTCTCTGCTTAATGGACTTGGAAAGATGACCGCCTATTTCGTAGATATCTCTATGTTTTTCCATAGTGTCGACGACCGACTTGAGCACCTGCTCTCTTTCGCGACCTCCCAATGCCGGACCCCACACCTCCTCTGCTTTGACAGATGCCTCAAGCAACGGAACACGAATACCCTTCATGCCGTATTCACTCTCTTTCGTTAGAGCGTTCTTGCCGGGACCTACATCGGAAAGGGCCGACGTGGCTATACTCTGTTTGCTTCCCGAGAGGCTGCGCAAATGACCAACCGACCGGCGGTTGGCATGAGGGCTCAAATACTCCTCTTTCTTGCCCTGATTCCTCATTTCCGTATATACACTGTCGATAGTCGCTTTGGCTCGAACGAATCGTTCGAAGTTCGCTTCGACGAGGACTTTCAGCGACGCGGATTTCTGATCAATTGATTGAGAGAGGATGTTGAGACCTTCGAGAAGGGACCGTATCGACGCATCGGAATGGACTTGGGAAAGGAAGAGCGCCGGGGAGAAGGAGGTCGATGAGAGCAGGAAACGATTCCGCAGGCGGCTTTCCTCGTCTAGAGACAAGCCTCGCATTTTGAGAATCTTAAGCACACTGTCCCCCGTTCCCAGGGGATCAGGCTCATCCATCTTCACGAGGTTCTCCCGACCATTGTTCGCTTTGAAGGAGCCTAAAGTGACCCCCTTCCGCGTGCTATTGTTGCGCTCCAGAGCAAAGTATCGGGATTTCTCCGAGCGCGAGCCGCGACGTTCTAAAGCTTCGTCTTCGGAATGGTCGCTTTCATCCAGCTCAGCGGGCCATTCTTCGGGGAAAGCCGAGGGCAAGTTATAGTAACTGGCCACGTCGACGTCAGCCATGTTTGGGGGGGTTGGGTGGGTGTCTGGGAAATCGGCGATAACGGAGGTTGTTATTATGGGGAGAGCGATTAAGCACGGAGGGGAGGGATTAGGGAGGCCACATGCAGGAAAATGCGCAGCAGCAAGGGTGGGGAAGATGGGGGGTGGGTTCAAAATTAGGGTGTTAACTATAGAAAAGGATAGGCACAGCCAGGACAGGCAGTTCGGAGGGAACGTTTGGGACGTTGGGTTAGCTTGGGAGTTATCAGATCAAGCACGGGAAGCAAGACTAGAGCCGGTGGACTGACGGTAACTCGCAAGTCTGTCTTTTGTTCGGTCGGTCCGGGAGCGGCGGTGCCGAGAATCACTGGATGGATTAAAGTGCCTTTCTTCGCCGCGACTTGCTCTCTTCGTTCCCGCACAAGCAAACCCGCCGCCGCCTTTTCCACCTCTCTCTCTCTCCTCTCCTCTCTTCCCTTTTCTTCCTCACTCTCCTCTCTTCCTCCTCACCACACCCCAATTCCTTCTTTTTATTTACACCCTTGACCGTTTGACGTCGATCTCGGGGACTTTTTCACAATGATTGCCGCCAGGAACTTTGTCGCTCCCGCCCGTCAATGCTTGCGGACAACACGTGTGTCCCCTCGCATTGCCTCGCCCTTCTCGCAGGTAATCTACCGACCGCTTTCCTCGACAACATGGCCTGGAAGGAATCTCGATCTAACTGCACTTTTAGCTCCGCACTTACTCCGCCGCTGCCGATGAGCGCGTCGCTAAGTTCAAGGGTCAGAAGGATACTGATGTATGTCGCGTCCCGGGCAACGCCTGAAACATTTTTTTGCTTCCATCCTTTGGTCCGGTAGCTTCCGCCGCAACCTGCGACAACGGCCTGTATTCGACAGCTCTTCCGAAGGATGGATCATTTCTGAATGGCGTTGTTGACATTATGTGTCCTGATAGGGAAAATACACTGTTACTCTGATCGAGGGTGATGGTATCGGTCCCGAGATCTCCCAGTCGGTGAAGGATATCTTCGCTGCCGCAAACGTACGCCTCCCGCTACTTCCGATCGCCTCTAGTATACAAATCAGCGATGCTAAATTACCTGTGTGCAGGCCCCTATCAAGTGGGAGCCCGTCGATGTTACTCCCATCCTGAAGGACGGCAAGACCGCCATCCCCGACGACGCCATCAAGAGCGTCCAGAAGAACTACGTTGCGCTCAAGGGTCCTCTTGCTGTATGTCCATGCTTCCTAGACTGTTTTGCGATAAGTCTTTCTCTAAACGCTTTGTCACATAGACCCCCGTCGGCAAGGGACACGTCTCTCTGAACCTGACCCTCCGTCGTACTTTCAACCTCTTCGCCAACGTCCGTCCCTGCCGCTCCGTTGCCGGTTACAAGACCCCCTACGACAATGTCGACACCGTCCTGATCCGTGAGAACACCGAGGGTGAATACTCCGGCATTGAGCACGTCGTCGTCGACGGTGTTGTCCAGAGCATCAAGCTCATCACCAAGGAGGCCTCCGAGAGAGTGCTCCGCTTCGCCTTCCAGTACGCTCGTTCCATCAACAAGAAGAAGGTCCGTGTCGTGCACAAGGCCACCATCATGAAGATGTCCGACGGTCTCTTCCTCAACCTTGCTCGTGACATTGCCAAGGAGTTCCCCGACGTCGAGTTCGATGCTGAGCTGCTGGACAACTCGTGCCTGAAGATCGTTACCGACCCCACCCCCTACAACGACAAGGTCCTTGTCATGCCCAACCTGTATGGTGACATTCTGTCCGATATGTGCGCCGGTCTGATCGGTGGTCTTGGTCTGACCCCCTCCGGTAACATTGGTGACGAGTGCTCCATCTTCGAGGCTGTCCACGGTTCCGCCCCCGACATTGCTGGCAAGGGTCTTGCCAACCCCACTGCTCTGCTTCTGAGCAGTATCATGATGCTTCAGCACATGGGTCTGAATGAGCACGCCACTCGTATCCAGAAGGCTACTTTCGACACCCTCGCCGAAGGAAAGGTAAGCTAGCATTTTATCAAAGTGACGGTACCATTGCGAGACACGATGCTAACAATTGCGATTTTAGGCCCTCACCGGTGACTTGGGTGGTTCCGCCAAGACCCACGAGTATGCTGAGGCCATCATGAAGCGTCTGTAAGGGATTGGAACATGCCTGTACTATTCCCCTAAATTGTTTCCTTTTTAGCCTGTGAATGACTCTAGACCCAAATATGTAGTGATCTATTGTATGTGCTCCCATGTATTTAGATGCCATCTATGTTGTTTTACTTCCTATCTCGGATTTCCTATTCTCCAACTGTCGTCGTTGGAGATAGAAAGATACAAGCCAATGGCTTGATCAACGGAGTATGCATAGCGTACCGTCCGGCAAAAGAACAATGGATGGTAGAACAAAGAAGGAGAAAAGTAATCATACAAACAAAGCCCCACCAAAACGCCTATTTCTCCCAAGGTATCATTAGCGACGTATTTGTTACAGACAGAGCCAACGAACGTCAGCAGAAAGCACATATCAATATCAAGGCTGACGCCGTCGACCCCTCCGAGTTCCCGTGCCTGCTGTACCTCTGCCCTTCTGCTTCGTCCTCGATGTCTGGGCACGCGTACTTCGCGTCGTAGGCGAGCCCCCCTCCGCTTCCTCATCGACCTCACTATCATCCTTCGCAGCGTCCGAACCATCTTCATCGCCTTCTTCATTTGCGCCTGTCTCCTCGCCAGAATCCGCTTCTTCCTCCGCAGCTCCGGATCCCTTCGCCGGCGGTTCGACCTCCACATGAAGACGCGACGAACGCGTCCCTCGTCCCGCTGGACGCCCGCCACGACCTGACTTCCGTCCTCGTGATGGCGCGGGGGAAGAGCGAGGTTCTGTATGAGATGAATCGATTGCGATTAGTACGCTTTCCCCAACAACCAGTTGACAACCAAGGCAGAGATATTATATACGCACCGTCCGTATCAGCCACCGTGCTCCCCCTCCTCGATCCCGCATGCGTGCTAGGATCAGGAGATGCGGTTCCTTCCATCGCCAGCCGCCGTTCGAACATCAATTCTCCGTATTCATCCTGGGGTAATTCGAACGGGCAGTAGAATTCCTTTGAGTCCTCGGCGGTGTCTGTTATCAATGAATCTTCCTGCTCATTCCGTAATATTAGATGAATGTTAGCACGAGCCAGAATCCAAAGGACGTAATCTCCATGGATGAGAGAGGGCATCAACCCACCCGTTCATCCAAAGCCGGAAGATTGTATAATGTCCCCAGCTTCTTCCATATCCCCGGTATCCGTGTGTGTTCTGCGTGCGCGGGCGCATAGCCTTGGCTTTTCATGAACTCCGAAATCGCGATCATACGGAAGTGCTTGTGCATGCCTTTTGAAAGAGAAAGAGGGCCGCGTTAGCGTCACACTGCTCCGATGATAGTGTTTCCCCTGCGCGCGCGGGGAGAAGGGTTGCGGTCAACGTACCGACAGGCTTCCATTTTATAATCCCCTTCAATAACGCGGTCTCTTGCTCGTCCGTCCAGGGATCTGTCACTGGGTCGTAATCCGCGGTTGTTGGCTGGTCAGTGGTGCTTGCGGACGGCTCGGCATTCTCGCTTTGGGGGGTAAGTTTGGCTTTCTTGCGCGGGGGCATGGCGATTGATTGGTGCGTAAAGAGAGACTTTGTGTGTAGAGGTGGATAAGGTAAATAATGTTATTTCTGAGGGGACGGAGGGGAGAGCTCTCGTCCGCGGGTTGGTTGAACCGCGGCGAATTCCTGCCGCTTCGGTTTCCCGAACAAGCGGTGGTCCGGGCGTTGGACGGGGAGAGGCACTAGTCTGGTTCGGGTTTAGTGAGGCGTGATCTCGCGCTGCCAACGCGTCGTCTGGTGGTTGTCACTTGAGATTCCCACGAGGTTTTGGTGGGCTGTGTTCGAGTAAGAACGATGAATACGGGAGACTCCACTGTTGGCCCGCTGTATGGTCATGATCTGTGGATGATTGACAGGTTTATCTGGCGGTTCCTGCATCCATTGAAGCTGTTGCCGTGGGAGAAGTTGTCTGCTCCATACTACTAACCATATGCTGAAAGACGTCATTAATAGGGTCGGATTGCGAATTGCTTCAAGTGCCTTTTCGAGTGCGATTCAGAAATACGGCAGGGAATTGTTTTAGAATAAAGTACGATGAACGTACGAAACCTCCGTTATATCTTCGAAGGATTCCCTACGCTCGCTCTCCGCTGAATGGAATCTTGGTGTGCGCCACGACGTTGAACCTGTCAGTCGTCGGATGAGTGAAACAAAACTTCTACCTCTATTCGCTGCTTACGCGGTATAGAACGTGTCCAAGGTTCTTTGAAACGTCGGGTATAGCATTTACATCCAGAAAAGCGCCAGCGACTGTCTCCGTGTGGCCCGTTTGGAGATGAAGTGACTATAGTGCGACGCCATTTAGTTGACAGTCGCTTTCCTTATAAAGCAGGACCGACTACTTGTCTTAAATGACTGACGTGAGT
Organism: Aspergillus niger; assembly: GCF_000002855.4. NCBI lineage: Eukaryota > Fungi > Ascomycota > Eurotiomycetes > Eurotiales > Aspergillaceae > Aspergillus > Aspergillus niger. The sequence continues at coordinate 1,342,995 of NT_166524.1, forward strand.
AAACGAATGAGACGATTCTGACACTGGTAGACGATCCTACGTCTGACTCGCGCATATTGCAGGCGCACTTCGAGCCCAATTTTAGCCTTCAAATTTGAAAAACATCACAGTTCGTACATATTTCTTGTGGAATTAGCGTTCTTATATACATCTAACAATGTCGTCTTCCTATACTAGTGACGAAGGCTATTTCCAGTACTGAGGAGGCGCTTCCCTTAGAAGAAATGAAGGTCCGACTCCGCCCATCCTTGCTCCAGAAGGATCTTCCTGGCGGACTTTTCCATGGCCTCTGGACCACAGATAAGCACCATGCTCTTGCCATCGGGAATGGCGTGCTCCTTCAGCAGGTCTTCTGATATACGTCCACGGCGTCCAGTCCAACTGTCCGGAGCCTTGGTTAAAGTGTGTACCACCTTACACTTCTTGCTATCCAACGCTTCATAGGCGTCCAGATCGGCGCGGCAGAGGATGTCCTCTTCCTGTCTATTGCCATCCAGGACCACGCATGACGTAGGGTCCTGCTTGTCCTGCATCACCGCACGTAGCACTTGGAAGATTGGCGTGATACCAGTTCCACCGCAAATCATCTTAAAAGAACTAACATGGCGCTCTTTCCCGCTCACCAAGATCTTGCCGTTCCCAAGGTACTCAAACCTACCAGTGGGACCCTTGCAGTCGATTTCTGATCCCAACGCGAGCTTCTCTAAGGCCATGGTCATCTTGCCACCTTTGACTGTGGGCGTGTCGAAGTAGATCTTGACCAGCAGGTCCATGGTGCCTTCCTGGTTGGTATCGGAGATAGGGGTGTATGAGCGGATGATGACTTCTTTGCTGGTAGGGTCGGCGACCTTGATCATGAGATGCTGGCCAATGGGCAGACCCAGGGTTTGTTTGTCGTGTTGGAGCTGGAAAGTGAAAATCCGCGTGTCCCAGGACACGTCCGTCCTCTTTACAAGTGTTGCCTTTGTCCATGATTTCGACTGAAGGAATGTTGCACGAGGTTCATCCGATTGTGGTGCGTTGTCGTTCTTGAGCGCTTCCAAGGACGCCTTATCCATGGTTCCGATATGGTAATCGGGCATCATGGCTTTGGCTGTTTCGCTATCTGTGGGTGTGTCAGCATTCTAATTTCCATTGTTCGAAGGTCCCTAGGACGTACGGATTGCCAAAAATTCCTCAGAAACGTCGATGCCAGCAGACGAGATGATACTCTGAGCTCCTCCCGGATGGCCCTCCAGGAATGCCGTGCCGTCGTACACTTCACCGTTCACGATGAACCAGGGCTTCTCATCGCTTGAGTTCTTCTTGAATTCTTGAAGGTCGATAATCCGGTTCACGCCCTCTTTCTTCATGTTGATCTCCTTCTCAGGCTCAGGCTCTGTCGGTTCCTCTCCTGCTTGTCGTTCTCCCCAGTAACCATTGACCAGATCACCCCCGGCCTTTTTGACGCGCTCCATCCATCCGCCGGGCCCAGTAGGATCTGTTGGGTGCTCGAACCTGAGAGTCCCGTTCTCCTTCGTGATGGTGACCCGGAACCAAGGATTGTTCATCATGCCCAGAACAGACCAATACATATCGCGTGGTTGGAGAGCCAAGGCCTCATCCATGGCTCGCACGAGAATGGCATCTGTATTTTCTAGCTCAGGAATGGCGATATCCAGCGACCAGAAGCACCAGCAGAAACAAGTCTCGCGCCAGGACATGTCCACTCTACCACCAAACAAGTCCCCTTCAAAGTCACGATACTTGTCTTCGGCATATGAGATGTTGGCCAATCGCCAGGCTAAAAACATGTTAGCTCTGCCTCAACACATTTGCGCAATGATCGTCGTACATTTGCCTTTGTCTAAAGATATTTCGACTCTCGTAATCCTCCGACCGCCTCCTGCATAGGCATATCCTTTCACGTTGTACGACGGGCCTGCCGACGCAAGATCCAGCACCTCCTTATGCTCGGGGTATACAACAGAAGAGTTCACGTTAAGATCATAAATCGCATATCGGTCGTCGCGCCACCAAGTTGGGTCACTGGACGACATTTCAGGCGAAACCATTGTCCTGGATAACAGTTAGACAACGTACTCTTGTGGTCGGATAGGCAAGTCTCACGGTAATACTCGGTTGTCATAGATGTGGTACCAGTTATCACTGGGCGCATCAGTGAGAATGAGCTTCTTCAGCCATTTGACACTTCGGCCACCGATCTGGCCGGGTACGACAGCCCTCAAGGGACGGCCGTGATCAGGACGGAGATCCTCGCCATTCATTTTGTGGGCCAGCATGATTCCCCTATTGGGATCCATGGCCCAATTGAGTTTGATCGATGTCCCGTAATACCCGTTTGGCTGAAAGCAAACTGTCAGGGCACTGCATGCATGGATGGATAAGGTAACTTACCAGCTTATCAGCTCCCTCCATGCAGACATACTTGGCTTTCCTCAAAGGCTTCGCACTCCGTAGGATATCTGCCATCATTGGGCCAGTCCAGAGAGCCGTCGACAGGCCGGCAGAACCCCATGAGAAACCTTTGGTCTTCCTGACCACATTCTGCTCCTTCCGTCTGTTTCCCGCACAGACGAGAGTGATTGGTGCTGTGATCTGATCGTATTGCTGCAAAATGTCCCGGAAGTTGAGGACAAGCGGCTTCTCCACCAGGCTGCATATCCATTGTCAGATGATGACGCGATGTTTGAGGAAATCGAGATTCCTTACCCTTCGATGCTAATCTCCCAATTGGGGATATCTTCGTCCTTCACCAATGGTACCGGGCCATGATTTCTCACATAGAACAGTTCCGGGGAAGTCAAGAAGCCTATTGGCAGGTGAGCATCGCTACGAATACAAGGAAGTTTGCGCCGAGTTCAAAAAGAGCGGGGCGGCAGGAAAGACGTTGAGTACCTTCGTCGTACAGCGCCGTGAGTGGAGGCTCGACATTGAAGGGATGAACACCGGTCAGTCTGATAAGGCGAGGGTCGCGCGGAACATGATAATCGGGGGTTGGCTTGTCTATACTGAGGACCTCGGTTGGCTCTTTTGACGGGGGCGGCAGAGGAATGTCTGAAAGTTCCACGGCAGGCAACTCCTCCTGGTGGACCTTGATCGGACCCGACTTGAGGGTGACCCCTTGAGCGGTGAAAGGCTCTGTCAGCACCTCAGTGACAGTCGCCATGGTATGTGTTTATGTGGTTCAATGGCCTCGAGGTGCCAAATAAGGCATGAGACAATATCAGGGATGAAGACGAGTATAGCTTAGGACCGATACAGAGCATGCAGAAGGCAGATGAGAGGAGCAAGACACTCATCCGGGGAAGATCAGGGTTAGCTACGGGAAAATTAATCGCTCAAAAACCAGATGACAGATGAACCCTCAAAACTGCCGGCTTTTGGATTAGCTCAACGGGGTGTGACCAGCAACGGCCGGGATCTGGTACTAAGTCCACGGAGAAGAAACAGGAGGTATTCCACCTGGTTTGAGATCTATTTTGGGGGGGAGGGCGTGAGTGAGGGCCAACATTCGGCCGGAGAGATTTCCGCGGGAGCCGGTGGATTCGAACAATGAGTTAACTAACAAGCAGAGATATGTAATAGTAATACTCCGTACTCTCCAGCAGGTCTAGTCATGGCCTGGTGTGTCCTCCTGTCGGGTAGACAGGGAGAACACGGGCTTCTCATTCGAACATTCCTACCGGGAATGTGGGAACTTGAGACCTGGTCCCGAAAAAAAAAAGTATAAAAAACCAGGCATGAAAAAAAAAACTGGAAACAAGCCTCTCCCGAGCAGCAAGCAGACTCACTAAACTAAACTCGATACTAGTGACAATTTGTGCTGTAATGGCAAAACAAGCCCCAGGAGGACAGCGGCCAGATCCACTTTAGTTTCCAAAGGGCTCCACCGCCGATTAATTGCCCATTAAATGCAGCAGGATTACGAAGTCTCCAGTTGACCGTGATTAATCGTGTATTCACGGTATCGGGGATTATTGAGCAAGTAATATTGCCTGGGACTGTTGAGCTTTTTGCCGCAGTGGGGGCGAGCAGGAAAAGATGGAAGAAAAGAAATGGTCCCATCGGCCGACTACTAGTCAGTCAGGAGTCAGTAGTCAGTGAGTGGACGTCTAGAACAACTGGTAGTAAGTGAGTAGTAAGCCGTTAGTATGTAGCATGCACCTGCTGCTGGAAACCCAACGCATCCTCAAACCATCCATCGAATTCCCTCACAATGATGTGACTCCAGCAACTGCAAGGAGCTCCAGTCTCTTCATTTCCCACCCGCATCTCTGGTACGTATACTTCCGATTGCGGCCAATCAGACGCTTATCAGGAACCGATAAGGAAGTCGCGATAAGCAACAGCCTCAATGCCTTCGTTTCTCCATCGCATCTCCGCGGAGTCGTGCTCGCTCGCTCGATTCATGCAGCCACTCCCCAATTACCGATCGAACCCATCGCATTCCCGGTTCTTATCCGTCTTTCCCCCTCTCCACGAACGGTGGCTCCTCTATGATCTGCATGGCGGGTCAAGAGGTCCCTGATTACAGTACGATCGAGCATGGACCCCCCCTCTCTCAACCGATTACCTCAGAGGTCATAGTCACCCCTCCAGTCAAGTCCCACGGAGAAACACAATCCAAACGCCCTATCGAACGTAACTCCGCGCAGTTATCGTTCGCCTCTCGGCGAGATAGATACAATGATGGTGGTTTGTTGCCTATGGCTGTGTAGCGCAACTCCGGTGCCGCTCGGGTTCCCTTTCCCCTGTGGCACAAACAAAACCGCGCTGGATTCCTCTTGGCCACAGTCATCGACGTAGGATTCCTTGATCATCCTCTGTCATCACAATGCCTCTGTTGGATGGGTCTGGGAACGGTGACGCTGTCGTCATGGACAGCGTCCCCAGTGTTCCCTCGCCCGCAGTTGATTCCCTACCAGACCCGGCTATTCGCCGATCGGCTTCGAATAGACGCCAGAAGATCGTGGTGGTCGGCTTGGGCATGGTGGCTATCTCCTTCATGTATGTTTGGGTAGTCGAACACTGTTTATTGGCGCCGAAACTCGGAATACTGACTACTCCTGTTTGTTCTCAGTGAGAAGCTCGTCAAGCAGGACTCTGAGCGACGAAAGTATGATATCGTTGTAATTGGCGAAGAGCCACACATCGCCTACAACCGAGTCGGCCTCTCATCGTTTTTCGAACATCGCAAGATCGAGGATCTTTACCTGAACCCGAGAGAATGGGTGAGTACTCCGAGTCCGCAGAGTTTCCGATCCGCGTTCGGGATGGGCGGTCTTGGTTCAGACACTAACGCCGACGCCGGTGCCCTAACTAGTACGGTTCCATCAAAGACCGATCCTTTGACTATCATCTCAACACTCGGGTAACCGACATCTTCCCCGACCGCAAGACGGTCAAAACCTCGACTGATGATGTTATCCCCTACGATATCCTGATCCTGGCTACGGGCTCGGATGCCGTGCTGCCCACGCGCACCCCAGGACACGATGCCAAAGGCATCTTTGTTTACCGGACGATCTCGGATCTGGAAAAGCTCATAGAGTTTGCGTCAAAGCATAAAGGTGAGACGGGCGTTACTGTAGGAGGTGGTCTGTTGGGTCTAGAAGCAGCCAAAGCGATGACAGACCTGCAAGACTTTGGTAGTGTCAAACTCGTCGATCGCAACAAGTGGGTGTTAGCGAGACAGCTCGATGGAGATGCTGGCACCCTTGTGACCCGCAAAATCCGAGAGCTGGGATTGGATGTGCTACATGAGAAGCGGGTTGCACGCATAAATACGGATGATGACAACAATGTTACTGGAATTGTCTTCGAGGATGGGGAAGAGCTCAGCTGCTCGTGCATCTGTTTTGCTGTACGCTCCTGTTTGCCAACGCCAGCTGCTTTTGACGCGCTAACTCTCAGAATAGATCGGAGTCAGGCCACGAGATGAGCTGGGCCAGTCTGCGGGGATCCAGTGTGCTGGAAGAGGAGGTTTCGTTATCGATGAAAGGTATAGTCACTGCTTGCATTTATTTTGATACATACTAACACACTACAACAGTCTCCAAACATCCATCGAACACATTTATGCGATCGGCGAATGTGCTAGTTGGGAGAACCAAACCTTTGGTATCATCGCCCCCGGCATCGAGATGGCCGATGTGCTCGCATACAACCTCACCAACCCCGACAAGGAACGCAAGAGCTTCAAGCGACCAGATCTCAGCACCAAGCTAAAGCTGCTAGGTGTAGATGTGGCCAGCTTTGGAGATTTCTTCGCCGATCGGGATGGACCCAAGTTCCTCCCCGGTCAGCGGCCGTCAATGCCCTCCGGAGATGTAGCTGAAGATGAGCCGCCTGTAAAGGCCCTTACTTACAAGGATCCTTTTGGCGGTGTCTACAAGAAATATCTCTTTACAATGGACGGCAAATATCTCCTGGGTGGCATGATGATCGGAGATACAAAGGACTACCTCAAGTTGAATCAGATGGTCAAGTCCCAAAAAGAGCTGGACGTACCTCCCAGCCAGTTCATTCTGGGGGCTCAGAGCGGCGGAGAGGAAAACGCCGACGATCTGTAAGTCATTCAATCCGGTCAGACTCCGAAGTAATTTGCTAATTACTCATTGCGTTTATAGGGATGACAGCACTCAAATTTGCGCCTGCCATAATGTTACCAAAGGCGACTTGGTTTCAAACATTAAAAATGGCACCTGCAAAACCGTTGCGGAGGTCAAGTCGTGCACTAAAGCGGGGACCGGCTGTGGCGGCTGTATGCCGCTAGTGCAATCGATCTTCAACAAGACCATGCTGGACATGGGACAAGAAGTCTCGAACAACTGTATGTATCCACCTATTTGGGGCTGTCGGTATTCTTCTAACGTGTATGCAGTATGTGCTCATATTCCACACGCGCGGGCCGATCTCTACAATATCATTGCCATTAAGCAACTGAAGACGTTCGAGGATGTCATGAGGACGGTCGGCAAGAACCCCGACTCGCTTGGCTGCGAGCTGTGTAAGCCTGCAATCGCCTCGATCCTCTCCAGTCTTTTCAACAGACACATCATGGATAAGGATTTACATGAATTACAAGAAACAAACGATCGGTTCCTTGCCAACATTCAGCGCAATGGGACCTTCTCGGTTGTTCCTCGAGTGCCTGGAGGGGAAATCACCGCGGACAAATTGATCACGATCGGGCAAGTCGCTAAAAAATACAACCTTTATTGCAAGATTACTGGAGGTCAGCGTATCGATTTGTTTGGGGCTAAGAAGCAGGATCTGCTTGACATCTGGACGGAATTGGTCGATGCGGGTATGGAGAGCGGGCATGCGTACGCCAAGTCACTTCGCACTATCAAGGTATGTATCTCCATGATGATTCGTCGATTATGTTGGGTCTGAGAACATACTAATGCTTCTCAGAGCTGCGTGGGGACCACATGGTGCCGGTTCGGTATTGGCGACAGTGTTGGCATGGCCATCCGGCTAGAAGAGCGCTACAAGAGTATCCGCTCCCCGCACAAGTTAAAGGGCGCTGTTTCCGGCTGCGTGCGCGAATGCGCAGAGGCACAGAACAAAGAGTGAGTTTTACATACCTGTTAGTTATCCTTAGGGCATCTGGCTAATCTGCTTCAGTTTCGGTCTCATTTCCACCGACAAAGGCTTCAACATCTTCGTTGGAGGCAACGGAGGTGCCAAACCTCGGCATTCCGAGATCCTCGCCAAAGATGTTCCGCCCGAGAAGGTCATCCCGATGATCGATCGGTATCTTATATTCTACATCCGCACAGCAGACAAGCTGCAACGGACAGCTCGCTGGATTGAAAACCTCCCGGGTGGTATTGAATATCTACGTGAGGTAGTCGTGGAAGATAAATTGGGCATTGGGGCGGAGATGGAACAGCAGATGCAGGATCTGGTTGACAGTTATTTCTGCGAGTGGACCGAAACAGTGCGAAACCCCAAGCGGCGCAAATACTTCCAACAATTTGCCAACACGGACGACACGGTCGACACCGTGGAGGTGATCAGGGAGCGCGATCAGGAGCGCCCGACCTACTGGCCTAGCGAACCGGCCAAGGAAGACTTCAAGGGTCACCAATGGTCCACTCTCTCGTGGCAGCCGATCATCAAGGCTGACTACTTCTCGGATGGCTCGCCACAGATGTCATCCGCCAATGTGAAGCGCGGGGACACGCAGCTGGCTATCTTCAAGGTCAAGGGCAAGTACTACGCGACGCAGCAGATGTGCCCTCACAAACGGGCGTTTGTCCTGTCAGACGGGTTGATTGGCGACGACGACGCCGGCAAGTATTGGGTGTCATGCCCCTACCACAAGCGCAATTTCGAGCTCAACGGGGAGCAGGCAGGCCGATGCTCGAATGACGAGAGCATGAACATCGCAACGTTTCCGATTGAGGAACGGGATGACGGGTGGATCTACCTGAAGCTGCCGCCTGTCGAGGAGCTCGACTCGGTTCTGGGAACGGAGAAGTGGAAGGTGCGAAAGGGCGAGGCGCCCGATCCTTTCAAGAAGCATGACAAGAAGTACAAGGGGATGCGAGGGAAGAAGGCGGGCGAGAAGGCATCCGGGTGCGGTACGGCTGCGCCGTCCTCCGTGATTGACTGGTAGCCGGTTCGTCTGTGGCGACGGTGATAATGATGATGATGATGATGTTACGATTGGAGCTAGGGCTTCTTTGACTGGATTCGGACGTTCATCCACAGCACACCATGTAATCTATTCTATGTATCTCCAATACCAGTTCCACACTGTCTACTATTCGTATTACACCTAATCCTTAGTGGTGGCCCAGGGAGCCCCCAGACGACACACACGACTGGACGACTGGAACCCATCGTGGATATTAAGATGGTGCCATATTCTGCCCGATGCAACTGCTGCCTATATTAATTGCTGTTAGTCCATGCTCGGAACGCCATACATAAGTGAGCAGGTGCTAGTCCGGCCTCCAGAAGCTTACACTGGGGGCCCGGGGCAGCCGTTCGTAGCCGAGGAGCGTTCGTTGTATTTTGTGGTTTTACCTTGCGTGCCTTGCATGGCCAATTCCAGTTTTGCACCAAAAGCAGCCCGGCGTTCCGATTTAGGGCAGCGGCTGTCAACTTGTCCGGGGCCCCCTAATGGGCGAGTGCTGATTGGCTGGGACGAGGGAGTTATCAAGGATCAGCCCACGAGGTGGCCCGTGCATTACATTTCTTTTTCCCTCTTATTACAATTTTTCCCAACTGGGATTGCTTTCTCATTGTTTGGGTCTCCTTATCGGCCAGTTTCAGCCTATCTCTCCAGTGTCTGATACGAAATCGGATGCCGAGGGTTCCTATATCGGGAGTGAAGAAGTATCATTGTACTACGTAGACAGTCGATCTGCAACCCCCTTTTCTTTTTTTCTGCTTTCCCTTTGTACATCTTCCATCCGGACGGAAGAGAGATGGATCCCTGAAGCAGTTCGAAACCGGGTCGAGACAACGACGTACAGTACTAGATGACTGGATATCCACCTGCCAAAGAGGCGAGGAATACGTAAGGAGGTAGTGGCCCCCGTTATTAATTTACAGCCGCCCCATCTGGCTGGCCACTACGGGAGTAGTCTATAGTACGGCATAGTAGCTGGCACCTCCTACTATACCCGACTGGGGATGTATGCTGTAGACTCTCGCAAGGTCAAGCAATGGCAAGCTTCAGGAGGAGGGAAAATTTTTTGCTAGCTCGTAGACGAAGGGGAAATGGATACTACTAGGACTTGCAAAGTATTTCAGCCGGAGGTTTGAGGATGACTTGCGGTGACGATGGCCCACTTGCCGGTGGGTTTGATTATTTTTTTTTCTTATTTGTATTTCTTCTTTGTTTATGAATGTCTATTTCAGGATGAGAGAAATGGAAAGTGACCGCGTCGCTTCCTGAGGCCGCGTCTCCATCCCGTGATACAGTTACAGTTAGTCTAGTAGGAGTAAGTAAATGAATGAGTGAGTGAGTGCCTGAGTGTGGCTGCCTCTTTCCCTTGGGTCTCCCTCCCTATCTATTCCGTATGACTAGTCTATCTCTCGCCAATCTCTCTCTACCATTCCTCCCCTCCCTATCCCTCAACGCCCACATCCCTCCCGGAAATACACAAACAGTCATCCTTCTTCCCATCTACAATCCCGCGGAGTTACTTATCCAGATCTTCTACCTTATCCTTATCAGTTCCCCAGAACCATGCCAATCATGCCCCAAACTGCCGTGCAGAGACCCTTGCTTATCTCCAGCACTGGTCTCGTTGGCCCACGCCTCCTGATGAGGGTCATGAACTGGGCCTCGATCGCCATGCCATGAACCCTGAGGTCATCTTCCTGCTTAGGTCCATGACTAGTGACTCCGGCTTTCACGCTGGACGATTTCTCTTACCGCGCGACCCAGTATCCACAGCCACGCTCAACCCGACTGCCAGCTGTGGATCCCCGGCCATTGCTCCTAGATTGAGTTCACACGCTTGCCTTGGTTCTGTTTATTTCGCTGTTGTTGCTGCTGATAATATTTTATTTAATTTTTTTTTTTCTTGCTGCCACACTGTGTTGGGCTTGACCCATTTCCTAGGAGATACTGATTTATGTTTCCTTGAATGTTGTGTCGTTTAATTTTATCACAAGCAAGCCACACGCATCAATCAAATGGTAATCAGACCGCTGACCCTCCTAGGAGATAGATAACTAGATAGATTGATGCCTTGAATGAGGCCTCCCACACGGGGGTGTCGGAGCGTTTCCTACGTCTGAGAAGAACGTTTCCACTTCTTGAGACACTATCCGAAGCACCGGTCTATATATACACGACCTCTCCATCGATCTAATTCGGTCTTATTTCTCCTGTATTGCCCTATACCACACTCTCCAGTCTCATTGCTCTTCCGTCGGGACCCAGTCGTCCATTTGTCTGCTTGCATCTAATACACCCTGGTGGTGGTTTTTCGTCGTTGTCGTGATACCCTTCCTCTCTGTGCATACTTGAAGCCCTCCTGTACTTTACATCCTTGCTGTCTCATCAGTGACACAGTTTACCATCAATTGATCTTCCATCGACGGAATTTGTCTGGCGATGGATCGCGTCAAGCTCCTCTTTGCCTCTCCGGAGATTAACCCGAGTAATCGCAAAGCACAGTCCATTCCCGTCCTCAACCCGTTTGACAAGTATGGTCGAGTTTTCTTCTTCTCATGGCTGGGATTTATGGTGGCTTTCCTGTCGTGGTATGCCTTTCCACCGTTGGTAAGTGATTCCTAACCCGGACGCATGCATGGACAAAGGCTGACATAGGTTCCTCATCTAGTTGACCGACACCATTCGCCAAGATCTTAACATGACAGAGACGCAGGTAGCAAACTCGAACATTGTTGCTCTGCTTGCGACGTAAGCCTTGCCCGCCTCCACACTCCTGGTGATATATAGACATCCGTTGACCATGTGCTAGTCTGCTTGTGAGATTCGTAGCCGGACCCCTCTGTGACAAATTCGGTCCTCGTCTGGTGTTCATCGGGCTGCTGCTTTGTGGGTCGATTCCAACTGCCATGGCGGGTCTTGTCACCACTCCTAATGGCCTGATTGCCCTGCGCTTCTTCGTGGGTATCCTCGGAGGTACCTTTGTCCCATGCCAGGTCTGGTGCACGGGGTTCTTTGACAAGAAGATTGTTGGGACCGCAAATGCTCTGGCTGGTGGTTGGGGCAATGCTGGTGGTGGAATCACATTGTACGTTGAACACTGTACCTGTTTGATCATTTGGCTTACTTGTCTCAGCTTCGTTATGCCCGCTGTGTACGATTCCCTGGTCAAAGTCCAAGGCTTGACACCACACAAAGCATGGCGCGTGGCATATATCGTGCCGTTCATCATCATCGTCGGGGTTGCCCTGACCATGCTCTTCGTATGTGAGGACACGCCGACGGGGAAATGGTCGGAGCGTCATCTCTGGGTGAAGGAGGCCACTGAGTCCGAGGGCAAGATCATCAATGTCAACTCGGGGATTCCGTCTAAAGCCCCCTCGGTGTCCGATATGATGGCGGATGTGGAAAAGAAAGGCGGCGCCCAGACCCCCATCTCCCTGGGAGCCGAGTCCCAGCAAATTGGCCAGTTCGACGCGCTGCGGACGGACACGGTCGTAGCACCCACACGCAAAGAGGCCCTGAACGTGCTCTTCAGTATGTTCACTGCAGCCGTCGCCATCCCATACGCCTGCACGTTCGGTGCAGAACTTGCCATCGAGTCCGTTCTGGCAAACTACTATGTAGCGAATTTTCCCAGCATGGGACAAACTGAGTCCGGACGATGGGCCGCCATGTTCGGACTACTGAATATTATCTGCCGACCGGCCGGTGGCTTCCTGGCCGACTTTCTGTATCGGGCCACACAAAGCCTATGGTCAAAGAAGATTCTGCTGGTCTGCTTGGGACTCGTCACGGGAGCTTTCCAACTCGCGATCGGACTGACCAACCCCAAATCCGAGGCAACCATGTTCGGCCTCATGGCCGGGCTTGCCTTTTTCCTCGAAGCCTGCAACGGTGCCATCTTTTCTTTGGTGCCTCATGTATACCCATTTGCCAATGGTGAGTTCCCGTTAATACTTCTTCTGGATGACTCTGTACTAATGATGATAGGTGTCGTGTCGGGTGCCGTCGGCGGCATGGGCAATTTTGGCGGAATCATCTTTGCCATTATCTTCCGCTACAATGGGTCGCACTATGCTCGATCACTCTGGATCATCGGGGTGATTTCGCTGGCAGCGAACGTATGCATCTCGTGGATCCGGCCGGTGGCGAAGAACCCGGTCGTGAGGCAGTGATGCATTTACTATTTGTTTATGAAAAGATCTTGATGATAGTCTAGCACATGCGATTTCATGTCTATATAGTAATCAATATATATGGGAATGAGCTTTTACTTTGCTGTTCTTCTGATCTTCGTCGTGGTTTTAGTTCCTCCACCGAGTCTGCGCACGCGTATAGTAGCCCCGTCTGCCCGAGTTAGCAACTCATGAAGCAGACGAAGTAACCATGGGACACAAATTCTAGAAGCCATATACAGCACGCACTGCCCAAATGTAGATCGGATAATAGATCCCCGGAAGACAGCGGAAAGTCAAAGCGCAATGATGATGGCATAGCGAATACTTTTGAGTTTCGGGCCCGTTTATATGAAGCTAACCATATGATCGGGAGAACCATTCTACCTGACTACAATTGATATAACTTGATTCTTCCATTTATCCTATCCTATCTAACTTGAAATTGAATTAACTACATAGTATACTATTTCTACGATATAAATATCTGAGATACCAACGAAAATGTCTCAACGTACGTGACCCCATCCCTCATTTCCACCACCATCACCATCCCCTTATATAAATACAATTTATATACTAAAATCATATATATTATAGACCACGAAAACATCTTCGACAAAATGTTCCACCACCACAAACACCAAGACTCCCACTCCCAGCAGAGTGCCAGCCAAGGGAAGAACGACAGCGCCCAATACCCCTCTCAGCAGAGCAACCTGCACGAAGAGGAAAGTCAACCCTCGCATCATGGGGAAGAAGAGGGGGTGGTGAATAGGTTTGAGGATTATATTAAGGAGGATGAGGAGTTGGAGAAGGAGGGCCAGACGTATGGCGGGTTAATGTAATTACTTTTATTTTTTGGGTTGGTGGTGTATAATGATGGATTGGGGATCGTTGATTCGGATAAGGTGTTTGGGTGTAACTATTTGTTATGTTGGATGGTGTATGATGTGGGTAGTTTGTAATGTTATGGAATCAGGAGGAATTATACTAAGTTGCTGGTTCTGTATATTCAATTGGGATGGGTGGGAGGATGTCGAGTGGAAGAATTTATTTATACAAATATCATGGTTAACTACTCAGAAGAATTAGCACGATATTTTTATCCAAGCTACTACTAGTAGTAGTACTAGTAGTAGTAGTAGATGCTACCACTAATCTACAGTTCCTGTAGTAGATCATGCATGTTATCATCACTATCACAGTGAAGATCCAAGAGCAGACAGAATACTAGTAGTAGTATATTAGTACTAGTACCGCAGATACTAAAACGAGGCCACCGCTAAAGGTAAACAAAAATCTACCACTTACTAGTAGTAAGTAGTTCATCAAACAACTAAGTATTAACCAAACTAAGATATGTATCTATATCTGCTATACAGACAACTCTATTCTACTACACATCAAATAAACATCATCCCCCCACTCCAACTATAACAATGAACTACCCCTCCCTCGGCCCATCACATCCCCCAATTCGGGCCATCATCACCCCGAATCCACATAAAAGCATACATATACACCACCATACCATCATCCCCTATCCTCACTTCCCAGCATTCATACTTTACCCAGCATTGAACCTCTCTCTCAATCCACCTCCCCGATCCACCAACTGCAAAAATGCCCACTCGCCGCATCGCCCAAATCGTCCACCTCAAGCCGTCCGCCATCGCCGCATACAAAGAATGTCACGCGAACGTATGGCCCGAAGTTCTGCAGCAGATCAAGGAGTGTAATATTTGCGATTGTACATTTTTTCCCCCAGAATTCTCTCAATTATATATATATATATATATATATAAAACAAGTGTAAAAGCTAATATGGGGCTATGTGCAGATTCTATATTCTTCGATAATGAGCGGACGCTGTTCGCAACATTCAAGTATGTGGGAGAGGACTTTGAGGGGGATATGCAGCGCATGAAGGCGAATCCGAAGGTCAGGGAGTGGTGGGCTTTGACGGATGGGATGCAGGTATGTTCATCATTCAATCACTTTATCGAGATGAAGAGGAAGTCAGTGATGCTTACATACTATTGTGTGTAGGAGAGTCCAGTGCCTGGGGCTGTTGGAAGTGCTGAAGGTCCTGGGTGGTGGAAGGTATTGGACGAGGTATTCTATACTGAATAAATTGTACGAATATTGCATTTCCTTCTTTTTCCCACTTCTCACAGGTATAGAAATACATAAAACTACTTAACGGATCTCATTCGGATCCCATATACAAGCCATGCAACAATGGGTATCTTCGCCGGGAAAATCCGTAGCCGCAAATCAGCTGCTCCAAAAACGCCTGCTCCCTCTAACGCAAATATATCGGTAACCAATCGTTATAGCTCGTGCAACACCACCAAAGTCAATGCCAACCACCAGGGTATGGGCAGCCCACGGTGTCGGTCTCATTCGGCACTGCCGGGGACATCCTTCAAGATCTCCCATCCAAATTCGTCCTCTGGCCTCTCGGGCTCCATACCAAGCGCATTGCGGTACGCCCGCACCTCGTTCTGTAGGCCTGCAACGATTCGGATAGGCAGCTCTTCCTCCTCGGAGCGGAGACGGTACGCCGTCCGAATCATTTCGGCACACTTCATGGTCTGCGCATGCCAGTAGTCACGGTCTAAGCGGCTCTCCAAATGGGAGTCACGCTCCGCTTGGAGCAGGTTGTTGTAGTGGCGTTTCTGAGACAGATAGTGCATGTTGTTGTTTTGGCAGTAGTTGCGGATTTGCTCGACCATCGTCCCGAGGGTCGCCTCATATTCACCGATCAATTTGGCGTTCTCCGCCTGCTCGGTTCGTAAGACCTCAACTAAACGTCTCTCTTTGGCGAGGGCACGCTCGAGCTCGGTAATACGGGCACCTAAACGTGTCAGCAGCCGTCCACACAGGAACATCCAAGCAACCCCTTACCAGTGATTTCCCCATTCACTTGCTGCAGGGTCGGGTTGGCGCCTTCCGATCCAGAACGTTTCTGTCCCTGTCAGCCAGGTTAAACCAGACTATATATATACTTCGATGGAAGACATACCATAATCTCTTCAGCACTAGTTACTATACTTTTCGTCATTTCACGGTTGTTCTTCAACACGTCGCTCAACTCCAATACCATATCGTAGAGGTGATGCAGGTCCATCTGATGGCCCGCGTTCATAGGAACTGCGCCGTTCATACCAGGCATTCCGCCGCCGTTGACCTGAGCCGGTGGGTGAGGCATCGCAGGCGACATCGAGGGACGGGGAACATTGGGCATGCCCGAAGCACCGCCGGAGCCATCGCCGTAGCTGGCAAACATGGCCGACCCAGGGCTACTACCAGTCATGCCCCCACTGCTGTTCATCGACATGTTTGCGGTGTCAAAAGCGTTGTTTAATAGGGTGAACTCGGGATCGACGGCAGGATCCGGTTTAGGGAGGTTATGGTCGTCGTCAAAGCCGAACCCAGAGGTCTCTAATCCCAACACTTCTTTTCTGAATTTCTCAAGGTCACGACGAGTAACGTGGGTGGAACGGCGGCGATGCCCACGCACAAAGGGTGCCTTGGAATCAGGGGAAGGCGTAGACGCGCTGATGATGCCGGGTGAAGAGGGCTCACTTTTGCTGTAGCTATTGGTGTGCGCGGTCGGAGTCAGATCGTCAAGACTAGGGAAAGGAACCGTTGCGGTGAGAGCAGCAGCAGACAATGGAGAAGCCGCAGGTAAAGCTGGTCGATGAGGGTCATCCACCTCGTCCTGATAGTGAACCGTGGCCGCGGAGAAGCCAAAACAGTCAAGCGTCGGGAATTCGGAGGATTCCAGCCGAGCACCAGCCTCGGCAGCGCCACAACTTGGGGCGGTGGCCGCGCCAGAATTCTCCATTTGCAAGTCGAGTGACAATAGGTAAACTAACTTGTGGGAGTTATGCCAAAGGGGGAAAGAGAGGACAAAAAGAGTGTGGTGAATGAAGGAACAATAAGAGGAAGGGAAATCGATAGATGGGTAGGAAATTAAAATGGGGGAGCCAGTGAAAGAGAAGGAACAGAGCAAGTGCTGCTGCTGCTGCTGCTGCTGTTGCTACTCTGTAGTCCCAAACAACCGTTTGGCTCTCGTTCTTCTCGCTCCTTCTGGTCTGTCACTGGCACTTGCTATGATCGTTGCAGCCGCAGTCAATCGCTTGGTACCCCCCTTGCAACTTCTCAAAGTTCCGGTAATTGCATGGGAAATCGTCTAATTATAGCTGCCCAAGGAGACCCGCGGCGAAGAGTCCAAGAAAATTGAGATCTACTGATTGATTATCCAGCTGCAATGGTTGCCATGCATCTGTGCGACCTCTTTGCCGGCAATGCCGCACTCTCAATCTCCAAAGGTTATTATGTACGGAGGCGCAACGCTCTCATAAATGTAGGCAAGGCATGCGATTTAGGTATTCGGGCATCCTTTCATTCCATTCAATGCATAAAGTCATTCTAGCCGGGCCCTTCCTCTTTATTTGTCATCACGTCATGTCCAATAAGGCATCTAGTTTCTGGTCGCACCCCAGATACGGCTTGTCTTGCTCCTGAGCGCCCAGTTTCTTCTTTCCCTGCTCGACTCGACCGCCAACTCGCGCAACCAGCATCCTCATCTTGTCTAACTCCTGGACTAGCTCGCCATCTCTCGTCACCAGATTAGGCTGGATGTTTTTCTGCGGTTCCCGGAACGGCTCCAGTAATTGCTGCAACTGTCGTAATTGATCTAGGCGCCGTTGTCGCTGTTGCCGTAAACGATCCAGATCCGTCAGACGCTCCCGTAGTTCTTGGTATCTGTATCACAATTAACCAGCTGAAACTGCGATCGGTGCGAGGGGTATCCCAGACCTAGCCCGCTGTGCTTCGCTCGCGGATTGGTTTTCCAGCTCCAACGGGAGTTGTGCGATATTCCTGCGATATTAGATCTATCCCATTTCCCAGTAGCGGAATTCCAGGGCTCACAGATGACTGGATAGATCCACTGATCTCTCGACTCCTTTTAACAAAGATCCCGGGTTGGGGATTGCCTGGGTCACCGATGACCAGTATAGGCTGGTAATTTGCTGAGCGACATGCTGAACAGCTTGAGAGGAATAGACGATGCGACTGTGTTGTTTCAAAGCGGCGTTTACTGGTGTCCCATAGGTTCATTAGAAACATACGCAAATTTGAAGAATGATATGCTTATTGACCACGGTACAGGGTGAGCAAGCTTGTGCTGAAATTACAGGCTGGTAAAAGTGAAGACTCAATTCTGGATGCTTGCACTTACACTTTTGTAGGACATCACCGACCACTTTATCACTGAGATCATCCTCTTCGGTCTCAGCGGCGTAGTTTCGCCAGTCCTCGGCTGGCTCGAGGCCTTCAGATAGAATTCGGACTTGTGCCCTGATAAAGGACGACTTCAGCTCGGAGATGGTACGAGTAGATTCCATGGCTCCATAGTGAGGGATTGTGATCCGTCCAGAGGATAAAAGAGGACCATCGCGATTTCGGCTTCACTGAACGCGTCCGGCGCTATCGATAAGCATCCACGTGACGGATACGCAGTGCCCCCTTCCGCCAACCTGCCATCGATCGCCCATCATTGCAAGAAATTGAGTCAATAGTCTCCTTGCTTCTTGATGATTTGTACGTTTCAAACCGCTGATATTGCAGGGCTTCGGCGGCGCAGGTTTGGCCTCCAGGGTCTGGAATACCCCTGCAGCTCTCATTGCCTCGGACCTTGACTGCAAACCATAAGCAGCAACCGATCTGTCGTATCTAACCTCGGTAACTTGGACCCCAGGTTTACTACTAACTACTCCACCAAAGAACAAACATCAAGCGACATCTTCGTCTCGCATCTAGATCACCCTTGTCGCTGCTATCGCTATTAATCTACTTTTCCCCAGAACTTTTACCGACCAGTGTATTGCTACTATGGCTGACAACCAACGGCCTATAGGCCTGCTGTTCGACATCGGAGGAGTGTGTGTAAGGCTGCGCCATTGCCCAACCCAAAAATAACAGTCTGTTGATTAAGCTGCAGGTCGTTTCTCCCTTTCAGGCTATTCTGGACTATGAGCTGGCCCACAACATTCCCCCAGGATGGGTAAACTTCAGCATCTCTCGTACGTCGCCGAACGGCAGTTGGCACAGACTCGAGCGCGGGGAGATCAAGATGGATGCCGGCTTCTTCACGGAGTTCAATAAGGATCTACGAAACCCCGACCTGTGGAAGGCTTTCCATGAGAGACTTCAGAAACAGCGCCCGGATAGTGCGCCAACATCGGTTCCTCCATTACCCGCCCTGGACGCGGAGTTCCTCTTCTGGGAGATGATGAGGGTGTCTAGGACACCGGATCCTTACATGTTTCCTGCTCTGAAGAAACTGAAGCAGTCAGGACAGTTCATCATGGGGGCTCTGTCTAACACAGTCATCTTTCCCGATGGACATCCCTACAACACAGACATTGATGATAAGAAGTCGCAATTTGACTTCTTTATCTCATCTGCGCATACGGGTCTCAGGAAACCAGATGGGAAAATATATCAGGTTGCGCTGCAAGAGATGGAAAATGTAGCAAGAAAGAAGGGCCTAGGTGGAATTCGCCCGTCTGACATTGTGTTCCTCGATGACATTGGAGAGAACCTCAAGGGCGCAAAGAAAGCTGGCATGCGAACCCTGAAGGTTAATTTGGGGCGGACCCAGGATGCTGTCAAGGAGTTGGAGAAGATGACGGGTCTTCAATTGTTAGAAAGTCCAGAGAAACCCCGGCTGTAAATCATATACTTCAGACAGCCAGATAGATCATATTCGGTCAGCCTACAGTTTTCTAGATGTGAGAATTCTCCCAATAAAAGATGCTGAAAGAGAAGAGGTGGTTTTGGTGGTTGGTAGTGGTGGTGGTACATACTTCGGTCCTTCAGCCGCTCGTGGCCAACCGCAGTCTGGCGCCGGGATGCAGCCACGCTAAGCGAAGCCTTCCACAAAAGACATCCCACGAAATTTCCCACCTCTTCCTTTGCAGCCACCGTCGACAAACCCCGTCATCAACCAGCGGCAACCGTCAAGATGGTGAGTTTTGCTGTAATTCTCAAGAGACTGGGAACCGACTTCAACGCAAATTCCCCCATCGCCTGAACGTAAATTTCAGGTCATCCCACATGGGCGACCGCACTGTGGGATTGGAAACGGGTCTTTGCAAGATGCTTCGGACGGTCTTTCTCTGAAGCGCAAATTGCTGACTCGACTCTGTCTTGTAGCCTTTCCACAAGCTCGTCAAGAACAGCGCTTACTACAGGTAAGAAATTCACAAGACACCTCATTTGGCAAAATTTGGCATAAACTAATAAAATTCCTTCTATAGCCGCTACCAGACCAAGTACCGTCGTCGCCGTGAGGGTAAGACCGACTACTATGCCCGTAAGCGCTTGATCACCCAGGCCAAGAACAAGTACAACGCCCCCAAGTACCGCCTGGTCGTCCGCTTCACCAACCGCGACATCATCACCCAGATCGTCTACTCTGAGATCTCCGGTGACAAGGTCTTCGCCAGCGCCTACTCCCACGAGCTCAAGCGCTATGGCATCACCAACGGTCTGACCAACTGGGCTGCCGCCTACGCCACCGGTCTCCTCCTTGCCCGCCGTACCCTCAAGAAGCTCGGCCTGGATGAGCAGTTCCCCGGTGTTGAGGAGGCCGATGGTGAGTACACCCTCACCGAGGCTGCTGAGACCGACGAGGGCTCCCGCCGCCCCTTCAAGGCTTTCCTTGATGTTGGTCTTGCTCGTACCTCCACTGGTGCCCGTGTCTTCGGTGCCATGAAGGGTGCCTCCGACGGTGGTATCTTCGTCCCCCACTCCGAGAGCCGCTTCCCCGGTTTCGACATCGAGTCCGAGGAGCTCGACGCTGAGACTCTCCGCAACTACATCTTCGGTGGCCACGTCGCTGAGTACATGGAGGGTCTTGCCGACGACGATGAGGAGCGTTTCACCTCCCAGTTCCACAAGTACCAGGAGGCTGGTATTGAGGCTGGTGACATTGAGGAGCTCTACACTGAGGCCCACAAGGCCATCCGTGAGGACCCCTTCAAGAAGGACGAGGATGCTGGTGAGAAGAAGACCAAGGAGGAGTGGAAGGCCGAGAGCAAGAAGTTCCGCCAGCAGCGCCTCACCCGCGAGCAGCGCAAGGAGCGTGTTGAGCAGAAGATCCGTGAGCTTGCTGCTTAAATGTCGGACTTCTAAGGCCGATCGTGCTTGATGGTTTTACCCCAAAAAAGAAACTTTGAGTGCGATAGTCAAAAAGTTTGATAATTCTCTTTGAAATATAGGGGAATTAAGGTTCTTCTTGCCCACTACTACTTTTTTTTGTGATATCCAGTAGTCTTGATGAAATTTTCATGACCGGAGTTTATATGGCAGGGTTGAGTTTTTGCGTTCGGAGCAATTAAGGAACGCGCACAATGGGATATTAATTGACCATCTGAGAAGTGCTCCGGTAAATGGCAAGTGTAGACAAATCGTAGATTTCACAACAATATATGCTATGTTAGTGTCACAGTGGACCAACACAAGTTCTCGTCATCCTTCAACTGTCCTACATTCTCATTCCAAGTGGATTCGCCCTCATCGATGGATTGTTCGAAGACCGCTCGGATATGTGGGGGAACAAGCAAATTTCGGTACATAGTCCAGCGTTTGTGTAGCCCCTCCAGGAGCATCTTCCCGCTCTGGGTAACATGCATCGCGCACTAGTCCTTTTTCAGTCTAGCCCTGAAGCCCTAACTGCCATCCCTGTGCCGTCACTCTCGGAACATGTTGCTCTGTCCGGCCAATTGCTTCGAGATGATGAGGCTGGCTGGACAGTCTCGCATACCTCCTCGGAGAATGTAACCTATCCCATTTGTTGTCTGATGGGGCCAGGAAGAAAATTTTTGTCTTCATCGAACTAATGCTGCTTTGACACAGTCCATGACGAGTTGGTATTCCGAATGAATGCGGATGCTTCGGCATGGTCGTACGAAGACAATGCCTGTTACTAGTCACTAGTAGTGAGTTAGTTAGGCACTTGTTGGTTGATGGCAGACAGACAACAACAACGACCCAACCCGAGTAGATCGGACGCTACTGTGTAGTACTACTTTGTACCAAGTATAAGTGGGTAGATATTCAACCCCAGGCTAATCTGACAGAATGAATGAGTGAATGACATGTCATTCCTTAAGCGAAAAAAAAAAAAAAAAGACAAACCCACCTGGCAGATGATGTCATCCGCTCCTCTACTTAAGCATATTGTGCGCAAAGATCATCCATGCTTCAGGCTGATCTGTGTAACACCGTATGACATTTTCATCCTTTTTCACTCTCTCAAGCCTCATACGTCGGAGCTAGTATCCCACCAAGGGCACTCAGTACTAACTAACTTGGCTACTTGAGTAAGAATGGCAAAAAGAGGTGCGCTTTGCTGGTTACAGTGTATGATCAACATGTTCTCCTCTCGGGTTCCATAAAGTGGATCGCGTTAAGTTCAATGGATCAAGGCACCACGTACTATGGGAACATGGGTAACTATACTTTTAGTTGTTATCCGGGTTATTTGCCATCGAACCAACTCTTTGGGACTTCGGTCTGCTTTCGTTCAGATGGATCGGAGAAATAATCTCACTATCTTATGGTTGTCCGGTGAGAAGCAGGAGTGATGATCATGGGCATATGGTCCATGGTGAGAACGCCACCCGAAAGGGAAACTGAAGGGCGGGACTTGGGATGACGGTGAACATCGTGAATAACTAGGGGCAGCTGGAGAAAGGAGAGTGTCAGGAAAGGAGATCGCATGGCTTATCATTCGATCAGTTCTTGCTGTTGGACTGACATGGACTCATAGCTAAAGTATATTATATTATTGACCAAACACAGGATCTAAGCAGCTGTAGGATCGCAGTCGATCGGGTCAGGTGCTGAAGAGGAGTATCTGGAACCTATCACGTATACACACAATTCATCGTAACCCAGGAGAAGGTAAAGGCATTGCGAGATGGACGGACAACTCACACCAGAATAACTCCAAGATCTACTGCATACTGTGTACACGGTACCCATACTTTCTGGTAGTGTCGGGCGCTGAATGCGACCATCAGCTCCAAACGAACGGTACTAACCCGCCCAGGTTTAGGATTATCTGGAAATCGATGATTTGCGGGTTCGCGTACGCACTTGTAATTTCAGCACCGGTTGAGGGTGGGCTTGGCAGGGTGTCGTGTGAGTCTTCCCTCTAATTCTCCTCGGCAAACAAATCAGGCGGAATATGCGGAAGATGTGTGGAAGTGGCAAGAAGACCCCGTCAGTCCCATTTTTTGGGGGGTGGGATAAGGCAAAAGGGTCATCATTCGATGCAGGCATCGGGTGAGGTTATCATCAGTCAACCCATTGTATTTTTCTTTTTGATCTGAAAGTACTTCTGTAATGTGTGCAGTGTGCAGGACCAAGCGCAGAGTGCTAAGGTTGTCTTAGTTCAACAGCGTCGACAGGGGAGCCAAAGTACTTCTCCGTGGATTGGGGGAACTGACTGGACTCTGTAAGAAATGGTCACAAGTAATACCATTTCTAATACCGTCTAGTAATTTCTCCGCAACGGACTCGAGTATGTAATCGCCGAACTCCCCACTGGCGGGAATCATGCTATGCCCACTAGTCCCAGTTGAGCCACTTCCCTCCTCATCCCGATCGCCTTCAGTTCACTGGTCTGCTTTGCCCGCAACCCTTTTCTTCCTCTCTCCCTTTTTTCTTCTAGACCCTTTTGAAAAAGTAGCTCTCTCTTTCTCCTTGACATCCCCGTGCCTCATTGCATTCCCCTTTCCTTTGTCATATCCTTTTCACCCCCTTGACGTCGCCCGTCTTACGTTCTTGTCCCCGTTTCTCCGCTGTGTCACCATGTCCGCAGTACTTCGCCGCAGTACCATGATGGAATGTACCCACCGTCACCGTTCCTAATCATCCGCTGGCTGAAACTGTGATTTTTAATTCTCGTCGCGAGGCATAGTCGATCTGTCGGTTCATTCTAATTTGGACTACACGCGCAGCGATATAGCCTCCGAAATACGATCTGTATCCCACTATCGCGCCAACCGGGCTCAGCTTTCGCCTGAGGACGGCCGCTTTGCTGTTCATCAGCGAGCTGACGTCGTCCCTCTTTACACCTGTTTTATCTAGCATACTGTGATCAAATCGCATACGGACTCAAGATGGAAGGGATTGAGACTGTGGATGTCAGCTGGCTGCATCACTCGCAAAAAGGTAAGCCGGACATCGCTCAATTGTGCGTACCCTCTCCTAACTCGACCGCAAGACCATCTGTCCCGCTGTAAGTCGGCATCATCAGTGGTTAGCGATAAGTCTGTTGCGGATTCAGATGCCACAATTGCCCAAGAACGAAGTCTCGAAAAAACAAGCACTACCGATAATACCTCTTCAGCACCAGCCCCCGTCACTCCTACTGTATCCAAGGGATCGTTACAAGAAGATGGTGCAAAGGCCACGAAGGAGGTCAAAAATGAAGACAAGTCTGTGGAGGGAAAGCCTACTGGCACATCGCCAGCTACTCCGAAAACCGCGCCTAGGCCGGTCACCGGAAGAAGAAACTCATGGATATCGAGCCTGAGCTCCAAGTTCTCCTCTGGCTCTACCCCGCCATCGCAGTCGAATATGAAGGCACAGCAGAACCCGAAGGCAAGTTCTCCTGTTTCGAAGATGGACACCCATAATCCTTTCGGTGCGGCCTATTCTCCAAAGGACAAGGAAGAGGAAAGGACGAATGAGAACAGCCCTTTTGCTTCGGCGTCCCCGAAGGGTCCTTCGTTTTTGCAGAGCGCCTTCCGAAAACTCTCGTCATCCGCATCTGGTGGCACTGGTAAAGCCGCCTCTACTGGGACGATCTGCCAACGTCGCGTAATGAATATTGATCAGGATCGAGATAGGTGCAAGATCCCCGATCTGAATCCTGCCAAACTGCGCCGTGTCGCTTTCTGTGTGGACGTGGAGATCGCTGGGATATCCTATCGAGAATCTGATGAGGACAGCCCCCCTGCGAGTAGTAGGCGACGTCCTGTCCCGGAGGTTAACAATCAAAAGTCCAAACGATCGCATATCAAGTCGAAAGAGAAGGATGAAGCTGCAGCGTTGAAGAATCCCCAGGCTGCAGTCTCTTCCAAGGACAAGAGTAGCCCAACAAATGGGGCGGACGGAAAGAGTTCTGGGTCACCAGAAACACCGCCAGCCGACGCGAACGCCAATGGCGAGGCCAAAGAGCCAACACGAAAGCAGGAAAAGAAGAAGAGGTCAGAAGAAGAGAGGCGTGAGCGGAGGGAAAGAAGACGCAGACAGGCAGAAGCAAATGGCTCCATACCCATGCAACTGACAGCTGACGGCCAAGAGTATGGCTGCCGAACACCTGCGTCTAACGCAACCCGTACTAAGACACAGAGTCATCCGACGACAGATCCTGTCCGGATATATAGACGCTGTTGTCAATTGCGCGAGACGCCCGTGCTCAAGCGGATTGTTGACGAGATCTCATCACCCTCTTCCACGTTAGCTGAGTCTCCAGGAACTGTGGCTGTACTTGACCTCAGCGACTTTCCTATGACGGCCGAGGATATTGCTACTTTTTGCGATTGGCTCGCTATTGTACCCGTTCGGAAGCTCATCATTGAAAGATGCGCATTGAATGACGACTCGGTGCGATCTATTCTTGCTGCACTTCTTTCTACTAGAACTGTGGAACAGATAATGCAGCGGCGTAGGAAGGGAAGAAAGGCCGAGGTGGTAACTTCCGAGAAAGAACAGCGGTTCAGCGTCGTTGAGAAGGTATCGCTAAAAGATAACCCCAAAATCGGACCAGAAGGATGGCGTCATATCTGCCTATTCGTTCACCTTTCAAAATCTCTGAAGGCGATCGACTTGTCGGGCATTCCTCTTCCCAGGACATCCATTCCTGTCAATTGCTCCAACAAAGGAGCCTCGCAAACCCAAAACGTCACCAACGTAGCGACCCTCTTCGCGAATTCGCTTGCACAACGCTTTGGCGGGGACCACCTCGAAGAATTGCTGCTGAGCGAATGCCGACCTACGACCGAAGATGTGAAGAAAATCTGTGATGCAGCCACAACCCTTGGCTTGAGGAGGCTTGGCTTCGCCAACAACGAGCTGAGCAGGGAAGGCTTGGAGCACATCGTTGGGTACCTCAAGGCAGGGAAGTGCGAGGGGCTAGATCTGGGTGGGAATCCCATTCAAGACCAGCTGGACTTGATCATATCTTCTTTCACGGATGATCATCCCCTATATGCTCTTAGCTTGGCCGACTGTTCCCTCACACCTTCTACTGTCTACCCCTTGTTCCAAGGACTGACAAGATTGCCGGACCTCCGCTTTGTTGATTTCTCCCACAACCCAGGTCTTTTCACAATGCAGCCCGATGCGCTAGCAACTTTCAGACGATTTCTTCCCAAGATGCCGGCTCTCAAACGCATCCATCTGGCCGACGTCAACTTGTCTCCTGACCAAACCATTGCTCTGGCTGAGGTCCTCCCCGAATGTCCCAGCTTATGCCACTTGAACATCCTCGAAAACCCAGCCATCACCGCGTTGGCATCTGCAACGGACCCTGCCAATCAAGAAGAGGCCTGCGCTGTTTATGCATCCTTGATGGCGGCAGTTCGTGTATCCAGAACGATTATAGCCGTGGAAATAGAAGTTCCAACTGCCGAAAACAACGAGGTTGTGAAGGCTCTGGCTTCCCAGATAGTTGCCTATTCTCTCAAAAACCTGGAGCAAGGTGCCATAGCAGCAGAATTTTCCGATCCAACAGATTTACCAACGAGGTCAGCTGTCCATGTTCCGGAGATCTTGCAGCATATTGTCGGCCACGGTACTGGAGATGAGGTGGAGGAAGACGACGAGGCTGCACCCGATGAGGACTATGTCATTGGAGGGACCGGCGTGGTTAAAGCTCTCGGTGTTTGCCTCGGTAACGTGGATCGCCATATGCCAGGAGACCAGTCCGGACCCCCAAGTGGCACAACTACACCCAGGCATAGAAAGTCCAGGTCCTATGTCACCAAACGACCCCGTGACATGTCCAAGAATTTGTTGGAGTCGGCACGTAATATCCGGTCGCGAATCCAGTCGGCCCTTGTGCGCGAAGATAAGGCCGGCAATGACACCAATTACCGTATGTTGTTTCACTTACTTCCCCCCCCTTCTTGGGTGGTGATGCTAATTAACTTTTCCACTGCAGGACGTCTTCAATTCCTTGACTTCACCTTACAGCGCATGATCCAACGATTTGAAGACGAGTATCCTGAGACCCGCATCATACCCCAGTCCGTCCCATCGTATGCAATTCAGGATACTAGCTCACAGGGTTCTAACGACGACGGATGGAACGGGCCTGTGTCCGACAACACCCAGCTGAATGGTACCTTCAATGATGCTGAAGCCGTGGCAGATGACGAGGAGGAGCAATATGCCGTCCGACTATCGCGGTCAAGCTCGATTACGTCCCTTCATTCACGCGCCATGACCTCCGAGGAAGGCCATATTCACCGTCTCGGACAAAACATTCGGCGCGATTTCCTCCGACCTTCGTTCGATCAGGCCGACGATGATATGTCGGCATTCTCGTTTGACGAGTCTCATATGGCCGCCTTACGTGATAAACTTGATCGTCTGCAAGAGGAACAGACCCATTCACCATTTGAGAGTGTGGATGCGGACAAAGCACTGGGAAGTCTGGGTACCACGGTGGAGGAGTTGTGGGCCGCTCGTAAGAACGATGCGGAAACCTTTGAGAAATTCCGGCAAAGCCAGATCGCTGCGCAATTCAACAGTGGTAAGAGGACATCGTCTAGCAGGAGCAATGGGAACGACGATACCGAACCAGATCAGCAGGCTTCTTTCTAAGTTGGAGCCTGAGTTGGCTGGGTTGATCATAGCCTACTTATGGCTTTTGTTAATACCTACAGATGCTTTTTCCCTCGTCTAGCTGGCGACGGGGCTACTATTTCTGAATGGACGGATGACTGGGATCTCTGCCGGCAGAGGATGGCCCTTGTTTGTATATAAGTCACCGACGAGCGTGACATTATTGTCTGTATTTTAATCTACTTCGCATATGCGATGCGTATCTGCGGTGGCAATCTCCTTTCGTTTCACCAATTGTTTGCTTTCACGTTTGGAGGGGGGAAATCTGGGCTAGGGGTGAGCAAAGGCGTTGGCGCCGAAGGTGCATGGGCGAATCTGGAGCATAAAGGAGGTTAGGTATTACGGGATGAAATGAGGCGGGTTGTTGTTATTAGGGGATGAGTTATTAGCGATGGTAAACGAGTGATGAATCAATCAATTTAAATCAATCAATAAATAGTTAGTTACATGGAGTTGTAAACAATTCCCCGCTTAGATAAGGCAGACATCCTCGGCAGGCCCCGAGAATCCGGGGAGGGAAGGAGCCCCCGGGCCTGTTCACATGTCAAGCCCCCATCCAATCCATCCATCGTCATCCCCTCGCTCGTCCCCCCCCCCATCATATCTCTCTCCCTCTCCCTCTCCATCTTCCTTCTTCTCCTTCTCTTTGTCTCCCTTTCTCTCCATTTATCCTCCTCACCGGTCATGTTAGCCGTCATCGACTTCGGCTAACTACACTTCCGGATTTACGTCGCAACTATGGCTGCGCAGTCCAAGTTATTTCCGCCCGAGAGGTCCATCCGACACCTCCTCTCCCGCCTGGCTGCCACCTACCTCCGTCATCGTAAACAAATATCCCGTACTGTGTATCTAGCCCTCTTCGCTGCCCTTGTGAAACGCGTCCATAATGCCATCTCCGAGCAAAAGGCCGCCTCCCAGCACCAGGAAGAACTGCGCCGGCGCCCTGGAACCAGTAGTCTTGGCGAAGGCGGCGATCGTCCGCGCAAAAAGGTCGAAGTCAACCGGGAGTTCTTTCGCAATCTGCTTCGTCTATTGAAGATCGTGATCCCCGGTTGGCGGAGCAAGGAGTTACGGCTACTCTTTGGGCACAGTGTCTTCCTGGTGCTGCGGACACTGCTGAGTCTGTATGTGGCCGAACTGGATGGCCGGCTGGTTAGCAATCTGGTGAGAGGGAGAGGCAAGGATTTCTTGCTGGGACTGGTATGGTGGATGATAGTTGCAGTTCCTGCGACATTCACGAACTCCATGGTAAGTGGCTTTATAATCCACAGATGAGAAAGGACCGGGAGCTAAGTCCCTTTGGTGTTGCTATAGCTATCTTATCACCAATGCAAACTCGCCCTCTCTTACCGCAAGCGCCTGACAGACTACATCCATGACAAGTATTTATCGAACATGACGTTCTATGCAATATCCGCTCTGGATGATCGGGTTAAGAACCCCGACCAGCTTATCACCGTAGATGTCTCGCGGTTCTCCGACAGCCTAGCAGAGCTGTACTCCAATCTGGCCAAGCCAATCCTCGATATGGCCATCTACAACTACTCTCTCTCCAAGAGTGTGGGCGGAGAAGGCCTATTCATAATGAGCCTCTTGGTGCAATTGTCCGCCAATGTCATGCGAGCCTTGACGCCTCCATTCGGCAAATATGTGGCCGACGAAGCCCGCCTGGAAGGCGAGTTTCGGTTCTTGCACTCGCGTCTGATTGACTACAGCGAAGAGGTGGCTCTATATCACGGTCATGAGGCAGAAAAGGATACCTTGGATAAGGGCTACTTCACTTTGATTAAACATGTGAACCGCATTCTTCGCAGACGCTTGTACCACGGATTTATGGAGGACTTCGTCATCAAGTACTTCTGGGGCGCCTTGGGATTGATCCTCTGCAGTATTCCTGTCTTCTTCCGTATTCCCGGCCAAGTCACTCAAACCATGGGCGACCGTACCGAAAGTGAGTATTTGAACCCAGGCTATAACCCTATACATCAGCATGACGACTGACATGCATCAACAGGCTTTGTTACAAATCGGAGAATGCTACTTTCTTCCTCAGACGCCTTTGGGCGCCTAATGTTCTCCTACAAAGAAATCTCCGAACTAGCCGGTCACACAGCCCGCGTCTCCTCTTTGCTAGAGGTTATGGACGACCTCTTAGCCGGCCGGTTCGAGAAGAAGCTGGTGTCTTCCGCCTCCACAGAAGAAAACACAGCCATCTTATCGGGCCGTGGAGTTGTCGAGGAAAGTGATTCCATTGAATTCACCGACGTGCCTATCGTTTCACCAAACGGCGATGTTCTAGTCCGCAAACTGTCCTTTACCGTACACCCAGGCGACCACCTTCTGATTGTTGGACCAAACGGATGCGGAAAGTCCTCTCTGTTCCGCATCCTCGGCGGCCTATGGCCTGTCTACGGAGGTCAAGTCAAGAAACCCCGATTTGACGACATATTCTACATCCCTCAGCGCCCGTATCTTTCGCGAGGTACACTTCGCCAACAAGTTATCTACCCAGACGGTGTCCGCGAAATGCGCGCCAAGGGTGTTACCGACGATGATCTCTACGACATCCTATCAGTTGTGGAGATTGCTTCCGTCGTTGATCGCCCTGGTGGGTGGGACGCCGAGGAGGAATGGCGCGATGTCCTATCCGGCGGTCTGCAACAACGGATAGCCATGGCTAGGCTATTCTATCATCGGCCAAAGTTCGCCATTTTGGACGAGTGCACATCCTCTGTGACTCTGGAGATTGAAAGAGTCATGTATGAAACAGCCAAGAAGCTAGGTACTACGCTGATGACTGTGTCCCATCGACGGAGTCTTTGGAAGTATCACAAGAAGATTCTGCAGTTTGATGGACAGGGAAGCTACATCTTCACTGGCCTGGACTGGGAAAGGAGATTAAAGTTGGAAGAGTAAGTTGCTTCGCTCCGAGTTGTTTTGGCGGCTGCATCATGGGAATTGAGCTAACGCTGCGATTCTTACAGTGAGAAGGAGGAGCTGGACCTCCAACTTCGCATGGTACCAGAGTTGCAGAGGCGCATGGCTGAATTGAGCGCTTAGGACTATGATTTATCCATGTCCGATTCTTTTGAAGGAATATAGAGTATATATGGGGCTTAATGGTTGCCGTCGCAGTGTCACTCGCCGTGCAATAGTTGCGTTATGGTGTGCGTAGCGCGTCTGAGGCAACTTACAGGTTCAATATGAATGTAGAAGGCGTATGAAATTTGTAAGAACAGTTAGTTGCATAGAATATAGCTGTATGACAATTGCTGATCCAAACAATTAGTTACTGCCGAGTGAGTGAATGGCTCCGTCATAAGCATCTCTCCTCTCTTCATCGGACAGCATTACGAGTGTAGGATTCATGTAATACTAGAAGCTCAATATAACTCGCCAAGAGGAAAGAAAAGCGAAAAAGTGAAGCGGGTGACGAAAAGGCAAACTGAAAAGGAGAGACCAGACGATGCAAAAGTCCAACTTCAATCGCCACCGTCTATTTCTCCACATCGAGGGGCTCTACGTTCCAAATGCTCTCAGCGTACTCATTGATCACGCGGTCCGTCGAGAAGAAACCCATGCGTGCCACACTGGTGATGGACTTGGCTAACCACTCCTCGCGGTTCTGGAACGACTCATCTACCAAGTCCTGCGTGGTGATATACGAATTGAAGTCGTCAGAGACTAGGTAGTAATCTCCGTGCTCAACAATAGAGGCAATGAGTGCAGAGAAGTTGTTGACATCACCGAACATGCCGCCACGGATTGCATCGAAAACTTTAGCCAAGTGAGGATCGAGCTGGAAATCGCCGTAGAGATGTCGGTGACGAAGCTCTTCCACATCCTCTGCTAGATTTCCAAAGAGGAATATGTTCTGCTCCCCAATTTCTCTGGTAATCTCGATCTATAAAGGGGTGCTGGTTAGCATCGGCATTACGCACGGGAAAAAGGGTCTCATACGTTAGCACCGTCGCAAGTTCCAATGATCAAGCCGCCATTCATGACAAATTTCATGTTACTAGTACCGCTTCCCTCGGTACCAGCTGTAGAGATGTGCTCGCTGATATCAGACGCTGGGCAGATAATTTCGGCCTTGCTGACGTTGTAGTCTTCGATGAAAATCACCTTCAAAAGGTCACCAACTTCTGGGTCATTGTTTACCACAGATGCGACTTTGTTTATGAGGTGAATGACGGTCTTTGCCATCCAATAGCCTGGTGCTGCTTTGCCTCCAAAAATAGACACGCGCGGCAGCGCCTTCTTTTTCTCTTCCGCGGACATGGACTTGATCCTCAAGTATCGGTGGATGACACCGAAGATGTTAAGCTGCTGCCGCTTATATTCATGGATACGCTTCACCTGAATATCAAACAATGCCTGTGGATTTACACTGTATCCGGTAGTCTCCTTGATGTGTTTAGCCAGACGGATCTTGTTCGCGGTTTTAATTTCGGCCCATTCACGCTGGAATGCCTTGTCATCGACGAAAGCCTCGAGCCGGTCTAGAAGTGTCAAGTCAGTTAAGAATTGATATCCTCCGAGCCTGGAAGCGATTAGATCAGACAATCGTGGGTTTGCCTGGTGTAGCCAGCGACGTGGAGTAACTCCATTGGTGACATTAGTGAACTTGTCCGGGCCATAAATTGTGACGAAATCTTTGAAAAGGGTGGTCCGCAATAGATCTGAGTGTAATTCTGCGACACCGTTGACTTTATGGGAGCCAATTATCGCGATGTAAGCCATTCTCACCATCTTGGGGTGGGACTCTTCAATGATCGACACCCGGGACAGTAAATCTCTATCTTGAGGAAAGTTCTTCTCGACATGCTGTAGGAAATATAAGTTGATGTCGAAAATAATCTGCATGTGCCGTGGTAGCAGGTTTTGCACCAGCGGGACAGACCACTTCTCCAAGGCCTCTGGCAAAACCGTGTGATTCGTGTAGCCAAAGGTCTTGGTCACAATATCCCACGCCTCGTCCCACTCGAGACCTTCTTTGTCAATCAAAATGCGCTGCAGTTCAACTATAGCCAGGGTTGGGTGAGTGTCATTCAATTGGATGGCAACTTGGTCGGGGAACTCGCTCCATGCTCTCTTGGTCTTCTTGAATCTCCGGACAATGTCGAACAGAGAGGCAGCACACCAAAAGTACTGTTGTTTTAATCTCAGCTCCTTACCCCTGTCAAGGTTGTCATTCGGGTAGAGCACCGCAGAGATGGTTTCCGCACGTTGTTGCTCTGCGACAGCACTTTCGTAATCGCCAGCGTTGAACTTCTGGAAGTTGAACTCTCCGCTGGAAGCCTTGCAAGACCACAGCCGAAGGTTATTCGTGGTCCGCGTGCCATAGCCTGGGACAGGAACATCGTATGCCACTGCTTGCACGGTTTCGCCGTCTTGCCACGAGTGGATGGTTTTACCATTCTCGTCCTGGTATTTCCTCACCCAGCCATAAAACTGGATATCGACGGTTATTTCGTGCCGAGGGAACTCCCATGGGTTGAAGTCAAGCCAGTAGTCGGGGACTTCCATCTGGTACCCATCTACAATTTCCTGCTTGAAAATACCATAACGGTAGCGTAGACCGTAACCCCAGGCTGGATAGTTCAATGTCGCCAGACTATCGAGTAGACACGCAGCCAAGCGTCCAAGACCCCCATTTCCCAGCGCAGCATCATGCTCCTGGCTAATGACATCTTCGACTCGGAAGCCAAGATCCTTCAAACCCTCTTTTTTCATAGAATCAGTAAAATGTTTTGAGCAATCTTTTCCCCAAGATTCCTACCTCTTGCAACGTCCTTCAAGCCGACATTGAGCATAGCATTATCCAGAGCTCTGCCCATGAGGAATTCGAGCGAAAGATCTGTCCAGGATTGTTAGTATTACGACAATCAAGTAAAATATGGTCTAAGTAGTTCGAAATGTCACTCACAATACACCCGCTTCTGGTCAGCAGAAGCCTGTCGCTGTTGCGTCTTATTCCATTCGATAATCAAGCGATCTCGAAAGGCTAGGGCGGTCCCAGAGTATGCGGCCCTAATTCGTCAGTCACTTGCGTTCCCTAGCGCTGTCCAACAAGGGTCAATATACAATTCATCGCAGTTGTACAGGGAACGAGCCAAAGTAGTTTCAATGTGGCGGACCAGCTCATCCTATTCACATAATAAGTGAAATGCTCGACTCTATCAGCACGGTTCTGTGTTATCCAACTTACTTCGAACTCTTCTTTATTAGAGAATCCATTGGCGGACTATAACAAACGCAGGCTTAGCAAGGTGATATCAGGTCTAAAGCGCGTCATTGATTATCCTACGTGCTTCCGCCATCTAAGAGACAATGCAGGTCAGCGATACTCCCATGGTCGTAGAACATCAGACAAGCCTGTAGCTATGAAGAGCTGGAGGTATAGTCTATGACAAAGGGTTGGATGAAAATGGGTACTCACGCCTCCCTAAGATGCTCGGGAATACTGGCTTCGACGCTTTTGATCTCTGCGGGTCCGAAGCCAGTGAAGGTCCGCCTGTGCTTGGGACGACTGAAGCCGGGACCAATGGGCCCCTGAAGCTCGGAAACTGGAGCTCCAACCGAAGGCTTTCTTTCACGACGAGGCTGTTCCGAAGACATTGTAGCTGAACAAGCGTTGAGGTGGCAGAGGCACTAGTTCAAGAAGTCTATGGCGGATAGGTCAATAGACTAGCCAACTATTTGAGTGTAGGGCATTCGATAACAAAGAAGCCTGAACCAGGGAAGCGCCTCGAATCCTATAGTAGTGGAAAAAGGCGAAAGAAAAAGGGGGAAGCTGAGACTTGGGAGGGAGGAGGGAGAGGACAAAGAAGAGGAAGGAAGTGGGAGGGGGGTGGGAACGAGGTATTGTAAGTAGTACCCACGGACTGACTGACTGACTGACTATACTTCACTATAGTAAGAATCAAAAGTAGCAGACCGTGACTTCTCTCCCTTCCCCTCAACCAACTGCGTCACAAGGGGTGTCTAACTCGCAATGCTGGGATCAAAGCAGGGCATGCGAGACTACCCGGGAGGGGTAATATCGAAGTCTGGGATCGCAGTTGGCGATAGATGGGGGATCGAACAGGAATCCGGAATGGGGGATCATACGTTTGTCCCCCGGTTTCTCATGCAATGTCGTGCGAGGCAAGTGTCTAGGCTTCCATGGAACTCCAACTAGCTCAATCGCAAATTGAGCAGCGTAACTGGGCAAAGCCCCAAGCTGCCGTGTAGCTCCCTGGATGCTGGACCAGCATTGGATGAAGGGTGTGTTGACTGACGGATTGTCCGGAACTGGGCCTGAACTCAATAGAAGTCACGACGTTTCCTTGGATGAGGGGTTTTAGGCGACAGAGACAACATGAAATAATCCATCGCTGCTCCACCACCATCTCGTTCGTCTGACTGTCGCCGTCTGGCCTGACCGGAGCTGCCGCTATGACGCATGGTGATCGCTGGGAAGTTCTCACTAGTTGGAGGATTGACTCTGAGACTTGGTGACTTGACTGTGTATTGATACCGTACACGAGTCCTCTTGTCTTAGAATAACTTACTCCTCCCAATTGCTACTTTCCTTTGATCGCCAGAACTATTACAGAGGTGAAACTACCTTTGGGATCAATCTACATGTGTTTGTTCCTTTTTTTTTCTTTTCTTTTCCCTCTTGATTGCATCTTCCTTTCTACAGAGTACAGCTCTTTCAATCTAACCGTCCGCCGCCGCAGCTCAGTCCTCCGGGTCCAGTCCATCTCCGGCCTCATCCCCACCCCCGCACTGCAACCTTCCTGTCCGATCGGCGGGTCATCAACGTCCTGCCCATCCATCATCTCATTCGAGCGCTAGGATCGACGGTCTGAGCTCGAAGAACTCCGCGCGAGCCATGCGTTTCCCATGACCCTCGCACGGTGCAAGCCCTCTCCAATGTCCCCTTGATTGGCTCCATGAACTAACTAAAGGAACCAAGATGAGCGGCGCTCGTAGCTTTGCATACCTACACACGCCCGGTAAACAGCGCTGCGACTTGCCTGGCCCACTTCTAACCACCGGCTAAGACGGTGGTTGTGCCTGAAGGCATTGGCCATGACTGGGCCTTTGCCTAGATATGCTCGCCTTTTCGGGCGGGTAAGAGAACGTCAAAGGAAGCAGCACCGACTTCAAGACAGTAAGCAGCACGCGTTACAGCATCATCTGATGGAACCACTCCGCTCGCGATGGGCAATATCGCTGTACAAAGGGCACGGTGGCATTTCATGGGTAAGAGATCAATTGCATGCATAGGATCGCTACAACAAGCTGCGTGGTATAGACGGGACGAGAGCAACGAGGAAAGTAAAATGCCGAGCAATAGCATAGAAGATTAGGATAGTGTGTAAAGAGAGATCGCCATTAGATGCAGAGTCAAAGATCATGGGGAAAGAAACGAAAAGGGTTATAGGAAATCCCCGAGGCATGAGACAGGATATCAGAAGGCTTTGCGCAGTCCACGTGCAAAGAAAGTAGTGCCAAGGCCAGTAGCTTGCTGTTCCTGGTCTTGAAGATGTTGAGCTTATGGATTGATGGTCAGCCCGAGAAGTTGGACGTGGACTGTTATGGCCGATGCAGATAGAAAAGCCCCAAGAAACATATCATCCTGAAATGATCACAAATGAAAAAGAAAAAAGAAAATTGACACCATGCCACAAATTCCAATGACCATGAACCAACCCAGCGCCAGGCACATTGAACTGTGAGGTCAACTTAGCACCGTAACGCCGATGCCTACCGACTGAACACAATGTGGTGAAACAAATGAACAAAGAAAATCGAAAGATAACGAACGCCAAAGCTGCGAATAGGGTGCAAATCGGAAGGGTCGAGGTTTCAGAGAGAAATGAGGTTCGTCAGTAAGACCGGGGCCGGAAAATTGGACTAGTGAGAGGGCAGATAGGTCGGCCTCTACACAACATAGGCAATCGCCAAAGTGGAGAATCTCGGTAATGAGCGGACATTGTCATCGAGATGGAAGCCCCCCTAAACCGGGTCTGGTTGCTCATCGAACGATGGCTATTTCACAGAATACCCGAATCCTTGAGGGCATTTTGCAGTATTGTTTCCTTTACAGCGGCAAATACTAGACGGATATTCGTCGTGTCGGTGGCCTGAGTCAGACTTGGTGGAGAATTAGTGATCTATACAACACGAACAAGATTGATCAATACTTACTGAGGGTAGAGATTCAGATGCGCTCTGTTGACTTGATTGAATCTCCAAAGAAGGTACTTGGCCGCCCGATTTACGTCATTACCGCCTGAATAGTCCGGAAAGTAATGGTTCAATGGAGACCGAGGAAGCTTTTGTTTGAAAAGATCGACCTTATTCAGGAAAAGAATTATGCTCGTTCGCATAAACCATCGAGAATTAACCACAGAATCGAACAGGACTAAGCTTTCCATCATGCGATTCTGAAACCGAGATCAGCAGGGCGCATAGGCAAGGCGATTTGGAGTGCTCAGAGACATACCTGGTTGCTCTCCTCCAGTAATACTTGGTCATACTCACTCAGCGCCACGCAGAAGATGATGGATGTTACGTTTTCAAAGCAATGGATCCACTTCTTCCGCTCGCTCCGCTGGCCGCCAACATCAAACATACTATGTGACAAGTCAGAAAGTGGTCGATGAAACAGGGGTCGACCCTTCAAAGAGAGGACAGATCATACTGTATGCTAAGTTGGCCCATTGTGAATCGCGTCTCATATATACCTGTCGTTTTTGTTCGCGCGCGGAGTACATCATTCACGTTAGGTATGTAATCCGGGGAAGCTATCCGCTTAGCTTCCTGAAAGAAACTAGAAGGACTCGGTCAGCGGCTGCGCTTGTGGAAGGACTCGATTGACGCAAGCACTTACTATGGCGCAGAATCCATCAGATAGAATTCGTTCTGATGCTCCAGCACATTGGAAGTACAAGGATCGTTCCAGAGATACGTTATCGCATCGCCGACCTTGGAATCCAGGGGTATATTGGGATCAGGGTCAATGTTGTAATCGGAAAGGAATTGGATGTAGTCGCGGACTTTTTGACTCGAGGGTTCTAGTGAGAACTGGTGATAAGCTGCTATGAGAGATTTGGTACAATCGAGGAGGTTCTTGTAAACTGTCAGGCGATATAAAGCCAGCTCTTCGACTGTGTAGCCATTTTGGTGGATGATTTTCATTTGCTTGACGATGGTCGACTTGCCGCTCTCTCCAGAACCTACGATCAAAACAAGAGATCACAGTTAGCGAGAGTTGACCTTGAAAGCCCATCGACTCCTGTATAGCCGGATGAGCGGATTGCAACCAACCAAGTAATAGGATCTTGCACTCTCGCCGTAGTCGCCTAGAGTCCTCTTCTAGTTTTCGGTCGATTGCTTGGCTCCTCCGCTTCGACTCCGCATCTCCTGTCGCCTCCGTACTCACACACGAACCCATGTTCTCGGTATGATTCCCAGACAGCGGAAAGCTAACCCATTAGCTGCCTGCGGAAGGATACGGCATCAACCTGTCAGGACGCTGAGACCCGACGCCGACGGGAGAAGCGAATTCCCAGACTAGTGGCAGCTCCAACGACCAAAACAGACAGA
The DNA here is from genome assembly GCF_000002855.4 of Aspergillus niger. Lineage (NCBI taxonomy): Eukaryota > Fungi > Ascomycota > Eurotiomycetes > Eurotiales > Aspergillaceae > Aspergillus > Aspergillus niger. The sequence continues at coordinate 1,381,377 of NT_166524.1, forward strand.
TGTAATTGCGGACGGAGGTTTATGAGCGGCGCAATGGGGGGAGAGGATATCGCTGCTGCGGTCGGGTTGGGAGAGCAAGAGAGACAGTCGTATATGCGATCGACAATGGGGTTCGATCAGGGATCGAGGCTTGCGCGCGTAGTGGCCGGAGGCAGAGCCACAACAGACGGCTCGAGGTCGAAACGGGGAAGGCCGGGGCGACGACAACTGCAAGCTCCCGGGGGACGGAGGTGTTGGCTCGTGACGCAGGAGGTGGAAAGAAAGCAGGGGAGACAGCGAAGCAACGAAAAGACGCCGAGCCCAAGCGCGGAGTAGGATGGTTCAGCTGGAGGTTTGATCGAGTGGTGAGGGGTGTCAAGAGGTCTAACTGCGGAGCAGGAAAGCGAGCGAGAATGACGACCTGACGCTAAAAAGGGTAGTTAAAGTCGATCGGGGGGGGGATGATGTGGGAGAGTGGATGAGAGCGCGGATCTCGAGTGAGATAATGTAAGCAATGGGGATCAGTCGTCGGTCGGGTCGATCAATCAGGCGGGTAGTTAAGGGAGGAAGGAGATGAGATGGGATGGGATGGGATGGGATGGGGGGGCAGAATGCGCGGGCGTGAATATGAAAGGGAATTAGGTATTATTACTGGTCATTATAAAGGAGAATAAGTTCGTGTGCGTTAAGTGGTAGAAAAAGGGAAAATGAGGGGGTGGAGGGAGGAAGAGGAGGAGGTGAATGGTAGGATGTGACTGATTGATGGATGGTTAATTCGTAGTGGTTGGTAGAGAGAGGATGGGATGGGGATGGGATGGGATCGATGGGCCAGTTGTGGATGTTTCCCAATCGTCATCTAGACAGGTGGAAGTGGAGATGGCAGAAAGACGGAGGAGGATTACATACTCGCTCGATCGTAGGGGCGCGGGTGGGTATTTGGGAAAAACGTGGACCGGGCGACCCAAGCTTACCGCAAGTGAAAGGCATAAAGGGAGAGCGAGTGAGAGCGAGACAGAAAGCCTGGAAAGAGGGAGAGAGAGAGAAAGAGACAGAGAAAAAAAAAAGAGGAGAAAGACACTGGCGCTAAATGGGGGTTTGAATGGATGAATGGATCTGATCGATCTGGGGGTTGTAAGTATAATAGTCACTCGAAATAATAATAATAATAATAAATAACAATAATAATAATACCCTCTACTATTCCGATCTTTTATGTCAATGGCCGGGTTCACTTGATGGCCAAAGTTCTCTCTCCAAAGGATGTCTGAAATACTCCCTACTTCTTTGAGACCCTCTCTAATTTGCCCCTAAAAAAATAATAACCCACGCTTTGCCTACTACTACAGTACGTACTATTCTTGTGGTCAAGTTTGTGGGCAGCCCGGGGGAGGCAAAAAAAGGGACTAACTTACTAGTAGCTCAAAACGCCAGTGGCAGCGGTTACAACAAGTCAGCCCAGACAGGGCACACTTCAATTTGCCTAGCTAGGCTTTCTCTGTCGCTCGTAATATTTTAGCGTGTGTCTTTTATTCTTCCCTTCCTCCAACCAACTCTACTCTACTACTGTGTGCGTCCACAAACCCCAAGTGAAGGGTTTGACTCTCCCTCTTGATGGTATTGTGTCACATCTGGTCTAGAGCCGATTCGGTGGTACCCCGTGCTCCTGATGATCCAAACAAACATTTTTCGCATATTTTCTTGACGCAGGGAGTGAGTGTCGATCCCCTTTATACTTAGATCTTCGATATGATACATTTCTTCTTTTGTTAATTATTGTGTTTTTTCTTCTTCGTATAGATAGTATCTTTTCTCATTCCGTTTACCCTTCAGAGCATCATCTCATCCAGCAGCACATGAAGTGAGGCTGTGGCTAACAACAGCACCCGAGTGGAAAACTGTGCTTAGAAGATCATCAGACTAACCGGGCAATTCATGAGGCTACCTGGTCACTTGTTGCTACATCCAATAGCATTAATCCCTATCAACCTACTTTGCACTTGAGCATAATAGAACCCAGTATTCCTGGCCTGTCCATATGAATTGGTTTAGCCCCCAATTCACTACAAAGTACCTACTTATCTTATGGCCATGCTTTCTTCGACCGTATCGAGAGTACTAGTGTAGGGGTGCCCCTTGTAGAGTATCCCGTCCTGGATGATCGTTTTGGACGTGTCCGAAAATGAATGGCTTGATTCTAAGTTTTCTCGTTTTCTCACTATGGAGTACACTAGTATCCGTCTTGAAGTCGTCTTTCCCCCCCCCCCCCCCGCTGCCCTCGAATACTGCGTTAATAATAGGTACTTGGTTCGGAGAAATGGTTTGAGACAACAACCATGTGGACATGAAACACTGGCTGAAGCTACCACAGCTAAAGACACCCCTAGCCCTCTTCCTTCCCCTCACCATAGTTACATGGTCATGGCTCCCTATTCTCGTACCCATCAGAGTTTTATGCTGTAGTAACAGAAGAGGGCGGGGTAAAACCCAAACATTTCTTTACACAACAGCAAAATCCACCACGAGAGCGTCGGTATGCGGCTGAAAGAAGGCTGAGGGTGGACTCCAACGTCAATGCGATCAGACTGCTTATAACCATAGCACGTCAGCAATTCGCGCTCGGATCTACTAGCATTGCCCGTCGATTACGGACATCTTCGTTTCTCGACTTTGAAGACATGGACAGGTGACAGTAGGCTTCGACTTAAATTTGATTACGCCTGACTTGTAATTGTGTCTATATATCAACAACAACAACAATTTGCAGCTTGTATATGCTGATTGATTTTCAGTCTCAGAAGCATACACATTGTCCAACACCGTTGGTCGCGTTCGATGGCTACAATCAAGGTTACATAGAACGCGGCTTCATGAACCTACCTGGCTTAAACGTTACCTCGTGTAGTAGTAGCATGCCAACGAGTCTCCCGCTCGTTCCATTCCCAACGGAGCTAACTTATGTTGACTGCAGCATCCATACTAGTATTAACTGTTACTTAGAAAATCAGACATGCAGAAGACCATATATCTAGGAATGTAGAAGCAGCCAATAAATCGGTTTAGACACTGTCAACATTGAAATCTACGACAGGAACTCTTCATCCAATGTTTTGGCATCAGCCTTGCAGCCCCTCACATAGAACGGTCATGCTGTAGGACGTTACTTCTCTTCATGCCAACATGAAACCAGTTTATTGTAGTTCAGCAGGGATGGCCGTGTCAAAGCGGGTGTCATGTGGTATTTCCCACATTGTCGAAACGTACCGCCATTGTGCAACAACTCCTTGCAGATATGAGAGCTGGACTTTTACCGTTTCTCTGAACTTGATGTCTTGTGTACTAAGCATTTTATGTTTGGAAAGAAACAGCTTTTAAGGTCAGAGCGCAGGTGATGATGGGGTTGGACCATCTCGGGTAAATTAGGTGGTATCGGCATATAGTAATCATCCTAAGACCTCTCCCCTCCTGTCAGGCAGCATGGCCTCGGCCGAGCACTAGCTGCGTTGGCACCCCGTGCAAATTTCCTGTGCTGAAACTCCTCGATGCTAATATTGGCATAGGAAGGGAAATCTGTCAAACGGTCATCATGACAGCCTGAACAGCCTTACACAAACCCGGATATAGTTTCCATACATAGCACGGATTACTGTACTAATGTTAGTATCACCTAATTGCCCATCTTCCGTCTTTTTTTTGCCCCGGGTCCCCCCTTAGACAGAATTAGAAGCTTTGGCGGATACTAAGTTGAGTGTATGAGACGATCGTTGTTCGGCCGACATGTTAGATATAATTTTATCAGTGGACAGAAGAATATGATGGGTTGTTCGTCACGAAATTGGTGGAATTGATTGGAACCGGCTGAGCCCCACCGAGGGGGTATGATGACATTGAGGAGCACAGCTTGATGCTAACTCGACTAGTAGGACTGATGGTATGGTTCGCCCCGGTTGGGCATTACGTAGTAGACGCCTTCTTGGAATCATACTCAGTAGTATTCGGATCGATCGCGATGGTAGTCCGTTAGCTAGTGACCGTTTGAATGGGCTGACTTGGGACCTTTGAGGTATACTGCACAAGCTCATAAGTATCTGTTTCACACAATAGAATCTCGCCAGCCTCTGGATAGCTAACATATGTTTTATACCCATAGAGCAGGAGTCAGCTTCATGGTCAGAAGTTTTACCCATTGACTGTTGCTGGCGCTTGAGCATCGATTCTAGTAGATCCCGCGGGGCATTGATAATTCTTTATATACAGAGAATCGTAAGGAGATCCATCAGAGAAGACTTCAATGTAAGAACTAGATATCAATTACATGCCGACCATAATAGTAAGTAGTGCCCCTCTGGGGAGAAATTCTCCCATCGACTGTTAGGTAAGCGTGACGGGCCTCTTCCCTGAAATTTGGAACCCTCTTCCAACCAATCCAACCAATGGGTATGACTCAAGAGTCTAGACAGGACCGCGTCACAGTCGCAGTGGCACTAGTCGATCGGTAGTAGGCGAGAGAGAGAAAAGAATTAAGAATTGCAAAGCTGCTCTTAGTAGTTGTGCCCACACTCAGCCGGACCTTTCTGCGATACCCTGCTTCCGTCGCGGACGTCATCGGTCTTGTTTTGGGCGTTCCGGAGACTGACTGAGAACTCAACGGACTAGTAGGAATTACTAGAGAGAGACTCGTTTTCCCCACACACCCTGCTGGGCGCCACCTACGGTCTTTTGCTGCCTCTTTCTTTTCTCCAACACCACCAACAACCAGTCGTACCTCGTTCCTAGATCCCGCATTTCATTCTTGCTCTTGTCGTTGTTCACTTTAGCCTCTCCTGCTACTGCCCTCATTTTTTTCCTTCAACTCTACTACCTCTCCCACCTCACTCCCCTCGGTCTCTTGTCTCTTTTTCTCGGCTTCCATTCTTAATCTCCAGATCTCCTGAGAAAGAGCTTCCGAGGCTCCCACTTCCCCCCTCTTTGAGTGCGGTGTACCGTCATCCTTGCTCCAAAATGGCGGAATTCGTGCGTGCCCAGATCTTCGGCACAACCTTCGAAATTACAAGCAGGTGCGACTCTTTTTGACGATTTAAAGAAGATCAGTATGATCTATCGACCATTTACTCATTCTCTCGCAGGTACACAGACCTGCAGCCTGTGGGAATGGGCGCTTTTGGTCTTGTCTGGTAAGTTCGACAACCCCTCTTCTGGATTTCGCCCGCCACGCGGATGGCTTCTGTGGCCCGCCCGAACAGCACATGGACTGACGCCTGTCATGGTATAATTCAGCTCTGCGAGGGATCAATTGACAGGACAGCCAGTCGCCGTCAAGAAGATTATGAAGCCGTTTAGCACACCAGTTCTGTCCAAGAGAACGTACCGCGAGTTGAAACTGTTGAAGCATCTACGACACGAAAATGTCAGCCAAAATCCCCCCACCAAAAGGCGGTCCGCCATCCGCCGTACCGCAATGCTGACTATGAGCAGATAATCAGTCTCAGTGATATCTTCATTTCTCCGCTCGAAGATATGTAAGAAACTTTGCCTGCTTCGAGCTGTCACTGAGTTGCCTTGTTTTTCTGACGATCGCCGCAGCTATTTCGTCACGGAACTCCTGGGAACCGACCTCCATAGACTCCTCACTTCCCGACCTCTGGAAAAGCAGTTCATTCAGTATTTCCTCTACCAGATTTTGGTACGCCATTCTGTCATTTATTTCCGCGTTTTTTCTATCGTGGATCTTTCGCCTGGCGTACGCTGACCATTCGCAGCGAGGACTAAAATATGTCCACTCGGCCGGTGTCGTTCATCGCGATCTTAAGCCGAGCAACATCCTCATCAACGAGAACTGTGATTTGAAAATCTGCGACTTTGGCCTTGCCCGTATTCAAGACCCCCAAATGACAGGCTATGTCTCGACCCGGTATTATCGCGCTCCCGAGATCATGCTCACATGGCAAAAATACGATGTGGAAGTCGATATCTGGAGTGCAGCCTGCATCTTTGCGGAGATGCTGGAGGGAAAGCCACTGTTCCCAGGAAAGGATCATGTCAACCAATTCTCGATTATTACAGAACTTTTGGGCACCCCGCCGGACGACGTTATTCAGACCATCTGCAGTGAGAACGTGAGCATCCACTCTCCGCTACTGTGAACCCTGCTCTTTCGATGAGATATCGCTAATATTTTACCGTGTTAGACTTTGCGATTTGTTAAGTCACTGCCGAAACGCGAACGGCAACCTTTGGCTAGCAAGTTCAAGAATGCCGACCCCGACGGTATGTATATTGCCAATAGTCAAATTAGTCGACGCTGGGCCAATCTCTAACATCATCATAGCTGTTGATCTTCTCGAGAGAATGCTAGTTTTCGACCCCAAGAAGCGGATCCGTGCCGGCGAAGCGCTTGCACATGAATATCTCGCCCCCTACCACGACCCCACCGACGAACCCGTGGCGGAAGAGAAGTTCGATTGGTCCTTTAATGACGCCGACCTGCCGGTGGATACTTGGAAGATCATGATGTGGGTTTTTGCGAATTAGAGCTGTTAGAGTGTTGAATGCTAACCTAGTGTAGGTACTCGGAGATTCTTGACTTCCACAACATTGATCAAGCCAACGATGCTGGCCAAGTGCTTGTCGAAGGAGCAGTCGCAGATGGACAACAGGCCTTCGCATGAAAAGGTTCCACAATATAATGCCATGGACAAGGCGCAGGCAGCGATGCGATATGATTATGACGTCGTCAATTCCTTCGATTTCTCTTGGTATGTAGACTGGAAGCGGGGACTGTGATATGGTGTTTTTTGCCCGAAACGGGTCTTTCTTTTGACTCCTTTCCCAAATTTTCTTTTTACTCTTTCACCAATCTTACTTCCAGGCGTTCACACACGATCCGCGCTTTGGAAAATTTTCACCCGCGCTGAGAGTCGGACGAAATGGAGATTGGACCCGTCTGTAACACGACTGAATTATTTTTGTTACCCATTCTTGATGCTATATATACACTTCTTCTTGGTCCACGATTGATGAGCATGCGTGTTATAAATCTCTTTTTGATTAAATTGAGTGTATTGGGGTGTGATGTGTCTGTTCCTCTCTCTTTACTGTGAGAGATTGTGTGTGTGTCTCTTGAGGAAACTTGTTGGATTTTCGTATGTGCGCCATAGAATCGAATACGAAAAACATATTAATGTTATGACGGTTGATTGTTGAGGTCTTTCTGGTTTCCTTGTGGGCCTAAAGAGGAAGAAGAGGGCTTCAATTCCTAACCTATATAGAAGCCATCAGCACCTTAAATAGCCAACCTTAATCCCGAGGGAGCCTTTCCAGCGGGGCGTATGGGGCCCTCCTTTTCCAAGGAGTCGGTCTCTTCCCCCCAACTTCCCCTCACCGCCCGACCGGGGGAACCAATCTGCAGCGGATCTGGATCAATCTGCCAACAGCTGGCTTCCCCCCTGGTCGGGGTCCAGTTTAATTCCAAGACTACCGACTGACTCGGACTAGTGATCGCTTCCTCCAGTCTTGCATTAATTGTTTGTCGTCCCTCTCGTCCCACGTGAGGCCTCGTCCGTTTTATTGGGTTCTCTTCTAGACAGGAGGGGCTTCCTCCTATTTTTCTAAAAGGTGGAAATTGGCTTGGAACGTGTCACTTCCCAGTCCCCGTTTTCTATGACCGTCCCCACGCCATGTCTTGCATCCGCAGTGGTCAGGATCCCATTGTCATGGTCATAGATTTTCACCATGCAAGGTGAGTGACTCGTCGTCGGCTGAAGCAAGCCCAGGAGGGGCAGGGAACATGTTCCAGAAGGGAGGCTACGGAGTGGCTTGGACCCAAACCACTATCAACATTCCTCGATTGCACGCCCATTACTACTACTAGTGCTCGTCCCCCCGCTATAACGGTTACTGGGTCGGCGTCAAGCACCAGCACCTGTACCTCATCTCTGTTCCCTGTGTTTCACTCTATTTTTCTCATATGATCCACCGCGGCGCGAGCTAAATTTGCTAACCATACATTCATTTACTCTGCCAGGGGTCCCGAAATAGAGTTATGCGTTGGAGACGATGGAAGCGATCCTGCAGCGGAGAATGACTGGTCATTGTTACCATTTATGGCCTTATCTGATGGAGCGCATATGTACGACCCGAATTGTCTTATCCCTCCCTCGTGAATCCATACTACTACCGAGGAATCGCTCTGAGCTGCGTTGACACACGCTGTGCCTTCTAGGTCCACCGAAGAGTTCTCGTACTTCACCGTGCGGCGGAAGGAGACTCCTACCGAACCGGCGACTTCGCTCTTTGGCATCTCCTGTTCTAGACAGATCGATTCGAACCTTCTCCTATATAGGCCCCCGGATGTTACGAGATCGACGGTTCAAAAAGCGGTGGTTGTGGTGACGGATAACCCTCGAAGCCTGGGACAACTGAGGGAGAAACTGTCTGTTGTGACTTCGGCTTGGTTTGCGCAGCGGTATGTCTATCAACCGACGCCAATTCTTGGGGCCATTTGCTCTCCCTTGCTATTGGACAATAGTCCGCCGGATAATATCCTGGGGTGGCTTAGCTGACACAGCATTAACAGTGATTTTTCGGATATCGATATTCTAAAGGTGCGTTCCTAAATAGAAGTCTGCCTCGACCGTTACTCACACCCTGGTAGAAATTCAGAGAAGGTCTCGTGATCAGTCTGAGGAAGGATGAGGGGTCAAAAGACCAAAATCTAGGTATGACTGACCTGCAATTTGCTTGCGCGTTCCTATGATTGACGTTTTGTATCAAGGTCTTTCCCTGCGGGAGATGATTCATGAATTCAAATATCAAACCTTGGTTCTTTTCAAGGCTCTGCTTCTACAGCCGAAGGTAAGCGTATGCCCGACACAGTGGCCTACATCACACACTAATGTTACGCAGATGCTCTTCTTCGGCTCCCGATGCGAGCGGCTGTGCATGATTCAGTTCTCTCTCGTTTCTCTAATTCCTGGGCTCTTGAATAAGCTACAGGACTGTGCTGATCCAGCGTTTGACACCTATGCACAGACTGTTGAACAGCCAACGTCCCTCAAGACGAGCGATAGGAATTCATGTAGGTCATCTGATTTCTTCATCTTCTTCTCCACCACTTTCATACTAATAGTGTTACAGTACTGGCATATATGGGCCTACCTCTGCAGATTTTCGGCAAGGTTTGTTAAACACCACTTGTAGAGCTTAGGCGCTTCTAACATTATCTAGGGAAGCATGTTCGGGCCCTACACGCCATTGCAGCAGCTGGATCTGCTAGCGGATTATGGAACAAAGTCGTATGTCGTCGGCTCGACAAATTCATTACTGTTACAGCAAAAAGATCGCTATAGCGACATACTAGTTAATGTGAGAATAATTTCGACGCTTCTACAATTTCCCTGCTAATATCTTATCTCCTTAGCTTGACGAAGATACCATTAATATCTCATCCCCCACCCTCCGGAATGCCTTGGCACTTTCTGTCGCAGACCGGCGCTGGATCGACCTTCTCACCCAAATCATCAACGACACATGGGATGAGGCCCATCCAGAGCAGCCTAAGACCCACGGATACATGGGGTCGGAGGAATTCATCAGACTGCAATTCGAAGAATACCTTTTGGCGCTCCTCGCTTGCATGCAGTATCACGAAGAGCTCAACTCCTTGAATGCCGACGAGTTAGGTCGGAGGAGCCGTGCTCATTTAGAAGCATTCAATATCGAGGGAGACCCGGCTTTGGAATTTAATTCCGAATTCTTGGCACAGTGGAGGAACACGCCGAATTATTCGCTGTTCAAGCGTCTGACCTCTGATGCGCTTCTTTTTTCGATCGTTGAGCCTCGCCATCCATGCGCAGGAGGGCTCACCATTGATGACGTCCAACGACGTTTGTCTCAACAAGTCGCGGAGCTTCACTTAGACGAAAGGGTCCGCGAAAGCCGCGAGGCTCTGAACAGGCACATTTCCACAGGACAGAAGAAAGTGAGCGCGGCATTCAACAGCTTCTGGGCGGACATTGAATCCATGAGGGAGGCCCAACGCAAAAAGAATGAAGAAAAAGCCTCCCAGTCGCAACGTTCATCCTTGGATAAAGGCTCGCGGAATTCTCCTCCATTTTCACCTTCCGATACCGCATCGGTACACTCCACCAGCGGTGCTTCCTGGTTCTCTGCGCGTAAAGCTCCTGCTGTCGACCTTACCCAAGCACAGGCATCCGTCAGTGCAGCAAGCCAGAAGGCAGGTGCTTATCTCAGCTCCTGGGGTTCTTGGGCCAGTGAGAAGCGGAAGGAATGGCAAGAGAAGAAGAACACGCCGGCATCACCAACTTCCGTCAATTCGCCATCTGCTCCGGCTCTAAATAGCATCACAGAAGCCAGCGAGGCGGACAGAGGAAGGCGGCGGTCCATGCAGTCTCGTCGCAGTGAAGACTCCACTATCTCTCGCAGTGGAAGCAGAAGAAAGCGGTGGAGCAATATCCTCCTGCGGCGGGAGAGCGGGGAGTTCAGCTCCGCCTACCGAAAGGACGACGAGAGCAGCAACAATGGCGAACAAGACACGTATTCGAGATCACCCTTGTCTCGCACAGCTTCGTCGGTGCACGATGACGAGGTCCCGGCGATAGAATCAACCCAACTGCCTATTGAGCCCACAACTCACTCCGCACCGGAAATTAACGAGTCAACACCCACCACTGCAGCGGAAGGTACGAACAAGTCGCCATCTTCCGATGAACCCGAAACCTCTAAATCAAAGTCACCGGAAGACCAAGCGGAGGCTCCTACTACACTTTTGCAACCATCTCCTGACATCAAGGAAGTGTCTCCGGAACCAATCGAGCCACATGCCGAGAAATAAGACATTCAATTCGTCGATGTGCTCCCGTGCTTGTGTCTACTCGATTTTGATAACAGGGGAGCAAACCTCCACCTCCCTCTCTCTCTCTCCCTTGTTCTAATCCTGTATGTACGCCTTCCGCTTTATGTCACGACAGGCTTCTTTTTCTTGGGAACCCACCCTCTCACCCGCTCTTGTCTATTATCATCGAGAGCTCTTGATACCCGAAGAGGACACAAATAATGCCTGTATATATGACATGCCATCTATCACAATGTCGTGTATGCTCTCTCCCCATCATGTGAACTGATACATAGTAATAGCATAGGAGCTAGATAACGCTCATAGTGTTTTGATACCAAATCATACATAATATCATTGTCGCATTACACACTCACAGGTTACTCCTTGGTAGTACGGTCTATATAATGAATGGCAGTCTTTAACATACTATGAAATCTAATGTATAGAATCTACTGATCACTACGCAATTGTTGCCCAGCTCGGTTTCAATTGCAATCTAGATGATTTTAGATGAAGTAGGGACTTGGTAAAGAAAAGTGGAAAGTGGGATCCAGTCTAATTGTATGTCTGGGTTATCATTTGTCGTAGCAGCGCTGTGAAAGAAAAGAAAAACACGTTTCCCATCCGCCGCTCCTTGATGTGCCATTGGGACAATATGAGTCAAGATGAAAGAAGACTAGTATAAGAATAAGGAAGCTACCGCGCTAACAGGACATTTGAGATGATGGTTGATGTGGTGTGATGTTGATCCATGATGAGGGAGGGAACCGCCAGAGAAAGAGAAGGATGGGGGGAGGAAATGGAGAAACTGGGTTGTAGGGGGATCATGCGATGTAGGCGATCTCATCACCGTCCAGCCGCTCTATGTAATCCTTCTCCATAAGTGCTTCGATGTTCTTCTTGATGTCGGGAACCTTGGGAGGGAAACGTGACTTGACTTGTTGGATCACTTCTTGGACAAGCTGCACGTGCTTCATCTTCTTGCGAGATTTCATGATACGGACAATGGCGGACTAATACCCACATGTTAGCGACATTGGAGGTTCTTTAATGGGACGAGGTTGCAGGGGACATACCTGAAGCAGCAGCTTCCGATCCTCCTCAATCGTCTTGTGCGTATCATCGGACTCTACCTTCTGCTCAGACTTGATCTGGATGTTAAGGTTGACTTTGATCTTCTTGTTCTTGAAGTTGTAGTTCAGTGAGAAGGATGTACCAGGTTCTGGCTTCGATCCCTCAGGGTTTATAGTGAGCACCTTGGCTTTCAGGAAGATGCTGAGGTTCGGGTCAAGGATCTCGGGAGCAAGGGATGTGGCCTTCTGGATGTCCTCGTAGGACAGAGTGTCATGCTCGTTGAACAGCAAGAGAATACCCATCTGGAAGGTTGACACCTGGAACGTGTACGGAACCTTGGTGTTTTTGATATAGTTGGTCTTGATTTCACCTTTGCATAGCTGCCAAAGCCATGTCAACTTACGGCCGTTGTGCTTGTCAAAGTAGAAACTCTGGAACCGCTCAGCAGTCTTGACGATTTCCGGTGGCGCGAGGAAGTCAGTCGAAGGCGCACTAAGGGGCCAGAACCCAGTTCCCAGGATCTGGAAGTGTGAGTCCACCAGTTTCCTCCGATCGTCATCGTCGAGGATCTTCTCCTGCCAGTCTCTGTAGCTGGCGTTGAGATCCTTTGAGATCTGGATATCTTGGAACATACGCTGCAGCTTGTTGGTGTATTCGAATCCACACGCCTCCTTAAGCTTGCTAATCATACTGGTCTCCGCATCGTCAGAGACCGAGCTGACGTGAACGAGACGTTTAGCCAGCATCTTGGAGTAGAACTTCTGGAATACATCCTTGTCTTCAATGTACTTGAAGACGGTCATGATCTGCACCAGCATTTCTTCGAGTTCAGACTCCTCCGCTGCCTTGGAGCCCCTCTTGAGAAGTGAATCGGTGTACCGGGCCAGTAGTTCTGGGGTCTTCGTCGAACCAGATTTGCAGATCTTATTGCGGTTTACAAACTCACGGCAAGCATTATCTAGAGACCGGACGAACTCTGACTCGCCATTGAAGGCTTCGCTTACCAGACTCTGATACCGGGTGTGCACCTGCAATAGTGCATCGACGTAAAGCTTGGGCTCAAAGGATTCGCCATCGGCGGCAACCTTTTCCACGGCAGCCAAGCCTGCTTTCCTGACGTGGGCCTCAAACTTCGTGCGGAGAGGATCCAGACCGTCTTTAATGCGAGACAAGAGTCGGTACATCCGAGCCAGATCCTCTTGGCGTTCATTATCCAGCAAGACCTGGAACTCGTCCCGCAAGAGTTCTGAGTGAGCGGTAACAAGCACATCCAGGCATGTGTCAGTGAGGTGCTTAGAAATATCGGGGTGCAGATACAAGCCCACGCGGGCCTTTTCTTCGTCCAGACGAGCCTCCGCCTTCTTCATGTACTCAACAACACTGTTCTCTGCGACAAACTGGCGTGATTCATTCTCATAATAAACCCTGGTGGCGTCAATGAAGGGCTTCTCGAAGTAGTACCGATAGACCTCCAGGGTTGATTTGCTGGAATCGCTCTCGTCCAAGCCAAGGGAGACGAAGGAGTCAACAATGCTCTTGATCTGAGACTGCTCGATAGTTTCGCCGTTTCTCTGCTTCTCGACCAAGTTTAGCACCGCTTCCATGACCTTCTCATGGACCTTCATGAAAAAGTCATCCTTCCACTTGACCAAGTGCAAGGTATACACATCGTATACATTCTTCTTGCCTTCGTCAATTTCCCGCTTGACCCAGTGACGGTTCAAATACCGGAAAAGATGATTGATGTACTTAGCCGCGGTCGTGTAACGGAGCCACTCGCGGATGTAAAATCCCAGCAGGGCTTCTTCCGCATGGCCCTCGGATTCCTTGTATACCGCGTCAAGGTGACGAGAGAGGTACTCCCCGAGCAACTTGTACAGTTCCTCTCCTAGCAGGTGTGCTGGTGATGGCGTCAGCTGTGGGTTTCTGAGACTCAAGAATCTATATGGCTGTGACCGACCGCCATGATGCGCCTTTATGTTTTGACTACTGCCGATAGCCTTTTGTGACGTGCAAAAGTTGTGGACCGCGCTTGTTTCTGCAGGTTAGCCAATACATAAAGGCACGAGAGAGACGCCTCGGGACATGGACATACGTATACAGGGCCATGTACTAGAACGAGAATGATGTATGTCAGCAAACCATCCAGCTCGACAGGACCTGGTGGGGAAGCCAGGAAAGGAGCGCTGAACAGCATACAGTTTTCATGTCCACACCTTCCTCCAACTTGAGCATCACGCTGTCGATGCCCTTCTCTAGGAACGTCCATCTGCGCACGTCAGCCATGATCCCGACCGAAGCCGCTATTGGATCCCTCTGACAAGAGCGGCCGCCCAGTGGGGAAGGACTCACGTTTCATCCAGATCATCCTTGTGAGGGGTTTGAGGGATAAGAGCGGGCATTCTGCGAGCTATAGATAATCGTGTTCGAGCCTTGAGCACAGGTCTATGAAGTAAACGGGACAGCATTAGCCTGTGCGAATTATAACCGACTCCTTTTAAGCAAGAGAGTCAGGGCGGATGGGAGGGTTCGTTATGGGACAAAATAACGGACAAGGAGGCGACAGCGACCAGACACAAAGACATGTGAGGTTGAAAGGGAACACGGAGCTTGCCTCAACGTCCCACGGATAGAATGAGTGACCGCACGATGAGCGGTGGGCGGCTAAGTTTTAAGGCAGCGGTGATGAGTCTAAATATCAGCTTCGGGACCTCAGCCTAGCAGTTAAGGCAGAAGAGAAGCTGGCGCGCTGTGGGAGACTACCCAAAGGGACAGTTCGGGGAACGAGCCACGAGGATTGCACTGCAAATGCCCGGGACTAGAGTACTAGGTAGTGACGCGCCTTAGGGGGGGGAGAGAGAGGGAAGAGGGTGGGGAGGGCAGAGAAGCGAAGGCGGGAGGAGATATGATTTGAGCAAGAGAACTGAAGCAGGCAGAGGGCGTGGCGGTTGGGCGGAAGAACTAAGATGGGGGAAGATGATGATGGCTGGTGGTTGGCGGTTAGTTACTAAGTAAGTTAGTTAGTGGAGGTTCCTCCAACAGAGGAGGGGGGTTTACTCGCTGTTTGCGGCAGGCGGTCAAGTCTTCACGATCTAGATTTAGATTCCCCAGGCCACCCTGCTGATGATCGAGACTAGTACTTGTGAGTAATTCTTTCTTTTTGGCTACTTGAAGGTTCATTCCAGGTGTCTTCAGCATCGTGTTACATTCTGGGCTCGTCCAGCTCTATATCTTTCCCCAAGATCTCCCCCAGATGCAATCCCAACACCCCTTTGGGTAGGCTGGCACGGGACCCGACCCTTGGATCAACCGCTACGTAACCGCCTACCTTTTTTTTTACCTGACCACCGCCGAAAGATGTCCATCTGTCACACAGTCAGCGTTGATCTGACTGGACACATCTTCCCGCCGTTAGAAAGACGTATCTAGGATCTCCTGGCAGCAATGACACGTTTGAATGCGAGACAATCAGCTCATTGCGTGACGAAATGCTAACTGTCATGCATTCTTCGTCCCTCGCAGGGGGCAAAGCAGTACCAATGACGTCACATATACTCATTACGGACGAACTGATCTTGAGGCCTTAGAAAACAAAACCACCATAACTCCGGTTGCTTGTGCACTAATATAGAAAAGATAAGACAGAACATATGGTCGTGATTAGACTCGATCAACCATGTCGTTCACTCCTCCTTCAGAAATTTCCGTGACCTCTCGTCAGATCCCCAAATGGGGTGGCATCCCCAACACCTCGATCCAGTCTAAGCCACTCCTGCTCTACCACAAAGCTTTTAACGCGTCCGCTAGCGATCTCGCGACGCACCTGGAGGAAATTGGCGAGGTCAGACCACAGTGGGTCTATTCCATGTACAGTCAAACGCACTTCCACAGCACCACTCACGAGGTACTGGGTGTGGTTTCCGGCCGTGCACGGCTTTGCTTCGGTGGGGAAGCGAACCCCGAACGCTTTGAGCCGACCGTCGAAAAAGGAGATCTGACTATCGTGCCCGCCGGCGTCGGCCACCGGCTGCTGGAGGAGCTCGGCTCTAACCAGGGTGACCCTTTCCAGATGGTTGGCGCTTATCCGCCCCAGAAACAATGGGACATGTGCTATGGTGACTCAAGGGAGGAAGACAAGGTTTCCCGGAATATCCATGCCTTGAGTTGGTTCCACAGCGACCCCTTGTGTGGGCAGGATGGGCCGGTGCTGCACGTCTGAAAAATTCCTTGGGATGGATTTCGAACGATAATAGCGGCCGTGGATTCTTTACCATAAAGTCTCATATGTACATAATGTTCTTCTCGTATATGCACAGTGATCGTGTAATCCAAAAAAAAAGAAATCAGATTTTCCCCTTCCCGACCCAATGCTTTGAGACTCCAACCGACCACCACAAAAGACACAAACTCCATAATTAAGCAAGCTCACGAAGCAAGGATATAGCGCCAAGTAAAAGTAACCGGGGGAATGCGAAGAAATTGAAAGATGTTGAAAGGGGTAAGCCAAGAAAGGAGAAGGAAAAGAACTACCGGAAAAGCAACTTGGGTATTAATGTGGTGAAAGGGGGGAAATAAAAATGCCCCAGAGGGACTATAATAGAGAAATGAAGAAGCGAGGGATAGGTATACTGTAGAGCTGCAACTTCATGAAGCAACTCGTTCGACAAGTCTAAATCGAAGCTGTCAGTATCGTCATCTGTGTAACATGGCAGACTCTCGTACCTGAGGACACTGATAGAAAAGGTGGTGAGCCAGGCTAGCAGCGCAATCAGCAGCACACAAGCTAGGGCGATCTGCCGGTCGCATATTGCGTCGTTTTTCGGCGCAACTTCTTGGTTCACTTCAGCCATTGTACATGCGCCCCTCACAGTCGAGAGTGATTCGAACGCCAAACTGAGATTGGCGGAGTCGAATACAATGAAAAAGATATCCAGAAGAATGAGTCGTGCCTTGGCGGATGGAGAGCGAAGACCCAACGGCTTGGATGTGTATTCGTCAAATGTAATGTAAACGAGGTAGACCAAGGCAACCGCATCGACGATAATTGCCATTAGCGCAGAGGGGCCTTGGGGATGCTGGTACTTCCCTGAGAGATGCTGGATAGAGCCCCCAAGAGCCAATGCAGTGAGGGAAAAACACCACACCGTAAGTCGAAAGATTAATGGGACCATAGGACTCTTGAGAAGCGTGTTGTGGAAGCGCTTGAACCAGATTTCTCGTCGTCGTCTCATCCTCAAGGGGTCTTCGGTATCTTCATCCGGTTCGCCCTGACCTCGCCAGGGTTCAGAATAATCACCGAGGTTCTCATTCAACCAGTCCGGCGTGACGGGTTTCTCTTGAACTCCTTGTTCTCGGGGATATGCGATGTCCCTGGAAAAGTTCTTCCAGCGCGACTCGCGCTCTCGTCCGATGATACCTCTGCTACTTTCGCCCTGTCCACTCGAAAGGGTAGGTCTTGATGCCGCATACGGCGAATGGTTGTGCTGGGCGACAACGGCTTCTCCGGGCTGTGATGGAAGCAGCCGATCTGTGACAGCTGCATCTGCCTCGTCCTCCGTATACTCGACCGAACGGATCCATGCTATACAGGTTATCGTTGGTTAGCTGACTTCACCCGGTGGATCCGAGATCGGTCAGGACACAAAGGAAAACTCACCTGGTAAAGTCCGAGGTTTCTTCCCCATTGCCGGGATGTTGTCGAATTCGCCCACGACTGTACTCTCTGGCGAACGTGAGTGTCCAGCCGAGTAGTCTACTGCATCATGTGGGTGAACGATATCGTTGTCGCTGTGGAGCGCGCCAGTCGAATGGTTTGATTGCGCCGACATCCACTCGGTAGCGGATGGTTGCTCCGACAGCTGTTCGTCGGAGAGCGGAGCGGCATCCGGAGGCTGCAAATGTGAGTCGCGCACATCGTGTGCCATTGCCGTACAGTTCAGCGGTGGTTCCAGGCGAAGGTGCGTCGGCGGGTCGGAAGCTGGGGGCAAGCCGCGGATCTAGTCTGCATCGCCTCAATGTCCCTCGGAAGATTAGCGGGCACCGGGCTTGACTGAAATTTGAGAAGCCTTGGCCCTTGGGAGAGATAGGCTCATCGAGAGAAGAGCAGGACGGGTGAAACAGAGCGACAATGAGCTGAAGTCGGCCGCCGCGCGCAGAAGGAGGGGAAAAGAGAGCGAAAGGCTGGGAGGCTGGTTTCAAGAAATTTGGATGATGGAAGCCTACGTAGTAATTCGTCCGGGCTGTAATCTTAGCTGGGGGAGCTAAAGCCCCAACCGGTTAGCTGCGTAACTTACAGCCAGGTACACCTAGCACTTACCTTACCGTACAGCCTGGAGTCAACGATTCTCCATATATTTGGCAGATGCAGTGTCACGCATACCGTCACAACAGTAAGCTGAATGACGTCTGAGATGCAACTAAGCAAAGCATCATCATCATCACCGCCGCCAATTAATGGTCCGGCTACCTCCACGCATCCATCTCCCGCTACCTTTATTCATTTTCTGATATCAACTCACAGAACGGTAACAACTACTTACCACTCAAAAAAGCCAATTCAGGCCCCGTGACCTTCGCATATCCTCAAACAGACAGGAAAGGCATGCCACTTTCATATACGCCCTTGAATCGGTTATTTTCTCTAGTCGATCGCTAGCTCTCCCTGGCTGCCTCCCAAATTTGCCCAAATCAGCCATTGTCGCTGATCCTTGGAAACACGCCACGGCATTCATAATAATCACACAAAACGCATCCCTTCCTCAGTTGCTATGCGACTCTTCGTCATCCCTATCTCGACGCGACAAGCTCTAATCTACGCTCGACCCCTCCGCCGTGGTCCGTCGCAGAAGCCTTCGATACATGATCGGGTCATACAAAAGGCTGCAGAAACGTGGGCGAAATGGGAGGAGGCCGATAAGGGGTGGAAGAAGCATTTAGTATCCTGGGGTAATCGGGTGCAGCAACGCATCCCGTATCAAGAATGGGGTCTGAAAAGTATCCCATCCCTCGCAGCGGTGCGGCGACTTGATGAATCCTACGGGACCAAGAAAGTGGACGTACTTTTCCCAGGAAATGCTATTCGACCGGAAAAGCTTCAAAAGATGCTGCAAGCAATCGCGACGGAGAGACAGGACCTGCATCGCCGAAGGATGTGGTTGAGCTTGCTTGCGACGCCCTTGACCGCTCCCGTTGGGCTTATTCCTCTGTAAGGAGCCCTCTTGGATTACGTTAATCTCATGGACTTGCTTTACCCACATATGCTAATCACATAACCATACTTGTGATATAGTATACCTAATGTCCCTTTCTTCTATCTCGTATACCGAGCATGGTCCCATGGACGCGGTAAGATGATTTCCCCCGGTTCTTTCCTACCCGTGACAGTTCGAGGACTGACTATTCCAAGCACTCAACGGCTCCAAACATTTAGAGTTTCTTCTAGAGAAGGATATCCTGAATCCTATATCATACCCTGGGCTTGAAGAACTGTACGCAAAGCGCGTATCCTACGCACTGGAGAATACGGGGGTGGATAAACCCATTTCGGAGATGGTAGAGGACGTTGAGAAGAGCGACGACAGATTACTTCTCCGCATGACAGATGCGAAGAAACTAGCTTCGATACTCGAGGCGCCGGATCTTGCGTTGGAAGCTGAGAGAGCCATTATACAGGTGGAGGAAAAGCTGAAGGCGGAAGCGAAGAAAGATGGTGAGGATGGGGCTTCCGAAAAGAAAGATACATGAGTAATGGGAATGTGCATGAGATTTGTGACTCCCAGAAGTGGGATTCCTACATGGCATCCATCAGGGCCCCCATGGCTGCCCCAGGTCCTCCGAGGTCAAGTCAGTACATAGTGTTTGTAAATGGTGCATGGCGAATGGGGCTTGGAAGCACACGCCCGATTAGAGTGATAGGAAGTATTTAGACGATTTTGCAAAATAATGAAAAGCACGCGACTCGAGAAGCACTTCATAAATATCAGTTTTGAAGCTATTCACTGTCTATCTAGATAACTCGATAAAGTCGATAACTGGAGTACCTGAACGGAACTAACTTGTTCCGGCAATACCAGCGGAGCCATTGCGGGACGCCCGAACCGGATGACGCCCAGCAATCCAGCCAAACATCTTCCCCCCCATTGATTCCCCCCATCCTGTTCCCTTCCTTCACTCTTACCTCTTGTCTCCCATTGCTCGGTGTCCTGCTCAATTCCCAAGTCGACAAGCGACTTCGTCTCCAATCATGTCAACCAAGAAGATCGAGCAGTGGGAAATCGAACGGTACTGGGAGATCTTCGCATCGCTGGCAGGCGGCCAGCCGCGTCTGAACAACTCCCAAGCGGCCTCGGTACTCAGGAACAGTCGGCTTCGTGATGACCAACTGGAAAAGGTCTGGGACCTGGCAGATGTCGACGGCGATGGCGAACTAGACTTTGAGGAGTTCTGTGTTGCCATGCGATTGGTGTTCGACCTTGTGAACGGGGTATGTGAGCTCCCCTACTGCGGCGCCTCCCGGCCCTCCTGGTGCTGCATGTCTCCTTTCCCGCCCGCTTCGGCAGTTCAATGATCCCCCACACCATTACGTTCCATGCTAATGTATCCAACCCGCAAAGGAATTACAAGCAGTCCCAAACGTCCTGCCGGACTGGCTCGTGCCCGAATCCAAAGCTCATTTAGTCCATGCGACCCGAGCCCTGAGCGGTCGTCCGGAGCAGTTCGAGCGGATAGAAGACGAGGACGATACTCCCGGCCTGAAAGATGGGTTTGAATGGTACATGAACCCGTCTGATAAGTCTAAATATGAAGAAATTTATCTCGCGAACAAAAACCGCCGCGGGGAAATCTCATGTATGTCCGGGTTCAAGCTACCCCCCAACTTCTACCTCCCGAGCCATGAAACTGACATGATGCGGTCTTGTATAGTCGAATCATTACAGCCTCTTTACGACTCTCTCGACGTCCCGGACACGGACATCCGCTCTGCATGGAACTTGGTCAACCCTTCTGCATCCCCGACCATCAACAAAGACGCTACCCTTGCATTTCTGCATATGCTCAACTACCGCCACGAGGGCTTCCGCATTCCCCGCGCCATTCCTGCGTCTCTGCGCGCTTCATTCGAGAACAACCATATTGACTACCAAGTCGACAATGCCCGTCCCGCCCAGAAATGGGGCGCAAGCGGCGATACGGAGACCCTCACAGGCCGGAAGGCCAAGTTCGGAGATACCTATCTGAGTCGGTTGGGTGCTGGAGGAAAGACCTCCTATACACCCAAGGGAACAGATTTCAGCGACACCATCCAGGATGAAGAGTGGGAGAAGGTCCGGTTGAGGCGCGAGCTGGCGGAAATGGAGTCTAAGCTGGATTCCGCTAGGAAGGCCTCCGAAGGCCGACGCGATCGACCTCGAAACGACGGTCGGCCCAACTGGGTGTTGATCAAGAAAGAAGCACTCCAGCTGCTGGAGTACAAGGAGCGGGAGCTACGGGAGCTGCGTGAAGGCGCAGGCCGATCCAAAGACGGCCAGAACGTAGAACGTCTCAGAGATGATGTCAAGACCGTTGGCGAGCAGGTCGAGGGATTGAAGAGCCATCTGGCGCAACGGAAGGAAGTGCTCTCTGATCTGCGGGCACAGGTCGAAGAGGCAAAGTTGTCCCGATAATCATCTAATCTATTCCTCGCCCGACTCATCTTCTCCCGTCCTTGATCCAATTTTCTTGAATATACTTTCACCTGGGTTGTTTCTGGTATTTTCTTCACTCGCCGTGAGGATTTTGTTCGCTCACGAGCTTTTCTATTGTGTTGTTGTCGTTGTATAGCCATTTTCTTGGCGAGGAGCATCAGGCGCTTAATGGATCGATTCGTGTCTCGTGTGTTTTATTCATTTTTCATACATGCTTCGCTTTCACTAGAGGTGTGATTTGCTCCCAACCCATCGAAGTCCCTCGATTTGGACTTGCTCTCGCATTACCCGCCTATTACTTCCTCTTCCTCTTCTAGTCACCCCCTCTATCTAATGTACAGTACATAATAAGAACGCCCTATAGGCCTAGCCTAGGTTCCGTTTTTCCGTGACCTGACGCCCACCCCATAGTAAGTAGGTCAAAATGTTTGATGATGATAGGCACAAACCGCCTAAACGCCCGCCTTCATGAGAACTGAAAAACCAAGAGAACTCGAGGAGAACCAAGATACGGAAAAAGAAAAAAGAGGAAAGAATGATTACTTCCCAATGATCTGCGCCATCAAACCGTCCCCATCTCTCTTCGTCTCGACAGCCATAAAAGCCCGTCCAGTAGTATCCAACCCCTTCTCAGCACGAACATACGCCTCCTCACTCCGGTCAGTCAGAATATCCAAATCCTTCTTTGACAGCAAAGTGGCTGGATCCGCTCCAGCCTCAAAAGTCTCATATTCATCCTGTCCCAGCGCCTTCTTCAAGTCATCAACATCATTGGAGCTAAGGCTACCCGGATCCAACAGACTCCGGAACTTGCCCTTCTGGATAACTAGACGTTCGAGACGACGCTTCGAATCCGCTTTCTCGAGCAGCGTCTGCTCCACAGTTCCCTTTGTCGCGAGCCGATAGACAATGACCGGTTTCGTTTGGCCGATGCGGTGGGCCCGGTCCTGCGCCTGGAGATCCTGCTGCGGGTTCCAGTCAGAGTCGAAGAGGATGACGGTGTCGGCGGCCATGAGGTTGATTCCTTGGCCACCGGCGCGGGTGCTGAGGAGGAAGAGCTTGTAGTTTTTGTCGGTGTTGAAGGCTTTGATTTGGGCGCGGCGGTCTTCTTGGCTGACGGCGCCGTCGATGCGGCAGCAGTTCCAGGAGCGGAGTTGCGTGGCCCAGTCTTGGAGGATGTCGAGTTGGGTTTTGAATTGGGAGAAGATGAGGATTTTGTGGCCCTTGTTGAGAAGGCAGGGAACTAGACGGTCGAGGAGGAGCATTTTGCCTGAGGCTGTGACGAGGGTCTCGTCGATGGAGGTCGGGTCGTCCATCCACGGCCAATAGAAGTTATGCGGAGAGTTGCAGGCAAGTCGGGCTTGCATGATGGGGTTTTGCATCTTCTTTTGAGCGATTTCTTTCTCTGGGGGGGTGGGAGGGGGAGGTTAGCTTTTGGGTGTGGGATGAAGGGGGGCAGGGGGAAGGGGAGTGCTTACTGGCAAGCCGGATGGTTTTGGCTCTCTCTTGCTCTTCCTGTTCTGTCTCGCTGGGCTGTTCGGCAATGTCCAGATCTTCTTCTAGGCCTTGCTCGAGTCTGCGAAGTCTAGAGTTGAATTCGCGGTCGCTCAGCTCCTTGTAGCTCGACACCTTGCCGCGTCTCCGGGATGTGGGCAATGCTGTACTGGCTGGTGTGGATGAGCGGCTGGATTTGAGACTCTTGTTCGGTGATGAAGCTCCGCTAGTGTCGGCGCTGCGTTTCAGGCTCTGAGATCGTGACGGTCTTCCGCTCTTGGCCATAAGACGCTCTGTGGCTTTTTCCTCGAGGTACTGGCGGCCAGTGCCGTTGAGAATTTCACGGTAGAGGTCCTTCTGTTCTGCTGTTAACGGCGCGTACAGGATGTATTCCCGCTTCTTGGGAAGGGATGTCTCAACGTCGGTCTTCACACGTCTGAGGAGGAAAGGCTTCAAGATCGAGTGCATCGTGGAGACCAGCGTGCGCTTTCGGCGTTCCATGACATCCGTCTGGCCATTGTTGTCCAGCATGGACGAGAAGTCAAACCAGCTCTGGAAGCTGTTGAGATCATTGAAGATCTCAGGTAGAAGGAAGTGTAGCAGTGACCAAAGTTCCGTGATGTTGTTCTGCAATGGCGTGCCCGTGATGAGGAGTCTGTTGGCCGAATTGTAGGTGAGCAGTTCTTTGATCAATTTGCAATTCATGTTCTTCAAGCGATGTCCTTCATCCTGCAGACATGTTAGAGAATCAGATTATCCCAGATGGACTTGCGACGGAGAGTAGAACATACCACAATGATATACCGCCACTGATATTGCGCGAGGAATTTTCGATCGTTCATGCAGATCTCATAGGAAGTGCAGACGACAGGAAAATCCGCACTTCTCTGGTCCTTCATATTCATAAACTTCCTCCTGATCGTTGCACGTTCGTCCCTTGTCCCATGGTACAAGACTGTCTTGATTTCCGGAGTCCACTTTGCGAACTCGTCCACCCAATTGCTCACCGTGCTCAAAGGAGCAGCGATCAGGAAAGGGCCAGATATATTCTTCTCCTTGAAGAAAGCAATTAGAGAGATCGCCTGAACAGTCTTCCCAAGACCCATCTCATCGGCCAGAATGCCACACAGTCCGTTCATCCAAAGCGACTTGAGCCACTCCAGCCCCTCCAATTGATACTTCTTCATCGTTCCTCCGGTCACCAACTCCGGCTGCTGGGTAGCAACCAGTTCCTGACCACCCAGTGCGGTTGGATTCGCTTCATACTCATCTGCAGCATGTTCCAAAGCTTCCTGGACCGTTGGCTTATCCTCGTCGACCTTCACATCCGCCTTCTTGAAGTAGCTGGAGATGGTGTTACCATTCGCAGCCGCAGAAGAAGCAGGCTTCCTTCCCCGGCCCCTCCTGGTCTTACTGGTCTCCTGTTCTTCCTCCTTCTTCCCTTCTTCGGCAGTAGCTTCCGTTGACGTGGCAGCTGACTGCCTTGCACTCGTGCGCGTCTGTCGCCGTCCCACCGGCTCGCTAGCACCCTTGGGTTTGGTTTCGGTCTTTTTCACTTGCTTTTGTTGCTGTTGTTGCTGCTTGGCTGCTTCAAGTCTCGCCTCCTCCTGCTGTTTCTTCATTTTGTCCGCCATGATCGCAACGAAGACCTATCAGGAGATAGCAAACACATCAGCAATAGTTCTGCGCCACCCAGATTTTCTCCAGGCCCAAGATCGAACAATCGCACCTCACTAGTGTTCAGAAGGTGCATCAGCGCCTTCGCCTTTACATCCATCCCCTCAATGTCCTCCGACATATCCATCTTGTCCTGCGGCGCTGTTTTCTGATCTTGTCCGGGTTCGTCTGTCATCGGCGTGGACGCCTGCGAAGAGCCTGATCGGGGGGCGAATTCATCCAGGGAATCGGTCCCGGTTATGGGAGTATCTGGATTCGACATCTTTCCACTTCGATTCTGCGTGTTTCACGTGTATCGCTTATAAGCCCTGTCGTTCAGCTAGGACTTCCTTCTGCGCAGTCGATCGATGTCGCAATCGCCTCCCACAGCGAAAACCGGAGCAGAGTTGAACCTGTCCAATTGCAGGCTCACTAAAAAAGCTTATGGTGACTTTCTTTCCCGATGTCCTGCAACTCCGTAAAACAAGAGACGATAATGATGCCCTGTGAATGGGACCAGAGCATCAACTCTGGGCACAGCCTGCACGCATGACGGACGGGCGGCGCGCCTTTGTTCTCCCACGCGGATTTTCGCGTCAGCGCACGGACCATCTTTAAATGGGCTTTTTGCCTTTGACATGAACGACCACTTCTTTCACATGAAAGCACGCTGCTTGGTGTAGCAATGCCAAGGATGTTTCATAGTCCAGGTACTTGTGGGCCTCACTGATCATTCTAACAATGAATCGTTATTTGACAATGCATCGTGGTACTGTTGTATTCAAAATTAGTTCTGGAGGGCCCGAAAGAGCAGTGCATATCTGTGAATTTTCCCGGCACATAAACAATCTAAATCATGCATGGCTGTGTGAAGTGCAAGTTGCTTTCAAAGCACAGCCAGCCTACCCTATACCCTCTATCTTTCCCCCAGTGACGCCTTCGTTGCCTTGCATCGGAACATTCCAAGCATCAAAATGTCTTCTTTGTCCTGCTGATGCAGAAAGAAATCCACGCCGTGGTGCTGACGTTCTTCGACGCCCTTTGCTAAGCTCTAAATCGCTTCTCTTAGAAGGGACTACACCTGTCACTTGCTAAGATAGGAGCGGGAGATGTCTTCCATGGGGAACTCCAAAGGATTTGCCACCATGGCTGAAAGCCGGTATTATCAACATACAAATGAAGAACACCACCGGACCATGAAAGGAGTTCTTAGGTCTCCTTTGTATATCACTGAGACTGATTTGTTCTCTGTCATAAATGAAAGTTCTGTAGCACCATGAGTGCTGGGATACTATCAGGGATATTCCAATCTGCTCTTTATGGCGGCATGATGCCCTTCTGAGATGTCACTGCATTGAATGACAGTTTCCTACTAATCCAATAGAATCCTCTAGGGGCCTTCCAATCAATATTGCATACCACATACAAAGGACTCCTGTGGATTTTGATACCTGAGCTTCCTCGACATATCCATGCTACAACATATGAGATACTGAGGGACAACATTAAACCCTTCAACTTCCGGCTCGCTCATTTCAGTGCAGGCCCCGCTGAAATCAAGCTAAGCAAGAAATAACAACTCTTTCGCAAGATAGACTACGCTCAGGCATCATGGATCGATTGCCCCTCGAACTGCATATACGAATCGGCCGACATCTGCACACCCAAGATTTATACCAGCTGGTTCTCGTCTCAAAATCCTATCATTCCACTTTCACCCCGGAGCTTTACCGCGAGATCATGATTTCGGGAGAATACCAGGAGTCTAACACCAATTCCTACTGGCCATCTGTCCCGGTAACGCGCAAGAGCCGCCCTCCTGGCCGATGTCTCCCTTATGCCCTTAGTGAACACCCAGTCCTTGCTGGTTTCGTCCGCTCACTGGTGTTGCTCCCACTCGCACACCAGGGTTCTCCACAACTCAAACCGTCACGAGCTCTTCAGGAAACAGATTGGCTAGACTCCTTGCTCCCCCATCCGGTGACCAGACAGACAATCCTGTGTTGGCAAAAGGCCCTTGATTCTGACGAAAAACTCGATTCTCGCCAGCCCCTGAGAAATCCCTGGTTCGCCCTGCTATTGCTTCAGCTCAAGAATCTACGGCGTCTTTCTGTTTATTTGCCATGCGAGGAACGCGTGTCTGGACTAAACTACACCTCTGCGACGCCTTATTTTGACAGCGTCATCCATGGGGCAGCAAAACCCGGATCAGGGATCCTCCCCCGCTTGACCCATCTCACTATCAACGAAGCTCACTTACGGTGGCATCATAAGCGGTCAGGTATACCCCTGAGTCAGCTGGCACCATTTCTTCGGATCCCTTCCCTGAGATATATACGTGTTGGGCAGCTCACTGAGAATAATAAGCAAGCTCTCCCTCGCGACTTCAGCTGCGGAATAACCCATATTGATATCGAACAGTGTGATAAAACCATCACTCAATTGCCACGCCTCCTCTCGGGGTGTTCAAAGCTCGAATCCTTCACATGGGCGCTCGAGGAGTCAACACATCATTTCTATAATGACCCGCACAGTCCTGCTTACCACTGGAATCCCAACCGCGTGTATGCTCCTCTTTACGAAGCCCGCTCCACGCTGCGGCACCTTACTATGATATCTTATGAGTGCAGTGGCAACATGTTCCTCTTTCACGATCTGGAGTATCCCCAGCCAGCATACTTCGGGCCCCTGTGTGACTTTCCTGTCCTGGAAACCCTAAACATGCCGATGGTTAATCTAATGCCTTTTCATCCCGGCACACATGTCCCGGTTTCTCCTCTGTGGGAGACTCTCCCAAGCTCGCTCAAGTCCCTATCCATATACGGGTGTCTTTTGCAGAGTTCGCATATGCTCTGCGACGAGCTGGAAGACTTGGCAGCACATTGCCAGACACATTTCCCTCTGCTTAATATGGTGTACATCGTGTATTCCAGTTTTGAGAAGATCAATGGGCAGCAATGTAGGGCCTGTCGCGGCGAACTTTCTCCTAAGTACGATATGGTCAAGCGAGACCCAGTGATCGATGGGCGGCTTGAAGCTTTGAAAGTCAGGTTTGAAATGCTCGGGGTCATTTTGGCCGTCAATGAATCCATGAACTGGTTCTGAACTTAAATTGGTGGTGGTAGCTGGGTATTATATAGAGCTGTCTGAACATGGCTTGTAATTATGATTAGAGCCTTAGCTTCAATACCACTTCGCTGTTTTTTAGGTCCAAATTTACTACCCGTATATTATATAAATTGACTGTACTGGGCAAATGTCCATCTCTGTAAGTGGGTGATCTTCATACTATTCCCATAAGTCCTCTAACTCTAAGAGGCAAAAACTAGAACCTCGTAAAATCTAACTCGGACTGCTCACGGCAAAACGCACTGCGCCCTCTCTTCAAAAACTTCCCGTAGCCCTTCCTGCCCACAACGCCTCCATTATCTCGATCCCAGACGACCTCCCCACGCAGCAGTGTATATCGCGGCCACTGGGTTATCATGTGCCCTTCATACGGCGTATAGTCCACATTGTGATGTAAAGCAGAATTCGTAATAGGGAATGGCTCCTGAGCAGAAGGATACCAGATCGTGAGATCCGCATCGGATATACCCGGGATGATCGAGCCTTTCTGCGGATAAAGTCCGTACAATTTGGCCGGGTTGGTGCTCGCGACTTCAACGAACTTCTGGGGCGTGAGTCGGTTGGAGTTCCAAACTAAGGGCAGGCGCGTTTCAACTCCCGGGCAGCCATTAGGGACGTTTCGGAAACGGCCTAGAGGTTCCTCGCCGGTGACGGCTATCTTCTTTCCGTTGACATCGTCGTCGTAAACGTATGGGCTGTGGTCAGAAGAGAGAATCGTGAATGTCCCATTCTGCAGCCCTGTCCAGATATTTTCTAGGTCGTCTTCACCCTCGCGTGGTGGAGGTGAACATATGCATTTGGCGCCCTCGAAACCGAGCTTTTCGAGGTCTTTCCTGGTCAGAAATAGATATTGCGGGCATGTCTCGGCAAAATTAGGCCATCCGCTTGTCTGGGCGGTGCGGATGGTGCTTGCAGCTACTGGGGAGGAAACGTGGACAATAAGAATTGGTGTTCCGATGAGTTGGCTCAGGGATATGGCTCGGCTGGTAGCTTCACATTCTAGGATTTGGGGTCGCGAAGCGGCATGGTATTTTGGTTCAGTTAACATGCGTCTCTCAAGCTGCTCGGTCATCCAGGTGAGCATGTCGCCGTTTTCAGCATGGACTAGTATGGTTACTCCATCGATGCGGCCTTGCATCAAGACATCCATGACCTGGCTGTCACGTAGTTGTAGAGACTCGTAGGTCATGAAAATTTTGGCTGAGGACACGCCGCGTTCGCGAAGTATGGAAAACTCGTCAAGAACCTCTCTGCTTGGGTTTGAAATCATAAGGTGAAGAGAATAATCACAGTATGCAGCATTATCGGCTTTCTTTTGCGCCTTTTCCAGCGCCTTGACTAAAGATGGATCAGATTTATCCTGGGGAGCAAATGCGATAATGCTTGTTGTACCACCAGCAATGGCGGAGCGGCTTCCTGTCGTGAAAGTATCGGACGCTTGACCCTGGCCTCGCGGTTCAGCCAAGTGGACATGGGCATCAATGCCGCCTGGCTAGTAGTGAACTGTCAGCAAATTGAGATCATCGCTGCGCAAAGTGTTTGGATCGAACATACCATAACATATGCACCCTCGGCGTCAATAAGTCGAGATGCACGAGCTATAGCCAGGGACCGCGCAGGAGCAAGTATAGCAATCTTGCCATCCTTAATTCCGATGTCATACCGACCAACATCGGCGGCCGTCACGACGGTGCCATCCAGCACAACACAATCAAACGAAGTGGTGAGCATTCTGGGTTCCAATGCGACTATTTCAGCTTATGCAACCCTCTAGGGAGTGGACTAAGGTATTGGAATCGTAGAGAAGAAGATGGATGTCCTGATGTGTGGTGCAGCGATTTATCGTTCAGGTCGAAAACAACGTGATACCATCAAGGATACCAGGCAAACAATGGCCGGGCATTCAACGTAAACCGCACAACTCGATCTTGACAGACCCAACTATCTCCAGTTCAGTTTGATCAGTAGGGGATGACCTTATGCGCACTATGGACCCGTTTTCTCGGTGCTTTAAACTACCTTTATAAGCCTCCCAAAAGTATCCAGAAACTCTGGGAGACTATCGCCAGATCTATCTCCGAACTGAAATCATAGGTGCTGGTGGCTGTTAGATCCTAGGTTGGAGGGCTTCAGCGTACGTAGGCCACCACTGTTGTCGAATAACCAAGTCGTCCAGCCGAGCAAAACAGGTTTATTGCCCGTTGCAGATAATATCCCCATGGTTAGGCCAGCGTCATGTGGCGTCGCGGTGATTAAGGTTATCGCTTCAAGTACCATCAACTTTCTTGTGGATACAAGTACCTTCGTACACACTCTTACTTGAAACTGAGCACCTGGTCATCTGGGCCTTGTAGGTATTATGTACGCTCAGTAAGCTTGCCGAGAAGTGAACCCACAGAGAAGGGCACAGCCAGCCTAACAAATCAGGTATGACACCGCCGAGAAGAATCCTCTGATTCTGCGAGGGCTCTGGTGGATACACGATTTCAGAGGGATTGTGCATACTCCGGTAGCATCTCGCCTCTCTCCTGGCAGGCTATTATCACGGTGCAATACTCCTTTAATCAGGCCTCGGTCACAAGCCCCAATTGGCTGTCCTTCCTCCTGTCTCAATAGCATTCGGGGCTAGATAAATTTTTGGCTGGGCTCAGTTGGAGGCCTGTTGTCAGCTCGGCACTTCGAAGTAGTGGCTCTTGTCGACTGCATCTCTCGCCTGATGTCAATGACCCGTTCATCCGCTTGTAGGAGTGGGCCATGATTGCTGGCTCAAATGGCTTGAAATCGAGTAATGGTTCCACCCCAGCTCCTGCCTTTCACGTATTGGATTCTTTGCCACCTGTAAACTGATTAGGTATGCTTTTTCGAATTGAGAAGAGTTGCCCTTGTGCCGACCATATCCGAAGAAATAAACCTAGCAGGCCGAGGACAAGGTCAGCAGGCCTCTTCGAAGTGAAGAGTAATGGCAGTACCCGATGAGCAAGGTTTTGTCCTCGAGACGCTCTTACCTGGAGGTCATTGAGGGGTCGCTGACTTGGATCATGAATCCTGAACCTAATGGGCTATAGGCCGCATACCTAGATAAATGAGATGGGGAGCGCAAAGATGAAGAAGTGAAGAGACGGAGAATGAGCAAGGAGATCTCCTGTGAGTCGTGGAATAAAACCACGCGGCGTGTCCTGGCTTTGTCTTGCGCACCCCAGATCCACAATTGTTTGAAGTGAGTGCTGTCCTGGGCTCTCCTTGACCTCGCGTGCTTCTGGCTACTTGTAGTTGCCAATCTTGGACTTCCATCGCCAACAATATCACTCTCGATGGGCTCGCAGTCGTCGGCTTAAATATGTAAAAGCCTTAATCCGCTGGGAGCGGCTACAAACCTAAGAAAACCAGTAATAGAGATATGTCCTTTCGGACGGAGAAATTCAAAGATCTAGGTTGTATGATGTAGCTCAGATCCATTTTTGCGGCCAGTTATTCACTAAGGTCGATAATACTCTTTGCTGCGTGCAAATTACATTTGATGATGGAGCACACCGGGAAATATGGGCAAGGTAAGTGATGAGGAGTCTTCATCAGCAAGAGTTTACTCCTAGCAAATTCTAGATCTTCTGGTCAGTCTGATTCAGGTACCATTGCTCTGGGGACGGGCACACTCGATCTTCCGTCGTAATTTGCGTCCTCACTAGAAAGTCTTATGAGCGGCTATACAGGTAGGAGTACGACCTCATCATAGTCGTCGTCGTGGCTATCCTCACTGTTGTCATCCCCATCGCTCGTTTTATCCGGTGCGTGCACTATGTCTTCTTTGGAGACTGATGATTCAACTGAACGTTTCGGGGGTGTTCCAGGCCTCGGGTCTTCGCTTGGCACCTCATGACCAGAATCCTCGTCGACTGATTCTCTGAGGTCCTTCCTTGCTTCCAGTGGGGGCTGCAATGCTCTGCTTACACGTGGTGATTGTTTGTTCTCATCTGTGGGAAGACACTCTGAGCTTGTGGTAGATACTGCTGTGTCTGGGGTGGCTTTGGGGGTCCAGATAATGGGGCTAGAGGCTCTCCCTGAATCGGATAATGTAACATACGTGTTGTCACTGCTTGGCTTGGGAGGTATCCCTTTACGTACTTCCGATGCTGAAGTTCCGTGTCGTGGGTCAAGCCTCGAAGAAAAGGCGGTTTCGGCTGCACGCCTGTCGGTTATGTTTTCATAAGAAAACCTGGTCAGAGGAACGAAGGCTGCATTATGAGAATTCCTGGCGTTGGTTTTGTTGCCGTGGCTATTATAAAACGTTCCAAGGAGTGGTCGTGGCTCGTTAATGGAGAGACTCGTCAGAGGCATTTCCCAGGGTTTCAATGCCAGTTTGGAATATCTCCATCTCATATCACAAACATGAGCAGCTTTCTCCGCGCCAACACTCAGGCGACACGGTTCACTCCCGCGAGGGTCATGATACACTACCTTTTGTCTGGGTTGACTATCTTTGTGGCATTGCCGGGGCTTGTTAAAACGGAACTTGTGTAGGTACTTGTTCCTCTCAGAGTTCGGACAGTATGCCGCCATTATTTCCGCCTGTAACGTGCAGTTATCATTCGGGTCAGGCACATTGATGTTTGTATCCTCCCCTGCCGGTACATCTGCATTAATCGTTGCACTGTCCACAACGCGTTGCTGGGTTCTCTGGTCACCATCTAGACACGGCTCAATGTCATGGTCTTCGAGTGCCTGCCAAGCAGACGTACCATTACCCCATTCTCCTGCATACTTGCGGTCGAGTCCACGCGTGCGCAGAAACAATTCGGCATCTAGCAGCTCACTTGCCTGGCATAATAAAATGTCCGAGTTGAGATTATCCTGTAGTTTGCCGGAAATCTGACGAGAGATTTTGCTGAAGATACCCTGGTGAGGAACACGATTATGTCCACGTATAGTATTGTCGACTCGCAGGAGTGCCCTCAGTTGCCTTTCTCTCATATCTTCCAATTGTAGATCTTCCTTCCTAGCTTGCTGATCCCACTGGCGAATATTCTGCTGAATTTCCTCACGCTCCCCTACCGTTAGCCCCAGTAAATGGCATACGGTTGGCCAGTTGAATTCTTGGAGCATATTGTCGATGATCTCAACTTGAATTCTTGGGGAAAGGTCGCCCCATTCTCGTGGTCGGGAAGGAGGTGGTGCCGAAGAAGTCTATGTAAAATAAAATTTGGTTAGGAGATTGGTGGTTAGAAGATGAAAAAAGGGGGGGAAAGCCGTTTATGCTCAACGTACCTCTATATTCTCCTCGCCAGGGGCATCGGCCATGATCTCATCCACATCGCTGTCCATTAGATATCTTTCAATTGACGACTCCCGGCCAATATTAGCAAGAATGGTCATATTTCTCCTGTAGACTGGGTTAAGGTCCCCATTGCTTAAGAAACAATTTTCTCCTGATTCTAAGGGTCTGATCTGTACGCCTGTATTTGCCTCCCCCACACGCTTGTCCTCGGTCTTTTCATCACCTTTCTCCTGCTTCCTGGGGCGCTTGGAGGGGTCTTCCTCTTGCTCATTCCAATTTTCCGTTTCTTTATGGCGTAGGCTGAGGGGAGACGAATGATCTAGCGTCGGAAACGCTGCCGGAGGTAGGTTGGGATCGAACTGAGTGCTATGAATGCAGTCCTGGTTTTCTTGATTTTGTGGTGCACGTAAAGATTTCTGTGTACATGGACTGTAGAACTGGTCTTGGTTGAAGCGCTTCGGTGGACGAATGCTGCTTCGAAGTTGCATGGTGCTCTTGGGTGAAAATGGAGTAAACATTGCTAGAGATATGTAAAGTCCCTGTGGAATAACGATGAGATGCTAAAGTGTCATCAATCTGATGTATCAGTTCATGGAGTGGGAAGGTGAAGGTGAAGGCAGAAGTAGTGGCATTGAGCAGGGCAGTGAATGCTATTTCATAGTTGACGGGCTGAAGGCGCGCCTTCACTCGGCTTCACAGCAGCTGTTCTGCGTGATGAACTTCTCAGGGAGAAATCCGGAAAAGAAGACGAATAGAAATGAGACATATATATCGATGGCCTTTACATGCGACTTTGTATTTTTCCTTGGATTCTGGGGCCAGATGTTGACTTTACGAGGCAATAAAAGCACGGCGCCTTCCATCTCGGTATGGTATCTGATTACAAGCACATCATGCGTGAAATCGCGAGTAAGAAGAAAAAATGGAAGACTGCTATTTCCCACCCTTACTCTCTCACTCATCGCCTGCTACCAGGCTAGATCTATCTATCTCCTATGGCAACTACTAGCGGATAATAACATTAGATTTCAGTCGGCCGAACGATCCTGAAACGGTGCCAACGGCTTTCTCTCCGGGTCCAAAGTCCCAATCTCATCAATATCCATGTCATCGGTATCTTGGCTATTGGTTCGCTTCTTCGAGGAAGACGATGTATCCAAGATGCTGGCTCGGCGCACTCTTTCGACATCCCGTTTGGCCATGATGATGGCCTCAAATGCCAACAGTAACTGCGATGCCGGCTCGTCCACGATTATGCTTAATCGCTGCGACTGGACCAGGTCCATTGCCTTCATTGGGCTGATATTGAGCATCACCATCAAATAGGCCATCACCACCACAGCCGACGAATGGTTGCCTGTTTCACAAAATACGAGAACCTTCTTCTCGGTGCTCTGGCTCAGGCCAAGGGGAGCCGAGGAAGCGATGTGTTCGTTGATGCAGCGAATTACACTAGGAAGCATGCCAGTGAGTTCTTGATTGTCTCGATAATCAACAGAAGTTGTCATTATATCAAGCGCCGCGGCTGCCTTGCTGCCGGAGAGAAGACCTGCCTTGGCCAATCGACTATGTCGGATGCCTAGGAGCAGGGTGAATCCCTCCTGATTAAGCCAACCTCTGTCCGCGAGGCAACTCCAGGGTCCCAGGTGTAGGAAGGGAAGTATTTGATGGACCTGTCTGCGCTTCTCGTATCTCCAATCGCCACCTGGAGAGTTTGTATTTTTGAAGAGACTTATGTTGACCTTGTCAAAGAAACCAGACGGAACAAACTCCCCCTCTGGGAATTGATGCACAGCAGGGTTATCAGAGTCACAATGGTGTGAGTTCACATCCTCGAGAGTCGACCACGTGTATACTGAAGGCTGCAGGTGGGATTTCCCCGAGCTGTACTCTTGAGTTGCAGTGTACTGGGCGTTGGCGCTATGGGACATGGGATGCTCCGCCGGATGACATGGTTGAGCCATTGTTTTCGCGGGGGCTTGCGTGCACAGCACAGCCCAAATTCAGTTATAGAAAACCAATGACTATTTCGGGCTCTGCTAGGGAAATAAAAGCTTGAAGATGTGAAGTGATTCGGGGAGGAGGAGGAGGGGACCGTCCCTTATAAAGTGGGACTGGGTCAAATTTCAGTGAATTGGGCCTAGTCGTTAGGGGAGGCGGAGGGATTCTACTCCAACCATTGTAGGCCATCTCGTCATGTGTTTGTCTTGTTTCTCTTTCACTTTCATTGTGTGGCAAGTTGGTTTCTTCCTTATCTCTTTGTAGGCTTCCGAAGCCAGTGCACTTTCTTTGCTCACAATCTCGTATTTTCGGATAATGCCAGCTTACCAGAAGGGGCATAGTCCTCGGACAGGTTCGATATTGGTTCACTCCGCCGGAGATTCTTCCCGACTCGTCCGGCTTTTGTTGCTTCTCGACGTATCTCTATGCCAGAAATGGCGACGCTCTAAGTAGCAGTTGGCTTGCTCGGTTCTATAGTCACAAGGATGTCTCCGACTGGACAATTGCTGGGCTCTTCTGTGAGGCTTAATGTAAACAATACTTTGTGCCTCTTTTGCTTTATGTTCCTGTATCACCCGGAAAGGAGGCTTGGGTGTTGGGAAGGGGGGGAATATCCCGTGGATCGATAGTAAACTTTGCAACCAGCGACTGGGGAGCTCCTGAGCTGCTAATGATAAGGTGAGGGATATGTTGTCGAGATGATGTATACACGACCGGGCTCTCGCCTCAGGAAATAGAGGATATGACTACCCATTGCCTCGATTTTGACGTTTTCTGGTTAAATACTTGCCCCAGCAGGCATCGAGAATACTAAATTTCAGTCAACTATGACAGTCTGGTCTGCGACTGATCTACGGTGGCTGGATCTCGGTTGGTGCACTCTAATACCACCACCTTGTCACTCGGTAGGATTTTATGGGATTCTTTCAAATTCGTTCTTCTTGTGTGCGACATTGCCCTGGGCGGGTTCACTGCGTAGATTCAATCGTAGGTGATACTAGTGGTACTGATATGTTTATTGTCGTGTCATTCAGCGGATGCCATTTGCGGGACATCATTGGAAGGCGTTGCCAGGATATATAATCTGCTGTGCCCGTGTACTGGAGAGACACTGAAACAACGCCGACCATAGTAGTGCTAGCACTGACAGAGCACATATACATTCAAGCCGTCATCGGGGGTCACAGAATTTGCCTAGTAGCATTCACTACAATGTGCTGCAAATACTCCGATGATGAGAAATATCTTGGTCCGGTACAACTCTTCCCATGTGTACCCGTCACTACCCGCACCATCAAAATAACCCCATCAGAATGCAACATGGGGAAAGCTATCTCGAAGATATCCATTCCTAACATGATACAAGAATCCTGAACAAAACAACATCACAAGTCAGTGTGGCCGAGTGGTTAAGGCGATAGACTAGAAATCTATTGGGTTCGCCCGCACAGGTTCGAGTCCTGTCGCTGACGATCTTTTTTTGTTCTTTTTGGTTCCAATCCTTGTTAGCCACAATCACCCGGAGGAGTGGACCTGGCGGGGAATTGACTACGCAGAAGGTAATAATTCACGGAGATAGGACTGCAACTTGTGCATACTGGCAAAGTAATTTTGGTAAAGATCATGAAGAAACCCCTTTAATAACTGCCAGAAAATTGCCTTCTTTTTGACGACCTCCACTGTCACTTGAAACACTTATTCCCGACACATCAGACAACGAAACCGGTGAATGATGCTAAACCTGCCACCGAGTACTCTCATATCGCGCTTGGTAGGGGCTATAGCATGGGAGATGTGCAACCTAAGGTCAGTACATGTACAGCTGTGTCACTTTAGACATGTATGAAAATAATGGCGTCCAAAACAAGCAACAGTCAGTGTGGCCGAGTGGTTAAGGCGATAGACTAGAAATCTATTGGGTTCGCCCGCACAGGTTCGAGTCCTGTCGCTGACGTTTCTTTTTTGATTTTTTTTTTTGGTTCCTCTCAACTAAGATCCATACCCATCGACACAACCAGGCCGCATAGTCGTTTTGCCATCGAGGGAGTTTGCCGATAGCCTGTTCTTCTGGCGGGCAGTTGTCGATGTCGTTCATCCACAGGGAGACCGTACTGTGCGAATGAAGGATGCCACAATCAAGGAGTTTTCATGCTGACTTGTTTCATTGTCCTGCCTTGACTAGCATGCAGAACTCCAGCTCCCCTTCTTTAGGGATCTTCTTCTGTACCCCCCTGGTAATCTGGGGCAAGCAAGACAATGCCAGCGGATCTCAACTATAACATAGCGTACGTTCTCTGCGTCTGACATCGGAAAATTGCAATCCAATCACTGCCCAATTGTCGGTGGTGGATCTAAGTCCCAAAGAATGCCTGCAATCCTCGGTATCCAGAGCCAACAGACTATGGACTCTTCCCTCAAAACTGCTTGGACACTATTGCCTGACCGCCGCGAGAACGACATGAGTGCCAGACGTCGTAGGTTTCAATATAGTTCAGATTACTTTCAGAGCTTTGTCCTAATCAGTCATCGATGTATGACTCTGGATTGCCGGCCCTATGATTGATGCATTCATACCCATCGATCCGTATAAACAACCTGATTAAAGTGACTGGTGCAAGTGGAGTTGCTAATCTACCAATACGTATATCAGAATGATACGGTTGCAGTTGCAGAGAGCAAATCGTTCTCATAGGTACGAATGTTGTTTAACGCACTCGGTATGAAAATAATCGATATGTCAACCTTATGATCTCCATCTGCCGGATAAAAGAAGCAATTACATGCGGCAGGAACGCACGAAGAGCTGCTTCCGGTAGCATGCTGTGGGCAATGCCCGCACCTTCCCGATCAGGGAGGGATGCCAGCGATTCTTTAACGTATTGCCGTCGTTCTTTCTCCAGATTATTAGGTAGCTTTCGAATCAGGGACATTTGAAGTTTTTGAAGCCTTTCAGAGCTCCTATCCCCTATTTTCCACCCATAGAACAGGCATCGAACCTCAGCCCGAGACGACTGTGCCATAGCAGCCTCCACTAGCACGGCATGAAGTCATACATACTAACAACAACAATACAGACCGCGCAAGACGCGTATAGATGTCAGGATGAGGTGAATACAAAGTTTTTAACGCGTACTTTCGACACGTCCCCATTGGACAGGAGCAAGAAGTGGATTTTCGCGATTGTTTCAACATCTCGCCCAGCTGAGCATTCCCATTGGTCTGCCAGATCATATCAGATCAATCTCTGAGTTACTTGTCCCGTGGACCTGAAGTCCAGACCATCGTCATTCACCAGTCGGGCTGTGACGTTGCGGGCGAGTACTATTGACTTCATAGCATAGCGGAAGATAACTACGAGGTCCTTATAAGCTTACGCCC
This sequence comes from Aspergillus niger, assembly GCF_000002855.4. Lineage (NCBI taxonomy): Eukaryota > Fungi > Ascomycota > Eurotiomycetes > Eurotiales > Aspergillaceae > Aspergillus > Aspergillus niger. The sequence continues at coordinate 1,419,892 of NT_166524.1, forward strand.
GATCCGGGAGTTACAGGGAAGTCTACCAAGCTCCTACCTATTCCATGCTGAGCTGTGAGCTATAAAGACTTGTAGTATACTGGACTTTCTGTTCTAGCTTATAGCTTCAGCAGAAAGGTCCCGCGCTTGACCTCAAGAGATTGCCTATATCGCGAACACAACAACATGCAAGTCAGATGAACTAACAGCTTTACCAGAAGATATACTGCATACTGTGTGCTTTGCAGCTGACCATATTTACAGGTAATCAAAGCCAGTCATGTGTGTAGAGTCAGCACGCATCGAAGGTGTTTTCAGGCCAGAGGCCATACAAGTACCTCTCGTGCAACCTTAGTGCGGTTCAAGACTGGCCCTTGCAAAGTGACACATACAGATAGGCTTCTCAGGGAGGCTGCCATTATTGTTGATGCATAGGTCACCGAAAATTCCGCGTTAACGCTCTTATTCCGAAACAGCCGGGTTCATAGCAAATCACCAACAAAACAATACAATCCAGATAAACCCTGCACATTACAAGATACCCGCTTCTACAACACAGCCAGACCTGCTAAACGCGCTGACTACCATGGCCCATCGTATCACTGGCGAGATTCTACCCCAAAATAGAAAGCCGATGACTGAGGTTTCATGCCAGCTAGAGTTCCCTTCCGCGAAGACCTGGACGACAATGCAGCTATATCTCGTCAAGCTTTGAAGTGCGACATCGCAACATAAGCTAGTCATTGCTCCTCATCGTACCCACACGAATATAAGAAAGCAAAAATAATAGCTAAAAGATTATACTAGTGGTGGAAACCGAACAATTAATTTCCCCGGCTGAACTTATAGAAAGCAAAAAACGTCAGCGACAGGACTCGAACCTGTGCGGGCGAACCCAATAGATTTCTAGTCTATCGCCTTAACCACTCGGCCACACTGACTAATTGATATAATACGGCTCAGTATTAAGAAATAGGAGACAGCAATCGTTCACCGCAGTACCTAGCTCAACTCGTACTATGTGGTGCTGCCTTCAGCACCAGGCATCCCAAGTCTTGAATATCAGCCTCCTTCTCACCATTGCCATCACATGCTATGGATATATCTAAAGCAATTTACTTTTCCACACGGCCCTCTCCGACCCACCCCTAAGCGCTACCCCAATTTAGTCCCCGATACCACCTCAGGATCCCTGCGCGCTACCACAGCGCCTATCCCTAACAGTACATAACCGCCGAATCCGGCGCGACATCCATAAGCCATCATTTCAGCTATCCCTCTACATAGCACATCTGTCTCGTTTTACGGCCGTAGATCCTCAGGATAAGTAAAGCATATACTCGTCACCCAGCACCAACACCGCAACACATCGCATCCTCCACAGACCCGACGGAGTATACTACTACTACCCAGCGCATGCATACAACCAATCACCAGTCAGTAATCTATACCCTCACCACAACCGTAGTATACCCTCTACCAGCTAGCTCTCTCACACCAACAACTTACCCCTAAAGTTCAGACATAGTACTATCCCCATCCACAAGGCTAACAACCAACTAACCAACCAACCAAAAACCCAGCAGAGCAACAAGCACATGAAATCCGAGCTAACCTCCCTGAGTCATCCCAGATAAGCACCTACCCAACTACCCAGTCAACAAGCTAGTCCAGGAGTAGATATCCACCGAGAGTGAGTGCTTACTACCGAGACACAAGAACTATGAGTCACGGAAGAGTCACGCGCAGTAATCTAGACCGGGTACTATAGTGTCTGTGTCCTTCCTGGAAGGGAGCCACGTTGGGGCTGGCTGGACCTTATGTACTATGTAAGGGGGGAGACGAGGAAGTGGGTGACGACGACGACGACTAACTACTGAGACTCACTAGTATGGGGCTTGTTTGTTACCTGGACTACTGCTGTACATGGCTGGCTAGCTGGCTGGCTAGGTGGTGAGAAGGACGAAAGGACGGAAGGAAGGAAGGATGATCGTGAGGTATGTGTCATATGTTATACGTGGTGAGTAATTTTGAGTGCTTATTAGCCTTGCGGTTACTTGCTTGGTAATCATGGAGTCAGGAGTGGGATGGAAGGATGAATGGATGATGGGTGTGGTAGCCTTGGATGCAAGGCCAATAGATACCTGCCTGCCTGTCTGCCTGCCTAGGCTAGACGGAGGAGATCGTGATCGACTAGAATCTGAGGACTAGGCTATGTATGTGTCCAGGAATGTACGTGCCGGTCTTTATTACAATTTCACTACGAATGGAGCCCTTGGCGGCATCCAGCTTGCCGTCAAGACAGACAGGTAGATAGATGAGAGCCGTATATTATGATTTCACCCCACTGACGTGGTGGAGGGACTACGCATCCCAGGATCGACAGCTACGTTTGCATCGGAGAATTTAAGGCACAACTGGAAGAGACAAGATTATGGAAAGGTCAGAGGCAACAAAAGAAACGGGGTGAAAACGCCTGGGTATATTTCAGGGAATAATAAGTAATAAGGAGATGGAGGAAATGATATAAGGGAAAGAGACAAAGGGTAAGAATCACAAGGATAAATCAGAATAGAAAAACACCACCTGGTCTGTATCAACGACCTCGAGCAAACGCCATCATCTTCAGAGCTGCCTGATCTTATCCATGCGTTCCGAGATGTAGACCGACCCATATGAACCACCCGTAGATGTTGTAGACAAATTTCGCGAAATCAACCATGGCCCATAATTTGCATAATTTGAACGCCCTTTGAATGCAAATTTCATACAGCAAACCATGAGAATGAAGTGAACTGACTCTGAACCAGAGAAGAAAAAAAGAGAAGGGGGAGTAGGCAAAGCGAAAGGGGAGAGCCAAAGTAGCACGAAACAGAGAAAAGCAACAAATGATAAGAAAGTGAAAGAGCGATGAATCAATACCACTCGTCGAAAACTTGATCCTGCGCATCCAGCTAGCCCTGTGACGTCGCGGTCTGAGGAATAGCCTGCTGTAGTCCAGCCACGATGCGTTCCAACTCCTCCAGTCGGCGGTCCTTTTCCTGGACCTCACGACGCAGCCTCTTCAATTCATTGCGAAGATCCACCCCATTCTCTTCCTCCTCAGGAAGCTCGAGGGTGGCCGGATCATCTCCGAGAGATTCGCGCTTCCTCTTCAAGGCTGCGGATGCCGCCGCAAGAGACGTGGTGCCATCCAGATCGGGCGACGGGGCGATGGGCAGCTCGGACGCATGTCCGTTCTCAGTGTGCATGTGGCGGCGGCGAAGGTGCTCCTTCAAGTTTTCCTGACGCGTAAATCCGTTCCCTGTGCTGCGATTGCAGTCGGCGTACGGACACATCAAGGGTTTCTTGGCATTGATGTTCTTCTTATGCACCTCGCGCTGATGCCTCAGCAGACCGCCAGAGTATGTAAAACCTTGAATCTTGTCGCAGCCGGGTTCCATGCACTTGTACGGGCGGTCGTGTTTGTCCATGTGTTTGCTGAAGTGGCAAACCGTTAGCTTTTCCTTGATTCGGGGATTTTGTAGATTTGTCTTTTTTTCTTTTTTCTAAATATATATTTTTTTTTTATTTTAAATCACAATGAGGGTGAACTTACTTCCATTCGCACGGACGGCGAAATGTTGGGGGCGAGTGCTGGCACTCGGGATGGTCGCAGTAGATTTGACCGGCAGTGTTCTTGGGCGGATCCCGCGCTCTTCTCACCGACAGTCGCGGGCGCGTCCCTTCCATGAAGTTCGGAGACAGTTGGTCGTTCATCTTGGGAGCTGGAGAAAGCGAATCTTGAACAGTGACGAGAACAGAGGTAGGTCCACCGGGACCTTCACTTCGTGGACTAGGATAATCAGAGCCGTCACCCATAGCGCAGCTACAACCCCGCCGTCAATTGCGAAGGGGGTTGGCCCTGGTGGCGTTCGGAAAACGAGGCGGAGAATAGAAGATAGGTAGACGGTGGTAAAGATGAAGAAAGGTCAAGTGCAGCAGGTGAGGAGATGGGAGGGAAAGGGAGTTGATATTAGCTTGATCGTCGAGCTCAATGCGCGTCGGGTGGCACTGGGCGATGGATGGTTGTTTGCTCAGTTCGGAAGGACGGATTGCCAAATTTTTCAGGACGGAAAACAAGGCATCTAGCGACACGCGCACGTGATACGATGTGGCCAGTTGGGAAATGTCTTGGCGGATCCGCCACTGAAAAGGGAAGGTCGCAGTGGTTGGGGAGGGCAATTTATCTGTAAAAAGAGGAGAATGACAGAGAAGATCGGTCGATGTTGGTTTACTTATACGGCATTAATAACCCCAGTTAGTTACTGGTGCGTAGAATCCAACAGCAACAGCAACAGCACCAAGCTTCCAATTTATTTTTAAAACCCAGATTAGGACTCTTTTGAAGGACTCCAGTATTCATGCCTGCACACGTGGTGTGATCGGAGACAACGCCGTATGTGTCTTGTACTATGTATCAGTCAAGCCTTGATGGGCGCCGAATCACGATGGATTGACTGCGGCATGGATGGCAAAACTTTGAAAGGTCTTTAGGCTGCGACTAGTGAGTCATGCTAGGCAGGCAACCAGATAACTTTACTCCTTCCTATGCTATTACTAGGGTCTACCAGAGGTCGGCTTCTCTCTTTACTTCCCTTAATTTCTTTGCTCAGCTTCGACAGGGCCCCATCCGCCACAATCCCCGTCGGGTTGCATGCCTCATTGCTGCCTGCCAATCAGGGCTCTCCAGCACGTGGTCTGCCTTTCCCCCCAGCCACATTGCCGGTTTCGGTAATTCCCACTGTGGCGTCTCGGAAGTCATGGGATCTGCCTTACAAACCCCTCGGACATGCCGGTTGTTGCTGTGTTTGGAGGAGGGGGTTTTTGGTTCATTCTTCGGGTTTCTAGTGTATACATCACAAAGTAGAGCGTAGTATACCTTCTATCACTCCTGCGTGGCAGGTGGAGGAAAGAGGTATCTACTGGTAGGTGATAGGTACCTTAGGTACCCAGCAAGCATAACTCCGGTAGCGTTTCTTGCCCAATCCCAAGCCCGGCGTTCCGTCAGGCAAAGAACCTGCTTAAGCGCTCTGGGCCCAAGGCAAATGAAATCCTCGGAAAACCAATTCCCAACACGAGGCAATGAGAGAGAAAAAAATAATAATGAAGGCTGAGACGCTTTACCTGCCTTCCACGCTAATGTCAAAAAGCAAAACAGAAAAGGAAAGGAAAAAGAATAGTTCTACTGCTTACTGACAGGGTTGTCTGTACCAAGTATGCCAACCCTGATCCACTCGGACGGGATCTTCCCACGTCTGACAGGCAAGAGATCATACATTTTAACCAGTAGTAATGCTTAAGCTGCATACTGCTGATCGAATAGATAGATCTTTCCCTCATCCTCCCTCTTGATCCCTGTCGTGACAATCGCCCTTCCCGTGTCAACGTCAAGATATCTGCCGCCCATCCCTTGCATAGGCGACAATTCACGCCCAAAATGCCTGGACAGGGCGAATCGCTCCCTGCCTCGTTTAGTTTGCCAGCAAACTAAAACTACTAACCTAGTTAGCCGGCGCGCATATCAAGCTGAGACTGTTCGTTATTGTTGTTAATTGTTAGTCGGTGTTGGTTATTGTTGGTTATTGTTGCCTGCAAAGCACGGCCACAATTGCGAACCACAAAAAAAGGAACTTATCGTCTACGTCACATCTAAACGGGAGTGATTATCATCAAACCAAATCCTTCGATATCAGATCGTCGTAGGCATCTTCATTTCTTAAAAATAGCATCATCAGACGTATGAGGGGAAGGGGTTCTGATCGCCTTTTGTGAGAGGACGGATCTTCCCCAGCCAGTGGCGCAGCGCCCGCCACGATGTATGCAAGACCATCCTTGTCACTCCGAGAGAGATCTGCATGGACCAGTAGTTAAAGCATCCTTCAGTGATCTTGTAACCCCCCCACCCTCTTTCTTTCCTTCTTCTCCACAAACGAGACGGCCGGTGTCTCCGTGAATGATGGCATGGATGCGCGTGTGGCTTAGAGGTCTTCCTTCAGTGAATGAGTAGTGCCTAAAATGCATCTCCTGCAGCTACCTGGCCCTAATTCGCGCGTGCTGCTCTTGACAGCACCACTAAATGAAGAATGAATGCAGGTTACTACCGGATATTCTAGACAAGATCGTGGCGGAGTCTTCTATCGAATGTGCGGATCCTTCGGCGAAGGTCGACCGGCGGCCGTATCCGCCATCATCAATTTACAAATAACTGCCAGACAGCTGCTAAGGATGCGAGATATGCGGATGCCTACTCATCCTGCAGACGATCCTCAACTTGGCTCGCATACTGAGACGTATCATGGTGAAGCTACGAGGCGGTGTGGTCAACGAACGACAGTAGTTTGATTGGGATGCGGGACTAAACAGCTCGATTCGAGTCGACATACGGCATTGCCATGGCTCACCAAGTCCGAGACATCCGCGTAAACAGACACACTGGGCAGGCGGTGTTCGGGGAATCATCCTCCTGGTTCTCAGTTGCGAAAATCCAGAGAGAATTACTGCTTCGCCATAGCAATGCCACAGAACACGCGAGAAGGACGAAAATAAGAAATGGGCAAGAAGAACAAAACAGAAAATAGGCAGTCATAGGATTTTAAAATAGTATCGGGTAAACCAGGATTGGCAACAAATAGAAATGTGTAGCATCATCGGTGATGAGCCACCCTCTTCCAGCTGTCCGCGAAAATGCTGGAACTCACCAGCTTCCTCGAATCAAGTCGAACCCGAGTGCAGCCGTAAGCCAGAAAAATTGCCGGGACATACCACTGACTCTTTTCCCATTGGAAATAGTCGATGGCGACAAACCATATCGATAATGGGCCATGTACACGGAATAATCGCTGCCATTGCATGCCATGTCGCAGAGCGTTCTATGCTGTCATCTGACTGGAGAGAATCACTTGTCTAGATGTCAGGTAACCGTACGTAGCTCCTGTAGACTGGCATCGTTCCATATGGATAAAAGCAATGCGAAAGAATCCGAGGAATGCCTCACTTCCCACCAGATGGTTGAGGGGTGGCTCTCGCCAACGCTTCCCTGAATTTTACAGATGTCTCATGCCTAATGGTGACATGGATGACGTCGAGCAGAATCCCCAGGAATCAATTCATGTTGGAGTGACCTGATGATTCGACGGACGGTTGTCCCCCGAGCTTCGGGAAAGGCTGCAAGCTACTGGGCCCGCTCTAAACCGCGAAGGGTACAAGTGCTCCCCGATCAATCATAGTTGCCCCCAACCTGACTGGCGAATGCAGTCGAAACACTGCGCGTATCATCGTCATCGTGAATGTGGCCTGGCACACCACGAGTGACACGAATGCTAGCAGAGCTTCCGCCAAAAATGCTGCCGTTATCGGGAACACCGGGCTTGTAAGGCTCCCGGCCTCCGGATTCCACGTAGCGCTTCAGCCGATCGGACTGACTGAGACTGGGCTGCTTGCCCATATCGTTGATGCTCAAGCCAGCAAGGCTGACACCACCTTGGTCGACGCTCTTCCCATCAATGATGCTTCCAGTAACATCGGACTCGGTGGCTGCCACAGATTCTCCGGCAATGCTAGGTGCTCCCTTCATACGGTTACCATTGGCCCGACGGGCTCCGGGAAGAGCGGGCCACGCGTCCGCGAAATTCTGGAACATGGGAGGATAACCAGAGGGAATGCCAACCCCGCCCAGGGCAGAGGAGTGGACGGAAGAGACATCATCGGGGATGTAACCAACCACTGAGCCGGTGTCATGGAAGTCATTGCGCTGACCGTTCCTTCCATTCATCAACCCGCTGGTAACATTAGAAGCATGGTTGTAAGCCATCTGGAACCGCTGGGGACCCCGGTATGCCTGCTTAGGTCGGCTGAATTGGATCAAAGACTCTTGCAGGTTAGACAAGGGTCCCTCAACCAGGCAGTGCCTTTCCTTGAAATGCTGCAGGAGACAGTTCCACAAAGGATGCTTCGACAAGACCTTCGGGTTTCCAAGGATGGCCAGGCCATACTTGGCACGAGTGAGAGCGACGTTGAGACGGCGAGGATCACTTAAGAAACCAATACCCTGGTGGTCGTTTGAACGCACACAAGAAAGGATAATGAAGTCCTTCTCACGACCCTGGAAGGCATCGACCGAAGCCACCTCGATCTCCTTGTAATGCTCTTTCTTAAAGGTGCCATTAGCTTGCATAGAGCTAACAATGTAGCTGCGCTGACCCTCATAAGGAGTGATGATACCAATGTCCTGGGGCTGCACTCCAGCTTTGAAGAAGCGGGTGACAATTTTCTCCACGTTCGTGGCTTCAGTGCGGTTAAGGTAAGAGGTTCCGGAGGCCGAAATCTCCTCGTTACCCAGGTTCGACCAGAACATCATAGGGTTATCGGCAATGGGCCAGGGGAAGTCGACATCACGGCGGAGACGCTCAAACGAAGAGATACCGTTCTGTAGAGAACCTTCATAGAACATGTTCGACGGGAACTCCGACAGGCACGGGTGCATACGGTACTGAACGTTAAGACGAATAGGGGAGCAGCCAAGAATGACGAGACGTTCAAAGAGTGACTGGTTAAGACCAGCCTTGGCTGCCTTCTTGTTCATGATGACAGGTCCCAGCTGTTGGTGATCGCCGACAAGGACTACTTGCTTGCATCCGAGAACCAAGGGAATCATACATTCTGGCTCAGCCGACTGGGTCGATTCGTCAATCAGGACGGTACGGAACTTGAGCTTCGCCAGACGAGGATCACCAGCACCAACGCAAGTACAGCAGATAACGTCGGCGTTATTCAAGATCTCGCGCTCCGCCGAGCGGGTTAGCTGTTTCAGTCGTTTCTCATCTTGACTGGACAACTCTCCAAGCTCGGCCTTGAGCTGATTGAGCTTAATGAGTTCGATGTTGGTATCGTTGATGCGGACTTGTTCGTGCAAGGACAAGAAGCCAACCGGCGATTCAACGTCCTCTCGCGATTTAGCTGTCACACGCACAGTCTTCAGACCTGTCCGATGGATACGCTCACAAAGTTGGTCAACCGCAACGTTCGAGGGGGCGCACACCAACACCTGACCACCGTTGATCTTCGCAAGATGGTAGATGATCGTAGCCGAGGTCACAGTCTTTCCCGTTCCCGGAGGTCCTTGAATCAAACTCAATGGTCTCTGCAGCACGCTCTTCACAGCGTTAATCTGACTACCGTTGAGTTCTGGAAGTCCCGGAACGCTGAACTTCTTCGGCATTTGGGTCTTCATCGGCGCGGCTGCGACTTCGTGTCCGAGAAGGCGATGGAAAATGTAACCAGACACACTCATCTCATCCACGGCAAATGTTTTCATAGCCAGCTGCATACGATCAAATGATGTAGACTTCCAGACGTAGTCAGCTGTGAAATTGTGCGTGCACTCTGTAGGCACAGACTTATGATCACCCTTTGCGCGCAACTCAATCGTCACTTCATCGGACTGGTTGTTCGGAATTTTAATGACATATCCAACTCCCTCCCATTTGGGCCGCAGTTCGCCGGTATACTTGAGGCGCATTTCATCTCCCACGGCCAATTTAACATCGCCAAGTTCAAGTTTCGGCAAAATGAAGCTAGCCAGATGCTTGTTGTTGAGACCAAGGTCCCAGCGCACGATCAGTCCATCCTGCGATTGGGATTCCTTCAACTTGCGGTCATAGTCGGCCTCGATCTTGACCAAAGGCCCAAAAATGTTCTGATACTGGAAAGCATCATCATAACGCAGAAGCACAGGTGCTGGCTCATCGTCCACAGCCGTGGCCTTCTCCAAATCCGAGAAAGTCGCTTGAGAATTTTCCTTCCACATCTCTTCCAGCTTAGCAATCAACTGCGGACTGAGGTGGCGAGCGCGGAGCTGTTCCTGGTCGGACGGCGCAGCAACCAGCCATGGCAAGAACGAACGGTCTTCAATCAACGGTTGCCAGCGGGAAGTATCCCAGTTCATATCCTTAGAAGATGGCATAGCGGCGCATGGTTGACGGCATAGCAATACGACGACCGTGTCAGACTTGGCCGGAATGAATCCAAGCAGGAACACGTTCTTAGTCCCGCAATTGTAGCATTCCAATATCGTATCCCCAAGCGATGAGGCCGGATGCAACTGAACTTCCTTGTGGCGGGCCCGAACGAGGTGATTGACAATATGGGAGGACGAGGTGTTACCGCGGGCGCTGCAGAACCACTTGCTGCAGGCCAGGCACTTGACTACGCTGCTCGGGTTATGAATGCCGCAATACCTGTGGAAGAGCTCCAAGTCAGTCAAGATGTAACAGAGCAAACGCCACGATATACTCACGCGCATGCATGTGGCGGGAGTTCCTTCTCCTCCTCAAAATGCCCCTGATGATTCTTGTTGTCGGCTGCCTGAGCACTAGTTGTGCTCTCTACATCGTCGTCTCCGGAAGCATCATCGTCATCGTCATGTCTCCGCGGGCGAAACTGGGAAGCTGCGTCGTCCATCTCCGGCGGAATCCTGTCATCGCCAAGTGCCGCCATAATGAGGTAGGGAAATAAAAATCCGATGCTAAACTCCCAAAAATCGCTACCCCAAATCAAGGCAGAAAGAGCGAAATTAGCGGAAGCGAAAGCGAAAGAAGCCCAGGACACCGAAGATTATGCGGTCATACACGAGTCTGAAATATCACGCGAGGCGATTTAGAAGACGAAAAGAGCGTGGAGGAAGAAACAGCCGTGACTGTCCGAGGACAGAGGCAGGGGATGTTGTGTTCTCTTTGTCGGGGGGTCACCAGTGTGCCACAGCAGAGGGGCAACTGTATATGAGATTAGACTAGAATCCAGTCAGATTCACTTCAGTCCGTCAAATTTAGCGAGCCAACTGGGGGAGAAGATGCCTTACCTTCACCACAGAGTCCCTGCCGCCACTGAAGAGCTTGACGCAAGTGAATTGGGGCGTGTCCTGGAGGGCAGGGAATGATGGACAATCCACAGGACCGGATGGTGGATGATTTGCGATCGGCTCAGGCCAAGGCATTCGGAGTCGTTGCCGCCAAATCCCACACAACTCCGGTGGCCAAGGCGGACCAGACCGGCAGTTGCCGCAAGAAAAAAAGTTGCCCGCCTTTTGCGTTCCAGACCCTATTTTGATCTACTCATCATTCTTCACATATATACACGATGTTGGTATGTCGCTGCTTGAGAGTCTAAAATTAGCCATTCCCCGTGCTCCCAGACGGTATATCGCTAACTACTTCTGATCCAGCGTCGTCAAGCCCGTGAGCGTCGCGATTATCTGTACCGGAGAGCTCTTACTCTCCGCGATGCCTCCATCGCTGAAAAGCGAGCCCAGCTGAAGGCGTCGCTGGCCTCCGGAAAACCCCTCGATCCCTCAATCGCTGAAGATAAATCGCTGCGCGAAGACTTCAAATATGATGAATCCATTACCCCGGATAACCAGAACAAAGATGGCGACGTCGATCTCGATGATGAATATGCCCTCACCTCCGGCATCGCCGACCCCCGTCCTATCGTGACAACCTCTCGCTCCCCTTCTGTCCGTCTGGGCACATTCGCTAAGGAGATCCGTCTGCTCCTTCCAACTTCCATTCGCTTGAACCGTGGTAACCTCGTTCTTCCGGACTTGGTCTCAAGCGCAAATGCCGCCGCGCTGACCGACATGATTCTCGTGCACGAACACCGTGGTACACCCACTGCGATGACGATCTCTCACCTTCCTCATGGGCCGACTGCTAGTTTCTCCCTGCATAACGTTGTTCTCCGTGCGGATATCCCCAATGCTGCTCGCGGAACTGTGTCAGAGAGCTACCCTCACCTCATCTTCGAAGGGTTCAAGACCAAGCTGGGTCTTCGTGTGGTTCAGATCTTGAAACACCTATTCCCTCCGCGTGAGGCCGGCAAGGTTGGAAACCGTGTCGTCAGCTTTGTGAACAAGGAGGACAGCATTGAGGTCCGTCACCATGTTTTCGTCAAGACCGGATACCGGGATGTTGAGCTGGCGGAAGTTGGTCCTCGTATGACTATGCGACTGTTCGAAATTCGCGGTGGAACTCTGGAGAAAGGCTCTAGTGGTGATGTTGAATGGGCTCTTACCCAGTACACTAGGACGAGCAAGAAGAAGGATTATCTGTGAGCCAGTGTTAAGTCTTGAGGACACCTGTGGCTTTCAGTTGGCTGTGTATAATCATTTACGAAGGCAAAAGAAAAGTCTGATTCAGCGCATGAGGTGTTCAGGAAGGAGCTCAAAGGGGCGGCATTTACATTTGGCATGTCTGATCGCTATTGTATACCCATATGAAAGAACTTATTATATTACTTCTCTCCTTTCTGCCTAGAAACCATGTAGCCATCCAGGTAGCGGTCGCAGTGGTACTACATTGAAAATCTTGTATGCAACTGACTTGAAGTTTTAGCCTCGGAAACAGTTAGGGCTAGCCGACCGGGTATATTTGTCTCGCGGACAGTTCAGAACCTCTACGTCCGAACCAGTCAAATCGTATACGATTATTGACTCGTCGCTTCCTGGCCTCTCATCATTCGCATCCTGCGGTGACTCGTGCTTGATGCCTTGCATTGGTGCATCTAGATGCTCTTGCTTGACAACCATCGAGCCATCGCCGTCGGGTGCATCTATAACTCCCCGAAGGAAATTTGACAACATCCCAGCCCGATCCTCGTAGTAAAACCAGTTCTCGTGAGGAAGCAGTAATTTGCCATCAGCATCCCTCTTACCAGAGGGTAAAACACCGTTCAGTCGCTCTTCCCACTCTTTACCTGTTTTGTCCTTGAAAATCTTCTTGAAAGCCTTCACTGCGGAGTCTTGATCTGCTTTCAGCGGTGTCAGGAGTTGACTCTGCTGCTTGCCAATACGACTGTACTCGAGATGTGTAGCGTAGACATGGGGTTCTTTATTAGACTCGTATACCTACATACAGCTACTCGATCAGCCTTCTTCTCGTGATACATATACTCCACCTGCCTGGAGAGACAAAACGAGAGCGAATTCACAGCATTGCAAAGAAGACTAACTCACCCTGACCACATATCTCTCCTTGTAGTTTTTGCCCTGCATCGACCGGACAAGCGTAGCATTGTACGTCACTCTTGCGTCTTGATCTGTATAAATGTGATATCTCGCTAGATCGCCAGCCTGAATCAGCCTTCGTAACACGCAGAACGAGGGAATAGACGATAACATACACACCGCAGTGCCGGCCTTTACGCCCTTTCTCTTCCTGCCAAAGGGGTCCTGATTCTTCAGATTACCTAGTTGCACATGTCAGTCATTACGGTGATATATGTAGTCAAGTCCGTCCGAATTCACTTCCTCGGTTGGACCCAACTCCAACGATCACCAACTCGCCCCAAGAGAAGCAAACGTACCTTTTCTCCTAGGCTTTTCTTTCTCCTTTTTCCTTATCTTGTCTCTCTCTTTACCCCTCTTCTTATTCTCACTCTTCAGTATATCCACGAGAAGGTACTCCGTCTCACGCTTCGGTCTCCGATTCTTAGATAAGAGAGAGTCTTCCAGCCAGTCGTAAGAGACAATTTTTATAGTCCTTAGTTGCTTAGCTTTGCGGACTGTTGTTCGATGTCTTTGTTAGATATGTATGCATTTCTTGTGTCCAAAAGATTCAGGGGTAGTTATATAGCATGACGAGAGAAGGTGGATCCATGAAGTGCCTACCTGCTTCAACATTATCCTTGAAGGCTTCCTTGGTGGTAATCAGATGGGTGATCTCTTTGCTAATATCCTTGGAATATTGGCCTCCGTTGGCCCGTATCCATTGGGGTATTTTGTCCGAATTACCGTCGAATTTGCCAAATGAGCTGGCATATATTTTTTTGAAGGTCTTGCCCATTCTATGGAGATTGGGAGAGGTGAAGATTCCGGTGGAAGCTGATGTAACAGCTGAGATTAAGCCTTTTCAACTGACTATATGAAGGGTGCAGTGTTGAGTGAATTGAGGGATGTCAGAGTGAGCGCAGAAGACTAATATGGTAAGTAGAAAGCTTTGGGGAGAATATGATATATATTACGAGTAGTAGTATAGTACGTTTCGATAGATGGTTGAATGACACTACGAACGGAGCTCAGGGTGACTTTCTCGTCAACAAATAGTGAGGTTACTGTAAGCTGGCAAGCGGAGTGTGATATCTGAAGTGGCCGTGTCATTGTTGGGCATCATTGCTATGATAGATCCGAAAGGTATCAACGAAGCAGAAAATAATTAAACTCAAAGAAAATCAAGTGAAAAGACCAATGATGCCCTTAAATCCCATGTTTGGTAAATTTAAAGACCATTCAAAGCTAGAGTCCCCTCACGGCCTGCACAAAGGCGCGAATTTTGCCAAGATCCTGAGCACCGTCTGACTCTACGCCAGAACTGACATCGACGCCAACGACCTTGCGACCGGATTCGCCAAGCTTCTGGACAATGCCAGCAACATTGGTGGGATCTAAGCCACCTGCCAGAATAACGCGCAAACCGCTATCCTTATCGAGGACGTTCTGAACGCGGGACTGGTCCAGCAACTCACCAGTTCCCCCAACGCCAGAATCCAGTAATGGTAGGGAGTGATAAGCCCTGCGGGCGATCGCAGGCTCGTCAAGCCCAAACTTGCGGATGACAGGCACTGGGATCAATTTGGCCCATTCAAGCGGCTCAGATCCGTGAAGTTGCACGACATCGAGTCCCAGCTTTTGTTGCTGGCTCAAAATATAATCAAGGGGTTGGTTCTGGAAGACGCCCACGAGAAGCGCCCGGCTAGGATGACGTAGGATTCTGGCTGAGTGGTCAAAATACTCAACAGATGCTGCAGCGGGAGTTCCTCGAGATGTGGGAGGAGTTTGACCAGCAGGCTTCGGGATGGACTTGACCACTTGAGATATACGGAGGGCCACGTCATCAGGGACGCATCGCGTTCGTCCCTGAACCATGATAATTCCAATTAGGTCTGCTCCAGCCTCGATCGCCGCTCGTGCTGCTTCTTCAGAACGAGTGCCGCAGATCTTTACCAACGGCGAACTCCGGGACTCTTTGGAAACGTTCTGTGAGCTGCCTCCAAGAAGCTCAGCAATGAAAGCAGCCGTGTCTGCTGCCCGCATAAGGGCTTCTCCTACTAGGATAGCTTTGACACCCTCCTTCTTGTAAGCTTCCACATCCTTAGGCCCGGAGATTCCACTGAGGGCACACACAATGGTGCTGCTGGGCACCTGATCCATGAGCCGGCTAGTAGTGCCGAGATCAACCTCGAAACTAGTGAGGTCTCTGTTGTTGACACCGATAACCTCAGCTCCAAGATCGACCGCAATCTTCATCTCTTCGGGTGTGTTCACTTCAACCAAAGGCTCCATGCCAAGGCTACGGGAGTAGTGATACAACCGAGTGAGGAGTTCAACACTAAGCATCTTCACAATGAGCAAGACCGTGTCAGCACCGGCCAAACGGGCCTCTAGGATCTGATATTCGTCGAAAACGAATTCCTTCCGCAGAATGGCGGGCCTGTTCGTCAAGCCCTCCAGACTTTGGCGAACGGCACGCAAGTCGTCAATGCTGCCTTTGAACCATTCAGGCTCTGTGAGCACAGAGATGACACTGGCACCGGCCTTCGCGTATTGCCTGGCCTGAGCGGGCGCACACGCGTTTTCGGCTATCATACCCTTGGAGGGAGAAGCACGCTTGATTTCCGCCATAAGGGACAGTGGATAGGGCGATTGTCTAAGACGAGCCGGAAATGGGACCTGGGGAGGGGCCAGGTTAAGGTCATAGGCAGCCTGGAGGTCTGCTGGCCGCTGGGAGGGAATGGTCTTTTGCACGGCAACAGCGGCTCTCCGATGGTCGTAAATCCTTTCGAGGATGGACAACTTCTTGTCAGTTTTCGGGGCAGTGTTTGAGGAAACGGTGGCCTTGGTCGTGTTGCTCTGTTCATCAAAATGCTTCCCGTTTCCTTCCCAGGTACCTGCAGTAAGTTTGAGGAAGTTGCGGAACATGGTACGGCCGTACTCAGTGAGGATACTCTCGGGGTGGAACTGGACTCCCTCCACAGCCAATTTCTTGTGCCTCACACCCATGATGACATCCTTGTTGCTATCGTCCGTTAACTGGACGGAAGAGGACACCTCCAGACAGTCGGGAATTGTCGCATGTGTACCAGCTAGCGAGTGGTAACGAGTGACGGCGAGCGAGTCAGGTAGTCCTTCATAGGCGCCCTTGCCGTCATGTTTAAGCGCGGACGTCTTGCCGTGAAGAATTTCGCCGGTGACATCAACCTTTCCACCAAAGCAAGTAATAATACATTGCTGGCCCATGCACACACCGAAGATGGGAATCTTGCCACTGAAGTATTGGATGGCCGCACTGCTGATACCAGCGTCAGTCTCGGGGTGACCGGGGCCCGGACTGATAACCAGCTGGGTGGGTTTTTTGGCGATCAGTTCCTCCAAAGTGATCTGGTCATTACGAAATACATTGACAGTAGCACCCTCAAGGACTAAGTACTGGTAAACGTTCCAGGTAAACGAGTCGTAGTTATCAATCAAGATAACATTCGATGCCGTGTTCAACTGGGCGGCCTTGGTGGGATGGTGGGGGGAATGATCGACGAGTCCGGAGTCCGCCATGACGAGAATCTGCGCAGGACAGGAATTTCCAATTAGATACGAATCGAAGAGCAATGCGATAAGGTGCGAGGAGCCAGGGCAATGCACATAGAAACACACTCACCTTTTTGAAGTCGAGCTGTCAACTGCCGGAGTAAAGTGAGAGCGGAGCAAACATCGACGGTGGCTGCGGCCTGACTCAGATCCTCGGTGGACCGAGTCGCCTTCCCGATCGGGGTTGAAAAGCAAACGGCGCAAAATTTCAGCTCACCGCCTGGGACTAAACCCAGATAGGCAGTCATTGTTGACCTCCAGCCAAACCCGCTCCTTGGAATAATATTCTTGGGTTCCCGCCTTTGAGCTTGTGAGCTCTCTGCTTAACACTCTTGACTTGTCTGCCCTTTTGCTCCGGGTCTCTGTCGCCTTGGACCCTCGCGAGCAGCACATCCATTTCGCATCACATCGAGCAACTAGAATGATATAATTGTCTCGCCAATGGCTCCCGTCCCGGAAGCCTATTTCCCGTCCCTGGACAAGTGCTTCTCCGGGGACGTCCAGCTTCTGTATGGGCTTACATTCGTCTCTTCCCAATTGACGAGCAGTCACTGATGGTTTATGCGATCTTAGGTCCTGGAAGAGAGCCTTCCTTCACACATGCAAAATCGATAGCAACGTCGAAGATGTGGAAAGGCTCCATGCCTTTCTATCGCATCCCGACAGCGTCCAAGTCCTCTCGAATTGCCTCAACGGCTTTCCTTCTCCTTCCCCCAAATCGAAATCCGACTTTGAATCTAAGACAGCCGCAATTAATGTCGAGACAAATGCGCAATCTTCGTATGATTTGAAGGAGATCAAAGCGGATGCTTTATGGCTGAGCGAGAAGGCGGGTATTGATGAAATCAGCGCGCTCCGATTAACAGTATTAGAATGGCAAACCCGACCAGCCACGCGCCTTCTCAACCGATTCGCCGATGAGGAAACAACCAGCTTGCAAAGCGCGGCGGGAGGTGACAATCTTCGTGTCTCTCTCGCAGGACCTGCCCTGGCCGAAATTTTCAACCAAAAAGCAGCTCGTGATGACGAGGCTTCCGATTTCTATTCTGAGACCAGCCGCCGCCTGCGGCTGCGCAGCTTATACCTATCGGAGAGAAGCCATGTCGTCAAAGCGGCATGCAAGCTGCTTGCGTTGTATCTTAGAGAAAACCAGGATCCTTCGGACCGTCCCTCTCAGCAGCTGTCCAGACTAGGTGACACGATATTCAAAGAAAAGTCCAAGGGTGAAGGCTGGCGCACGTTTATCAAGGGCTGCATTGAAGCTGTGCGGAGTCGGCTGTCTTCGTTAGACGGTGGTGGTGGCTGGCTAGGCGCCACCGAGAGTAGCCAAGAAGTGGAAGAATTATGGGCCACAATTCTTATCGAAGAGGTGGTACATATTACACAGATGTTGTTCCTGCAACTTCAAGCGGCTACAGAAATCCCTAGTGCGGAGCTTCTGCTTTCTTGGCTTCGTTTGATGGTCGACTACAGTTTTCTGGAGCCGCTCCGAGTCGTGAGTACTGCCTTATCATGTTCACTGCGTGATCTTGTTGCTGACTACAAGAAGCCTTGCCAGGATCCTCTGGAGCTGTTGGTGCCACTTCAAGGCTTTGTCTCTTTAACAACTCTAGCTTTTCTGAAGCTGTCATTGTCGGTCCCATCAATCATCAGCAATTCTTCACGCAAAGGCCCGTCGGTCGAGACACCTTACTACCTCTCAAAGGAAGAGATTGGCCAGATCAACGAGCTTTTCTTGTCGGCTGGTGTAGAATCCAAGATTGCTAATCCAGCTGCATTTTCCTGGGGACTGATAATGCATACTATGAGGGAGCTTGCACTCAGCGACAAGGAAAGCCGAGAGTTGGAGCAATTCCACAGTGCAGTGGATTCTTTCCAGTCAAATACACCGCATTCGAATCCATCCAAAGCCTCGGAGATCACTTTGTATGAAGAGTTGCTCGAGAACGCACGTACTCCAACCTGCACAGCGGATGAGGCGATAACTCTTCTTAGCTCAGATGCGATGAGGGATCTGGTGTTCGAAACTGTCCTTGTTCTGGCGACGAAAGTTGGGGCTACCTCAGCAGTCACTGACATCCTAACAAGCCAATGGATTCAGCTCGTGCTTCTAGATTTTATCCGGACCACCGTCGTGTACCTAGACTATTCTCCGGAGATCGTTGGGTCTATCCTAGCAGTTCTTCAGGGCTCACCGGTAGAGTCGCAATGGTTTCACGGTGCCTCGTTAAGCCCCGTCAGCGACCCGCGTTCGGTCTTCGTCAAGGATGATGCTCTGATGGACAACATTTTCCGCATAGCGCGTTCTCGCTTCCCCTATGAAACAGTGCCTTTCCTGCAGCTGTGCCGTGCATTGGTCAGCAAAGACCTGGTCAACGAGGAAGGCCTTCCGGTTATACTTGGAGAGTTGGAGAACATGGATTCCTTTACGCAGGTCGTACCCCCCGGATTCCAAGGCTACGAAACGATTCGAGAGGATGAGAACGCAAACTTCGTCACACTTGTTCAGTCACTTCCCATGGTCGGCACATCTCCCCGAAGGCAGCTTACTGAGCAGGAAACCAGTAACGCCCTGGTTGTTACGGGCTCTTCGCAGATACCGTCTTCAGCAATCGGACAAGTCGTCTCCGAGTCAAGGCCCGCGGTGGTCATGTGGCACCATCAGTATTCCTGCCTGAGCTATCTCGGCAGCTGGCTAGAAGAGTGGAACGAGAATGGAGGCTTTTCAGCAGGTTATGGAGAAGATTCCGTGGCCGATTCGATCGGCCTTCTGGCCGATCTTCTTCTTGCAGCAAAAGACTCGCAAGTGCAAAGCGGCGATGGCTCGAGTGCTAAGAGAATCTTGGAGCTCGCGAGCGATGGTCTATCCCGCCAAAGCGACATTATCTCGCTTGTTTTTGAGATTTTTGAGCGCGACCTACCCAACATCGGACCCAGAACAGGATCTGATGTGGTGATGGAGTCCACGATTGCCTGCCTGCGATTCATCTGCGTCCTCATCGACGTTCTGCCAGGCAGAGTGTGGCCCCTACTTTCCCGCAGCAGCTTGCTGGGCTCTGATGGTAAGGGTGGCATCCTGACTGCGATTGTCTCAGCTACAGAAGTGACATCGGGAGACTATCCCTTCTTGCTGGGCTGTGTTCGTCTGTTCCAAGCAGTTGTTGACGACGCTGCTTCTCGAGCCGTGTTGAGAAGGAGCCCCAACGGTCCTAATGGGAAGGTAATTCTTCCATCCGATTTCACCGCGGGCATTCCCTCGCATATGATGAGAGGAACTCTTCTGAATTTTGTGCGGGTGATGGTGGAAGTTTACAATAGCAATGGCAATTGGAGGTTCAATGTTCCGGAACAGAAGCTTGAAATCAGCACGAAACTCGCAACGGTGTTTGAGAGGATACTCTACTACGCTTATGGCACGAATGAAATCACCAAGCTAGACACCAAGATCACGGGCGTCTTTTCCTCGTCGGCAACTTATCTTCTCAGTGTCTTGCGGCCGCAGTCGGCCGCGGATTTGCCCTTCAATTCCATCCTTCGCCTTATTGTCGATGGCCTTCAAACCCCGTCGACATTGTATCTCCGCTACATGATCTTTGTGCAAAGGCAGGTGTTAGCGACCTTGGACCTCTCGATCAGGCTGCTACAGGCGGCTCAGCTCCTCGAACAGCCACTATCCTTGCTGGAAGACCAACTGTTCAAGGCTACACCCGCTCTGATCAAATTATATGCTTTGGATGATGCCTATCGGCTCCCGGTGGCTTCGCTCCTCAATGTTCTCATAACAGGCGCAGCTCTGGACCCGGCAAATGAGCCGCCGTCCTTGGTCGGTCACCTGGGAGCGGAATCCGCATGTCTTTTCCTTGATGTCCTGTCGCAGTTTGACAAGCCGCTCAGCGATTCCGACCTGCGTTTGGGTATATGGCACTTGCTAACAACCCTTGTCAGCAAGCGCCAACAGTGGCTGGCCGTCTACATCCTTACGGGCACCTCACCACGCCAGTCGCTGAGGAAAACTGACAAGGACAAGGGAGCAGCGATGAGGGGTACCCCGTTCCTGAAGATAGCACTTGATATGCTGTCGCATATTGAGCAGCTTGACCTTCAACTGGCTGTCGCGCTGCTGGAGTTTGTCTCTCATGCTCAGGAAAATTGGCCATGGGCCACCCCAGAATTGAAGAAACATTCCCTTTTCTTCACTAGCCTGGTGAACTATGTCTCAAAGCTGAAAATATCCTCCCTGACCGTCAAGGAACAGATTTCTGCTACCCGTATTGCGGCTGTTGTGGCAGATATCTGTGCCGTGTATCTCCACTCAGCCAAGGAGATGCAGGACCGAGGCTTTTACAAGACTTTGATTCCGCTCGTGTCTTGGTATTCCAAGGACGCAGTTGATGTGGCTGGGTATAATGCCTCGCTACATGCTAATCTAAAGAAGAATTTCGAGATGAGGTATCCCGGGTGCAAGCTCGTGGACTTCAAGCGGACACCCCTGCAGTCTCGCTACCTCGGTCAAGACTATTACTACGACATCCAACTCGGCAAAAAGCTCCTCTCTTATGATTTCGCGTGGACTGGAAGTCGCAACCAGGGATTTGCGGAGGAATTCCAGCGGGCCAACCTAAATCTGTCTTTGGTCGAGGCGCAAGTGGTAAGTACTGGCCATATCAATCAACTGAGCTGTTCTAACCGTTGGGGTTTTGCAGAGTCTTCTTCATAGTTGGAAATTCTTCGCCGTCGAACACTCTGCGGACTTCATGGCGGACCGTGAGGTTCAAAAGTCGATGGCCATTGTTGTGCAAAGTTGCCTCGAAGCCAACACCCGAGGCGTGCCGCAGGAAGCGATCTTCGAGAGGATACAACAGACCAGGGTAGAATTTGCCCAAGCTCTACTTCAGCGACTAGTTGCGATCGGAGCCAAGGGTGCCGAATTCTTTGGTCTCCTCAAGGTCGTATGGGATGCTCTACGCACGCGCCGCGCCACCTACGAGGACGCATTGATCAACGATGACACGGAATATTACCGATCCCTTCTGAATGTCCTCTTCCTCGCTCTCCAGTTCCATCTGGATTCACCCTCTCGAACAGCCCCTGAAACAATCACCAAGAAACCCGAGGTATCGTCCGACCTGGGAATTATCGTGGAGATTGTGAAGGTGGTCGTGGCGCAAGGGTTCAAGGCTTTGACAACCTACCTACATGATCAGCCAGACAAGTGCACGCCGAAAGATTTCGCCATCCTGATAGCAATTCTGCAGAGCTCACTTCAAGTGAAGCACGTCGACCGTCTCTTTGAGCACATCGTCTACCATGTCGCTGACAATGACACCGCGAGACTGGCGACATCACTATTTTCGTGGGCTGACCAGCTAGCTGTGGCCGGTGATCCCGTATACGGCGAGCTCAGCATGTCGCTCCTGGTTAAAATGTCTACGATCCCTATGCTGGCGGAACATTTGGCGGTCGAGGTGGTTCTGTCTCGGCTCTCCACCTGCCGTCTCACGAACATCCTGCGCGATTCGAATGGATTCGGGCCTTTCGACCCTGTGCCCCGCCTGTATTCCATCTGGACCGGTGGCATCCTTCCCCTGTGCCTAAACCTTCTTTACCACGTTGTTCGCACTGCGCCCGAGGTTGCGGCATTCCTCAAGCAGTTCGAAGGCCAGCTCAAACGTGCCGCTGACTCTTTCGCTGCCGGTCGCACGACAGCGTCGGTCCACCGAATCAGTCTTAGCATGGTCTCCGAGGCATACTCACTGGCGCTTATCTCATACATCCTAACCCGGTTCCGTGAAGCCGGTGCCAGCCTTGGCATCGATGCGCAGTCGATCCAGGAGCTCAAATGGGACAAAGCTCAAGTGAAGGAGGATATTGAAGAACTTCTGGAACGGAAGCAGAATCTGCGGGCGCGGATCGTTGCGACGAGTGAGAAGGAGCTGGAGTTGTCGCGTCAGAAGCCGGTCGATGCAGCATCGGGAGCACAGAGTCGGCTGGAGGAGAAGATCGTGAGTGAGCTCAAGGCAACGTTGGCGTGCCTGGGAGGAGATGGTGACGAGGCATAATGACATTTAAGTGACAATGGGTGTTCATAGCTGTTTTCATAAGGGGTGCGGGGGATGGTTCAATCAATTTCCTTCCTTCTTTTCTTCTTGGTTCTCTCTCGCGTACAACGGATGATATTCTGGTCCATGACTTTAAAGGGGATGATGCATTTCTTCATTTCCCATGTTCGCGTTTTCAGTCTACATCTAGCCAGCATGCATATCAAGGTACGGACGTAAGCGTTTCAGTATGTCTCATAAATCCTAGCTATATACATCCATCATTCCACAAATCTGCATGTAGGGATGTGACTGCACTGCACGTAGCCGCGGACCCCTCCCTCCCCTTTTCCTTCCATCCCTGTCACACCTTGCTCAGTAGTTGTTTTTGTCGGGTTCATTCAATACTCGCACAGAACATTAAAAAAAAAAAAAAGCAAACTAGTACTTAAGCACCAGTATTTACTAGTAACAATTCGCCTACCTTAATAGTGACTTATAGTTCCTCCCAGCAGTACGACAAATGTGATGTGATAGTAGTGATCTGATCCATCTCACACACATAAAGGATCCTACTACTACTACTACTACTACTACGTGTACTTCCATTGTTCCCCAAGGTAGACAGACAACTCCTACATTATTAGGTGCATACATATAGTAAGTACCACCACCACCGCCGTCCGAGGTACGGAGTAGATTGTGCTCCAACTGACCGTAGATACTTACTGTAATAGTTAGTAGTCTCAACCCCCGCTTCTCACTGACAACCAACACACTACTAGACTACCTCCTTACTCTCTTTTTCCTTTCCTCTTTTTGGGTTATTCCCTCGGCCCAGAAACATTCAAGGAACCGAGGAGTCCCAAACCACCACAACCGATTGGCTCGGTCGGATGTTAACTTTCCTTTTCATTTCCAACAAAACCAACTGCAAATGCGGGGAAAGCTTTCCCTTCTTTTTCCACCTCATCTTACCTAAGGAGGAACTCGTAAGTGCCTTTCCAAGTGTAAACCAATGGTAACTAGTATACTTAGACTTTTGGGGGACAACGGGTATCCCGGATTGACCAGGGATTATGCGGTCCCTTGTCATTTCTTTTTCTTTGTGCTGTTGCTTACGTGCTGACGTGGATGCATGGATTGTGTTCCTCCTTGTTATGTTCCTTGTTTGTGGGGGACTTTGACTGGTCCCAAACAGAGTTTATGAAGGGGAATGACTGCATAGGGGGAGGGGGAAAGGGAAAATTGACTTCCCGGTGGGTATGTAGTAGCAGCAGTAGTAGTAAGATGTTATATCATATATACTACTACTACTTGGAACTAGAATCGCCTCTCTCTCTCTCTCTCTCTCTCCTCTCATTCTTTTGTTTTGCTTTCTTTCTTATTGATTACAATCTGTCCATAGGAATTGTTCCATATTTCTTGGTATTGCAGAGTCCTACTATTATATACTGCAAGGTTTGGGTGTAAGGAGTCCCTATTACTACTAGTCATCATTCCCAACTCGAACACCGGGTCACTGCGACTGTTATTCACGGCCACTTGTTATCCACTGTATGGGTCACAACAGGCTGTTTGAGTCGTTCAATCGGTGAATTTTTGTGCATTTCCACACATTTCAGTCATTATCCAGGATCAGTAGTAGTCTTACCGTGTTGGCAAACATGCCGTTCAAGTCGCGCTGGCAGATTGACATCCCCAACACCCATATGGCCTCGGCTTTGCTGACTTCGCCGACTCACCCCCTCTCCAAGACGCACCGCTGCTTCTCCGAGGCTGCTCGTCCCGACACACACTACTTCACCCCTCACGTTTTCCGTCTATGGTGTCAACGATTTGCAGCAGGCTTGCGCAAGCATGGCCTACAGTCGGGTGACCGTCTACTACTTTACTCCGGCAATGACTTATTCTTCCCCGTCGTCTTTCTTGGCACCATCATGGCTGGCGGCATCTTCACCGGCGCAAACCCATCCTACGTCGCTCGGGAACTAGCCTATCAGTTGCAGGATTCCGGTGCAACCTATCTGATCTGCGCCGAAGGCAGTCTGGACACAGGAATCGAAGCCGCAGGACTGGCTGGCCTCAACCGCGATCGGGTGTTTGTCTTTAGTAATGCCATATATGATGGCCAAGGAGGTGCCGTCAAGGGCTGCCGCTACTGGGGGGACCTGATAGCGTCTGAGGACGAAGGTAGCGGATTCGCATGGGATGACTTGTCCAGCGCGGAGTTGGCCGATCGGACTCTCGCCTTGAACTACTCCAGTGGCACCACTGGCAGACCCAAAGGGGTAGAGATCACGCACAAGAACTATGTTGCCAACCTCAGACAGTTCAACCACCTCTCCTACCTCAATCCGGATTGGAAGGACAAGCAGACTCGCACGCGCTGGCTCTGTTTCCTTCCCATGTATCACGCCATGGCACAGAACATCTTCATCGCGTCCGCCCTAAGTCGCGATATACCCGTGTATATCATGCCCAAGTTTGATTTTCTCAAAGTCCTCGAGTACACGGAGAAGTTCCGCATCAGCGATCTCATCCTGGTTCCACCGGTGGCGGTGGCACTGGCCAAGCATCCTGCAGTCAGAAGCGGCCAATACGATTTGAGTAGCGTGGAAAGCGTATCCTGCGGCGCGGCACCTCTAGGGAGGGAGGTTTGTGTGGAGGTAGAAGCATTGTGGGAACCTGGACGCATCAACGTCAAACAGGGATGGGGTATGACCGAGTAAGCTATCCACCCATTTCTGGTGTATTTTCAGTGGCGAACAACCTGCAGGCTAACGAAACCTCTTTGTGTCTCTCCTAAAGGGCTACGTGCTCTATGATGGGCTGGGACCCCAATGAGATAAGCGAATCGGCGTCAGTAGGAGAACCAAATCCAAACTGCGAGGCGAAGATCATGGCCGACGATGGCGTGACAGAATTGGGACGCAATCAGCGCGGTGAACTCTGGGTCCGAGGTCAAAATGTCATGAAGGGCTACTGGAGGAATCCGCAAGCCACAAGGGAGACCAAGACGGCGGATGGATGGCTGAAGACAGGAGACATCGCTTATGTCGACGACAGTAACAAGTTCCACATAGTCGACCGAAAGAAGGTGAGCTGAACGAACAAGAAAAAAAAAAAAATCACTGGGTCGCCACCTGCGATGCAGGCCAATATCCAATACATTGCTTCTGTCTCGTGTTGCATGATGCTAACTGGCATGGTTTCGCTAGGAGTTAATCAAAGTCAAAGGCAACCAGGTCGCACCGGCTGAACTGGAAGCTCTTCTGTTGGAGCATCCCGGAGTGGCCGATGCTGCAGTCATTGGTGTTCCAAGGTGGGTTAACAAGAGGGTTTTATCCTAGTGAGCAAATAGGCTGATGCGGTGTTGACGAATAGGAATGACGACGAGAGTCCCCGGGCCTATATTGTACTAAGAACCGGACAGACCGCCACCGAGAAAGATATTGTGGCATTCATGGATGGCAAAGTGTCTGCGATCAAGAGACTTACCGGAGGGGTGGTGTTCCTCGATGCGATCCCGAAGAATCCTTCAGGAAAGATCTTGCGCAAGGCGCTGCGCGATCGCGCTAAGGAGGAGATGCAGAAGGATACTGTCGCCGCTAAACTGTAGACGAATCCGCGGGGCCCTTCATTACATGCCGCACTTGCCCCAGGACGCCAAGTTGCCCGTCTAGTCGCATTGGCTGACCTAACTGTAAGGATGAGAGTTGTCAAATTCGGATATCGCCATTAGTGGGGTACATGCAGCGTAGTATTTGGAATGGATATGGAAACTCAATAGATCGCCGACGTGCGTTTGAAGCGAACCCGGTCCTTGGGTCGTGGGCTTGGAAGAATGGGGGTGGAGAGAGGAGAGTCGATCAGATCCCGACGATACTCGGTGATAGTACTAGACCCATTCGAGCAATGCAGATGAACGAGCGAATGAATAACAGTGAATGGAGAATGCTTCCGGGGCCAAAAAAAATGGCGCGGCATGTTTAGTGTAGTTGGTACTGGAGGCCAGGCCGGCCGAGGAGCCTGTCAGAGGGCAAAGACAGGGCAAATCTAGCGCCACACTTGATCGCCGAGAACACCGCCACACTGGGGCGCCAGACGATTCTCGTTCCTGAGTCGCCCATCTTTGGGGGGGAGAGAAGAATCCAAGGGGGGCGGGAAGAAAAGACCGAAAAAGAAAAAAAGTGGCAGCCTGTCCAGAGTCAGATGTCATGACTGTCTCATAAAGCATGAATCCACTCTGCAAATGG
Organism: Aspergillus niger; assembly: GCF_000002855.4. NCBI lineage: Eukaryota > Fungi > Ascomycota > Eurotiomycetes > Eurotiales > Aspergillaceae > Aspergillus > Aspergillus niger. The sequence goes on from NT_166524.1 coordinate 1,446,840, forward strand.
CGAGCTGATGAGAAGTATATTCATGAACCCCCACCGGGTCGGGACCCGGAAACTGTGAGAGTTCGAACTGGATCTGCGGTACTCCAGACGATCACTTTCATTTTCTGGAGGGGGAAATTTGGGGGGAGAAGGCGCAGCTGAGATGGATTGACGGGCCATGAAGGGTAATGGGGAGCGATGACACGAAGAAGTGATGAACAGACGGGCAAAATAGTTGAGAGAAAGGGAAGGATGTGAAGGGAAAGAAGGAAGGAAGGTAAGAAAGGGGAAAAGAGGCGTGAGTTCGTCGTAAACCAGCGAACTTCTTACTACATTCTAGATCACGAGGCCGGTAAGTTACAGGGGGAAAAAGAAGACAGAATAGTATGTGGGTGGGACAGGTAATAATACGCGCGGGCACCTGACCGGAGGAATCCCTAGTTGGGCTTGATTTGATTTGATTTGATTGTACTACGTAGTATGGAGAATTATAGTGATCAATGAACGGATGCATGAATTGTTTCACCCGCATATTAGGAGTAGTGGTAGTACTAGCTAGTAGTAGATACATACAGTAGATATGTTCAGTTCAGTAGTACCTGGTAGTCATGAGTATCTATCTACTACTTACTATATTCATCCCGTCCAACGACTTCTTTCTCCACTCGGTCTTGGTCGCTGCACTACTACTAAAGGGACTCCACTTCAACACGCTCGGTCTTACTCTGGCTTCAGCGGACAAATTAGATACTCAAGACGAGACTAGACTCTCTTCTCTTCAGTCCGCCATCTCTGGCCCCGACAAGGAGACTAGTGTTCGAGCCTCACCCGGTCCAGGTCGCCTTATACCGTCGATACTTGCTGATTGCTTGATCTGTACTGGGTCGGGAGCTTCTCGCTAATGAATTTAGCGGGCCCTTTCCCTTCTCCCCCCCCCCCCATCTTTCCTCCACCAGCCGATATCCTGAATGTGGCGCTTCATCTGGACAGCTGAACCTGCCTTGCGTTGAGACGTTCCTGGTCCTATGACGGGGGTGCATTACAGTTGGAGTCCCCATTCCCGTGGGTTCAACTTCCCTTCATTATGCTCTCGTGGCTGAACATGACAGAGCTGGACCTGGAGGGGCCACTTTCACATTATTCCACCCCCCCCCCCTCTCTCTTCCTCTTTCTCTCTTCCCTGTCCGTAGATAGCTTAGATCACACCTGCTGCAATGCGAGCTTCAAAACACGCTGCGATCCCACTACACGGGGATTTTTTTTACTGTAGATGTCCCTGCATGGTGGAGTCGCGCGCACCTTTCCTTTTCTCCCTGGATCTAATATCAGCAACAGACTATGGGAATTTCCCTCACCGGATCATTCCAGGACTGGTGCTTGATTTTTTTCTTTTTGATTTAGTTTGATGCGCCGTGCTTGCGCCATGCTGGTCTTAGTTATAAGTACCTTCCAATTCGCATCCTTGCAAAAAGAAGAAGTCGTTGGTTTTATGAAATTGTAACCACTTGGCTTGTCTTTCATCATTACTTCCTCTCTTATACCTCCCATCCTCCAACCCCATCTGTGATATTCTGCGACTGCTCTACCACAACTGGTTTTGGGCGTAACTGTCTGTCTCTCTATTGAGCTCTTCTACTGCAATCGTCGTCTCTTCACCTTCCTGGCACGGAAAGAAGAATACTATAGAGAGAGATCCCAACTATACTACTCGGTACAGAACCATTGTTTCCCAATTGCGCGGGTTACACAGCTCCTCCCCCTCCCCAAAATAGAAATTCCTAATACTTACTGAAACACCCTAGACAACAAATACATTTTGCATTATTTCCCTCAGCAGGAGAAAGGGAGCAAGCCGTGCGTGTGCGTGTGAGTGTTTGGTGTGTGCTGCCCTAGGACCCAGCACATTTAGGAAAACCCTGCAATGAGCTGCTTGGACAATGAATGGTCAATTCCGAAAAAAGACATTCGGATCCTCTCCCTCGCCATTCTATACGTGATTGTCAGCCTATTCTGCATTCTAGTCCTACTAGTTCAGCGTCTTCGCCGTCCACCACCCTATAGATCCTACGCCTACGTACCACCAGAGAGGCAAATGATGGACCCGCCACCATTTACGCCGTCCGAAAAGTGCGATCGTGGTGGTATCGTGGGTAGTGGTGGCGAAGAGCCCGTCGGCAGGAGTGCAGCAGTGGGCCTAGGCCTAGTCCAGGGCCACGGCTACGGCGTAGGCTATCTCAATGACCCAGCCTCCCAGGGCGTTGGTCCATTCCCTTCAGCCTGTGATGTTCTGCAGCCACTTTCCCAGCTGTCTCCCTTACCTTCTAGTGGTTATCTAGCGGCTGTCCTGGCCCGCGAGCGGAGCCATTGGACAAAGCAAGCATCTGGGTCGGACGGTCATCTGGTGCCGTTGTCGCCCGGGTGTGCCGCCTCCGCCCCTGCCCACGACCATCGTTCAGCTACACCCCCCGCGGTGAGAATGGATGATCGCGTCGGTGACTCGTCATCTGAAGCGCCAACTCATGGTTCCATGGTGGTGTCAGATCCTAGGCGCCAGCCCGGGACTCCTGCGCCGGTTCAGTGCCATGCCAACCCTATTGCTACTAGCCACGAACAGGGGGTCCCCAGTATCGCAAACCTTATCGGATCCCATCCTTCCCAAAATTGTGGCTACGCAGTTCAATACCTGCACGACGCAGATGAGGAGGGGGTGCGCTCCTGGCGACGGTTGATGATCGAGTACAGCTAGCTAAGCTGACTGATGGTGTGATGTTTCCTCTTCGAGAACGATGCATTGTGGGGGGTTTTTTGCTCTTCCTCCAGGATTTGGCTTTCTCTGTTTACCTTTCCTCTTTTAGTTGTGGGCTTCGCTGTTCAGTTTACCTGTTCTTTTTTCCTCTCGGGGACGGCTTATGAGGATTTTCGGGCTAGTAGCATAGGGCGTCTGTCCCGAACGACAGCGCCCAAAAGGGTGGCAGTGTGTGTTTTAGTTTCCTTTATTTATTCTGTTTTTGGCACCTACCTAGCTTAGCATTCAATGACGATTGATGACCTCCATGAAGATGATCATCTGGTACCTTTCCGAGCATTTTGTCGAAGGCAGCGAGTTTCCCTCCTGCAAGAGCGAGAGAGGGAAAGCGACTGAATCCCGAGACGCTCTATAGTCCCCGATTGCCTGATTAGGACTAGTGCAAACAACCCGCTCGATCTGGATGAGTCAGCAGAGATCTACAGGCCTCCCCGACACCACATGATGGAATGGCCAGAAGAGCTTCATGCCCAACCTTCCCCTCCTCTCTCTCTCTTCTCGCAGCACACCTAGCAGAAGCAGAGAAGATGACTCTCACAGACTACGCCTCATACCCGGACTCTCCGGATCTCGCTGCTTTGAACCTCTCGCGCCTTGTTGCTCGTTTAGAGCATAATCTCCTCTCTTCAGCCGCGGATCTGAAGCCACTACGCCGGTCAGAATACCAGCGCATGAGAGTCGGAGCAGTACGTCCTCGCGCCTTTCCTTTACCCGACACTATCCATCGCGTTGCATCGTGGGGAACACAGCTACAGCCAGCATCTTGACTTTTGACTAACCTTCCACCAAAGAACATAGAATACGCCCGCACCAACCTCCAAACCCTCGAACGCACCCTTCCCCAGATCAAGCCCACCGACCGTCGCAATGACCTGCAGACCGACCTCGCACGCCAACGGCAGATCCTCAAACAGCTCCAGATTGTCCTCGACGAGATCAGTAGTTCCCAGGCGGAACCTCAATCCGACGAAGAAGAGGAAGACGACTCCCTAGACGGTGAAGACCTCCTCGATACCCCAGAGGAGGGAAGCACCACCGACGAACAATTCGAACATGAAGAGAAGGAGCGTGATACCATAACGGACGACCATGAACCAGCAACAACAGCACCCACCAGTACCTTACCCGCACCAACAACAGCAACAACAACGACCGAACTACCTTCACAAACCCCAGAAGCAACTCCCGCCCCGACACAGGAACAACCATCAACTCTCCGAAACAGATCACATGCACCCACTACCACCCCCTCCACTGCAACAGCCAGCGCAACCGGCTCCTCTATCCAGAAGAACCCTCCTTCCCCACAGCAATCCTCAGACGCATCCTCAGACGCTCGATTACAAGCGACAGAAGAGACGCTCTCCTCCCATCGCGCAGAACAAGAAAACTTGACATCATCTATGCTTGCGCTAGCAACGCAGCTGAAGACCTCAGCGCAGACATTCCACTCCTCCCTGGAGGCGGAGAAGTCGGTGCTGGCTCGCGCGGTGGATGGGATTGATCGCACGGCGGGGAATATGAAGGTTGCGGAGCAGCGTATGGGGATGTTGCGGAGGATGACGGAGGGGAAGGGCTGGTGGGGACGGATGATGCTGTATGCGTGGATCTTCGGGATGTGGGTGGTGGCTATTCTGATCGTGTTCTTGGGGCCGAAGCTGCGGTTCTGATTTTGATGGGAGGCGTAGGTGTCCTCCATCGGGGAGGGAGTGCCAAGTAACAGTAGTAGATAGCACTATCCGCTGGGCGGAGATTGAAGCTGAACCTGGGTCTAGTCCTAGACACCTTGTGTAGATACATGCTGATAATTGATAAACTATTCCTATCTTGTGCAAATATTTATTTAACGGATCAAGCATTTATTCTAAAAGTTCTTCCATTGTACACCGACTCTACGCGGAAACACGAATTTTTTAACAGAAGATATATTTCACAATCCTTTAACTCTGACTATAACCCAATGACCGACCCGGCATGACACATGAGAAAATGACATGAATATCAGCGTACCCTGTCAATCTCCCGTGCCCGTGGCCTTGTCGTCGTTCATTGCCCTCCAATGTACGTGAGACCAATATGGAAGAATGCGTGATATATGGTTACACACAGAATTGCGGACGAGGGGCACCAAGAGATGATGGGATATCCAGCTGGGGAAAAGAAGACACAGGATAGAAAAGGAAAAGCGGAAAGAGGGGGTGGAGGGTAACGCGAACACGGAGGGAGGTAGACCAGAAAACGACGCGGGAATCCCATATAAGTGAAAAGGAAAAAGAAGACACGCAAGCACGGGCTCTAATTATCTATGAATTCCGATGGAACCACAGATGACCCGCTGCTCACAGAGAAGAGAAACAGAATGGAAAGTGCAAAGGTAAAACAACTCCTGCTCTGTGTCATGGGATGGATATCGGTAATGCTGATAACAAAGAGCCGGCTAGATATCATTTCAAGACAAAGGAAATAGGGAATTAGTAAAATAGACAAGTGAATGTCTCAACGCCAGGATCTCTCAAAAGGGAGGAAAAAAAAGAACAGATTGCGACATGGTATGGCAAAAAGCAAAACAGACAAGATTACAAGTCACATAGCATACGGTCTAAATGTCGAGAAGTTCTCACTCGAGCGAAATATACCGGTCATTAGATCAGACCACACAGTCTCAGGTTTTCTTGGATGATGATGTCTAGAGGAAGTCAGTATCTGGAAGCACGGAACCATTCAAAAGGGGCATGCAAAACATACCGTTAACTGCGGCCATAACGAAACGGATCTGTGTGGTATCCGTAGCACATGTGAAGTGAGTGTAAATCTGCTTCTGCTCGGCTTGGTTGAGAGAGACAAAGCGGTTGAGGATGTAGTCGCAGGCGGCGGCGTAGTCAGCACCACCCTCGTAGTCGGGGAAGTAGTTCTTCATCGGGCTGACGGGCAGCTTCTCCTTGAAACGATCGATCTTGTTCAGGAAGAGAATGATGGAAGTCTTGACAAACCACCGGGAGTTGCAGATGGAGTCGAACAAGGTAAGAGCTTCCTGCATACGGTTGACAGTCTCGTCCTCGAACAACAGCTGGTCGTATTCGGAGATGGCGACCAGGAAAAGGATGGTAGTGACGTTCTCGAAGCAGTGGATCCACTTCTTACGTTCCGAACGCTGACCACCAACGTCGAACATACGGTAGGTCAGATCGCCGATGATGAAAGTAGTCTCGGTGATACCGGTGGTCTTGACACGAGAGCGGAGGACATCCTGGTCGGTGGGGAGGTAATCGGGCTGCGCGATACGGTCGATGGCATCGAAGTAGCTAAGGAATCGGTTAACAAAGGCTCCCGACGAGCCCGAGACAGACGCGGGCACTTACTACTTGGCGGAATCGTTCAGCTGGTATTCACGAGACCGCTTGAAGCACTCCTGCACACCGCTGTCGCGCCACAGAGCGCCAATGGCATTGCCGACCTCCGGGGGCAGGTTGTCGCCTTCGATCTGAGCAGGCTGCATGAAGACGGTCTGCACGTGGTACTCATTGCGAGCATCCTCCAGAGGCAGCTCCAGCGACTCCATAGCCTCCAAGATGACGCGCATAGACTGGACGGTGTTGCTGTAGATGATTTCCTTGAAGGACTCGCGCTCATCGCGGGAGTAGCTGCCCTCATGGATCAGCTTCATCTGCTTGAGGATGGTCGATTTTCCGGACTCTCCAGCACCTGTTTCAAGACATCGTTAGTCTTGCGTCCCAGCGAAGGCACTGCGAAACATGCACGGGGAGAGGAGGCGCATACCCAGCAACAACATCTTGATCTCGTTCCGCTGCATCATCTTGTCCCGCTTGAGCTGGTTCTCAATCTCCTCGTTGCGGGCCTTGCCCTCCTTGTCTTCGGTACTCATTCCACAACCCATTTTGGCGGCTATTAATGAACGTGGGAGTGATGGATGAAAAAGTCTAAATGTGTAGCGGGGGTGGAAAAGGAGTAGGTGGGCGGGTGGTAGTGAACGTCAAGAGTAACGAGCCTGTCCGCAGGGAAAGATGTCAGTCAGCCATGGGAAGCGAATTCTCCGTGTATTGTAAAATTGGATTTCAACCAGCCCCTTGCCCCGTCGACCGTGGGCGAACGCGGAAAGAACCACAATCGGACACCCCAAGAAAAACAATCGAATGAACGATGCACGATTTGATTTTTGAGTGTCGGAAAAGGATCAGAACCAAAAGCCAGCAGTCTCCCCAGAGATCGTGCTGACGCAAGGAGGTGCAGCTGATGCGTCAACCGGAAGGCTTGGGAGCACCGTTCACCATGAGGGAGGGATTCCGGGGCACAGAGGAAGCGCAAAGAGGAAAAGGAACAACGACGTGAAAGGGGCCACTCACTTTGCTCGAGAACTTGATATATCAAACTCCAACTGGGGAGGAGGAGAAAGAGAAGAATGGAATTAAACCGGGGATGATATTATTACTAAAGGCCAAGCGGACGCAAAGGAACGGGCGGCAGGGGAAAAATCAAATATAAGCGCGGAGCGTCTGGGACTAGTAGGCGGAAAGGAGGCGAAAGGAAGGTGGAACAGCGAAATACACCAATCGCGGTGATTTCAGCAAGGATAATCCAGAGAAGTTGGATGGAAGAGGATAGCGAAAGGAGAAGTAGTAAGTAAATAATAGAGAAAAGAATTGGATGAAAAAGTAAACCCAGGGATTCTTCGGGGAGATGTTGGTTCTATCCCGATCCGTTTGAGAAAGTTGGGGTTTGAAAGGAGGAGAAGGAAGAAGAAGAGGAAGAGGGAGGGGGTGGGTGGTGGGAATAGATGAGACAAGAGATCGAAAGGGAAAAGAAAAGAGAGAGAGAGAGAGAGAGAGAGTAAAGCGAGCGAGGCTGAAGGGCCGGAGGGAAAGGATTAAGCTCAACAGGTTGTAAGGGGGGGCAGACTTTCAGCGTGAGTGAGTCGGGCAACGGAAAAAGAGGGGCCAAGACGAGATCCTGAGGCAGTCCCGAGAGCGTGCCAAAAAAGACGAGTAAGAGAGCGTGTGAGAGTGTGAGGGAGAGAGACTACGACGAACTAGCCTGGAGAGCAGACAGACCCGGGAAAAGGAGGGACTGATTGGGGGAAAACCTGAGGAAGAGGGGATTAACTAAAGAGAACGCAGCAGGCTGATACGCCGACTCCATCACTACCGGGTGCCGGTACCTGCTGCTGCTAGTCTACTAGTAAACTAAGTAGGTATTCTAGTACCAAGTGAGTATTGGGGGGGGGGGGGGGGGGGGGTGTGGGTGAAGGCTGAGGAAAAGGTTTTTCCTCTTCTTTTTCGATTTCGATTTTGATTTTCCCTAATAAAATTTTTATAAAACTTTTTTTTTTACCCTTTTCTTTTTCTCCTCCTTCTTCTTTCTGCCATTGACCATTCCCGCTTTTTTCTGGAACGATAAGCTGACCCGGTTCCAACCTAAGAGTGACGATAACTGGACCACTTCAATAGGGGCAGTGGAGTCGTCTCGTTTGGTAAAGGCGATGGCGACCCAGTCTTTGGTTTCTGATTGGCTCTGCTGGTAAGGGGTGGCAGTGGAGGAAAAATCCAGCACGATCCAATGGAATTGCGATTTTAATGAGTAGCTCTCCCCTTTTTCGACGTCCGGCTCTTCTTCTACTTTGTACCAAGTTTGTGGTGCTCCAACTTGGATTCTTCTCCCGATGGTAAGACCAGGGCAATTCGAAAAGGGCATAGCCTCTTACATCTTAAATCCGAAAAGCCCATCCTAGACACACCTATGACTATTACTACCACACCATCCTCTACTAACTGGATACTGCGTTATAGATACTGCATGTCGGTAGCATAAGGCATGATCCAGCAAACTATGAGACATGAAAGAGGTTCAAAGTTAAATCCCATATAGAGTGGCAATCTTCTTCCAAAGTTGTCGTTGCCGTAGATATAATGATTAATGATTCAGTTGCATGAATTAATTTCCGGATGACGCAGATCTGCAGTGCGCACCTGTAGGAGATGGCCATGGCGACCGGGATGCCATTCGACAGCCCATCAGGTGTTGTTTTTAAACTCTTCAAATCATGTTAAGCGCTGACCTCCACTGGTGACGAAATCAATCCCAGATCTCTCTTGTCTCTGCTGCTCATCAGTAACGGACTAGACTAATCCTGCAGCAGTAATAACAACCACAGCAGCAGCAGGAGCCGCAGAAGACATCGTCAACAGTTCGTAGTAGCCGACCGTTTCTAAACCTGGTAAAGGGTGCAAGCTGGAAGGGCGCCTGCAGTTTCAGGTGCCCACCACGCGGTGGAGGCCCGGCACGCTCAGCGCCCGATCGCCAGGTACACCGCGCCATCATGGCTGGCTTTTCCATCACACAAAGTTACGCGGTCGGTTGGCTTGTTCCAGAATGTCTTGGGGGCTTGAGTTGGAAAAAGAGACAGTGACGCTTTACTCGTAGTGTCTATTCATAGACCGGACATTCTGAGGAATCAAACGTGGCGGTATCGTGCATGTCTGATGTGATGATATACGGGGTAGAATGCAACCAGCGGAGGCTACTACTGCAGCTCTACCATGTGGAAAAGGTGGATGGCCTCAAGATTGGGATGGGCATTAGCGTACGGAGGAATATTGTCGTTCCTGTTCCTACGGCCAGGTACTGTATGGTAAAACTCCACTTGCAACTGCCCGTCGATCGCTTCTCCGCACAAAAGGGAGAAAAATGGATAGGGAGATGAGAATCATGCATTCACAAAGACCCATTCGCTGCTCACCCATATCTTCTGAGTTCTGATACACGCTTGTGGTTTCGCCCAGTGGCAACATCGAAATCCAATATGTACTCCTTCAGTCGCATCATCTCATGCTGTGACAACGTCTCCCATGGATAAAAGAAGGATTCAGCGACTTGTCTCCCACAACCACCGGGCATGCACAGGCGGAACGACCCGCCTGAATCGTGCAAGATGGAATCTGCTCAGATATTGCTTGCTGGAATGGAGGTCGGTAACCGAAATCCGTGGTTCTGCCACTCGACTAGAGACCAACTTCTCCACTGTCTAGTCGCCTTTAGTCGCTTGCTTTTACCGCCCGCGCTATTCATGATGATTGTCGTCTCCTTACCATCGCGTCTTTCCCCCTCACCCCCCTTTGACTTGGGGAAGGGCCTCGTGGCGAGCTGCCTGACATGTACTCTCCTACCACTCTGGGTTATACTAATTATGATGAGTAACTTAAGTTACATATCCCCTGGAGGATCGCAACTGCTTATAATCGAGAACTCCTGCCGCTGTCGACCGATAGCCTAAGAAGGCAGCTCGGACTGGACTTATCCCCATCTTCGCATGGAGCATGGCCAGACTATTGACTTGGTTTCCACTCTTCACTGGCTTGGTGACCTTGGCGTAGACACCTTATTATGTAGACGCTTTTACTGACTCGGTTGTATAGCCTGGAAGAAGTGCTGAGTACGGTCAGTGCTGAACAGGACTTGATGGAGGTGGCTCAGGCTGCAGAAATGCCGAATGGCAAAGGATTGGTGGATGATGGTCTGGTCTGCAGGATTGTAAGTAAGCACGGAAATGGGCTGACAGGCTTTCTAAAGTCTCCCAGTCCGTTGCAACCCGTGATGGGGGTGGCTGACCGTGCATCCTGTCAATACGAAGAAAGAGATTGAGGAAGACCGTGCAGAGTAAGACACTCAACCCAAACCGATAACTAGACTATCGCCTACCGCATGAAGTTATCTAAGAAAGAAGGTGACCATGGATCTCCAATCCAGCCCAGCCTTTTCCCTGTGCGATTCCATCCACGATCCCTGGCTGGCTCATCGGCCAATCCGATCGCCGCTCCACTGATCCATCCACGGATCCAATTCCCGATCCATCTCCCAGGGACTGCAACATCCACTCGCGCGATCGGCCTTCCTTCGCAGTCTTCGCCTTTTGCGCTACACTTTTTTTGCGATCGAGGATATCGCATACAGACGATACCCGTAGGGATTTGCTGTCCGTCGCAGATAAACCATCACGTTATCATTACATCCGGTCTCTTCCGATAGACACCCCTTATTCGTCAAAATGCATGAGCATGAAATGTCCTACATGGGCCCTCGGGGTATGATCCCTTCCTACCTTCATAGCCACAATCTCCCCATAAACTAACGGCACCGATACCGAAGCCTTCAGTCACGATCAGAGCCAAGATGCAGAGGCTGAATATGACCGACTCCGCAACCTAGCCCGACAAGAAGCTTCAAAGCGCAACTCATGTTTCCAACGGGTACGCCATTGACAACCACTGCCGCAACCACCCAACCGCTCGCCAAATTAGAGAAAGAAACAAACAACTAACCAATATTTAATGGTCAGTCTCAAGAAGCCTACTCCAGCGGCGATGGCGCCAAGGCCAAAGAACTCTCGGAACAAGGCAAAGCCCACGGTCGCAAGATGGAAGAATACAACAAGCAAGCGTCGGAGTTCATCTTCCGCGAGAACAACGCCAACGGGCGTGTTGCGGCAGACACCATCGATCTGCACGGACAATTCGTCGAAGAGGCTGAGGAGATTCTCGAGGAGAGGATTAAATATGCGAAAGCGCACGGTCAGGATCATCTCCATGTGTAAGCTTCCCTTTCACGTTACTCTCACACACACTGGCTTCTTCTTTACCCTCGACACTGATCGCTAATTGTTACAATTTTCCCCAATCAATAGAATTGTCGGCAAGGGCAACCACTCCGCCAATCATATCCAGAAAATCAAGCCCCGAGTAGAGCAAGTCTGCCAGGAACTCGGTCTCCAGTACGCGACTGAGGAGAACGCAGGGCGCATTTATGTGAATCTGACTGGTGGACCGGCGGATATGGAGACTGCGCCAACGCCCAATCATCCTCACTATCAGCAATACCCTCAGCATCAACAGCATCCGTCGGGTACCTATGCTCACCCGCATCAGCAGCAGCAGCAGCAATATCCCGGTTCGCAACAGCAGCAGCAACAGCAGCAGCAGCAACAGCAGCAGCAGCAACAACAGGGTGCGGGCAACCAGGATGAGATCGAGCAGGTGGTTAATGCGGTTCTGCCTAAGATTCTCAATAAGCTGGAGAAGGCTTGCTGTGTGGTCATGTGAAAAGGATTTGAGGGACACTGGGATAAAGATTTTGTTTGGGCAAAAGAGTATTTTTTGGCCTATACATGATATGATATGTGGTTGGTATAGACAAAGAAGGGTGCGTGAGCAGACACGACTGATCATTGGACTTTCGCGCAATTGGGCATTTGGCGGAAGATTACATATACCCCGGGCTGTGTGTTGGATTCAGTATCTAGACGGTGATTAACATGTTCTGGTTTCTTATCTCTCCCGGATTAGAAGAGGAGAAGCTAAGAAGGGAATAAGATCATTGAAGTTCGTATTAGAGTCGCCATGAGTGCGCAATGTTTCAGATTATAAGGCATCTGATCAATAGGCTAAAATATATCACGTTTCAACATCCTGTATAAAATACGAGATCCCATCCAATCGACCAACCAACCAACCAGGGATGGGCAGCGAATTATCCCCGAGAATGAGTGCTTGACCATCGCCTGTTTGAATCTACTACTGGGGACCACACTCCCCCAGTGTCGACTCGGTGATCTTGTTGAGGATCGCCCGAACCATGGCGCCGTCTTCGCGTCCATCTGCTTGGTCACCATCGATCGCTTGAATTAGGGTCAGTGCTTTGGCTCGCAATTCTCGGACCACGTCCCGCGTGTGCGCAAAACTGCCAGTGCTCTCCATGTAACTGACTGCATACAGTTTGACTTCGTCATCTTTCGTCTTTTGCTTGAGAATACTCAGGAGCTGGTGGTTTCCGGGGTTGGATCGGATACTATGAATGATGGGAAAGGAGAACTTTCCCTCCGTGAGATCTTCACAAAGACCTTTGTTCTTGGTGTACGTAGTGTTGGACAGGTTGAGGTAGTCGTCGCAGATTTGGAAAATCAGCCCCATGACGTTGACGAGGCTCACGCAGTCCTTTCCGGAGCTACTTTCAGCCTGCATCAACTTCACTGCAAGTCGGAACAAACCCCCAGTTTTGTTACCGACCATTTCCAAATACTCGTCCTCGCTGGGGCAAGTCAGAGTATCTCGCCAGAAGAGATCCATTCCTTGACCGCGGTGTAGGTTCAATAACTCTTGGACGTAGATGTCAATCGCAGCGGGGTTGTTCAACTTTTGCACCTCTTGCAGAGCAAGGAAATATACATAGTTCGCAGAGTTGATGGTTTGCGCGGTGCCGTATATGTTATGAGCTACGGGAATACCGCGTCGCAAAATAGAGTTATCCTCGACATCATCGATCCTGGCTCATACGCCATAGGTCAGGTAGGTGTCCAGACTAAACCGAGGCACGATGAAAACAGCTTACAGTAACGATGCAGTATGAAGCATGGCCACCACCTTTGTGATGATTGAGAGGCTCTCCGGGGGTACCTTCAACCATACGTTGAAAGCGTTGATAAGCTGCCGCCGTATGTCTTTGCCGGGGTGCTGTAGCATATAATCGTATGGTCCCAGAACGATTCTCTCATTATCTGGCGACCATTGTCCATCCTTGTATTTGGTTCCATCGACGCTGGAGCGATTACGATTGTGCATGCGCGAGTGGTTCGTGTTTGTTGGGAGCCCATCTTCATCCGGGCCTGTGTGATCCATGGCTGGGCTCACCAGGAGATCAGGCTTTCCTAGGCTAGCTCCGCCCTTGCCGTCAATGGAATTGCCTGTGAGGGAATATAATCCAGGTTGAGAAGATCTGCTAGCAGAGAAATCTGGAAACGGCCCTGCAGACATGGCTTGATTGTTAACTGCTTGCGTGTTCTACAGGTGATCACTGGGGTCTCGTCGCGAACGGAGAGAGAGGGGAGGGGGTCTTCGGCGAGCGGACAATGCTGTAACAACCAGGCAACCGTGAGAAAAGGGAGGAGTGAGCAAGCCCATCTTACAGGTATCAGGAATAGGGCGCAGTTGCACTAAGTAAGTTCCACGCCCTGCGAGAATGAAGAGAGGAGTAACCTTAAAAGGGTGGATTGCAGGCTGCGTTTGCTTTTGCTTTCGCTTTCGCTGCGGGGAACTCAGCCAAGTGACGAGGGAGCATCACATGCCAATATTGCTTTCCCCAGCTGGGGTCACATGACTCTGGGTCGGCGAAACTGGGAAACTCCGATCCGGTGACAGGCTGGAATGCCTCTCCTCACTTCCTCCCCTTCCCCTCTCTCTCTCAAGTTACACCAGATTCCCCTCCTGTGTGATTCCGTGTGACAAGTGTGACGAGTGTGACGGAATTTTTTTTCAATTCTACTGTCTGCAAGGGGTGGTGACGTTTGAGTGGTTGCACCAGCCACGAGCAGCAGGTTGTCGTGGGCACGGTCGGTGGGCCTGTAAACATTCAGTCCAAACTATGCTGGAGACTGTTTCCGTGTTGGCTGTTATACTGACCGACTTCTTCAAGGAACTCTTTGCAACCCAACGGGTGACGGCATGATAACCCTCAGGCCTTTATCATGGCCAGGGATTGACTTAGTGGCGTAGCTGAAAAATGGATCCCCTTTCTTGACATCATTAGCTGAAGGCTATCAAGGAGATCCTGTTCTTCATGGCGTCTCCGTAGCACGCCTATTGGAACACGATCGTGCGTCTCCGGGACAACCATCGGGTGTTTTTGTCGGATGTGGGGGAGCTGCAGTCACTAAGGCTGCCCAGTGACCGAGTCTAAATCGGCTCGATCAGCTTCTCACGATGACAACAACTATTTCTTCGCTAGTTGATCGAGCCCACTGACTATCGCTCACCAATCACTGTAGCCTTTAATTAAGGCCCCCATTTTCCAAGCGCCTGGGCTCAGCCGTGTTCGATTATTTTTCTGGCTCCTCTCTCTTAAGTTAAGGTACTACATATAGATAGCGCCGTATCTCTTGGCCCAGGGTCCTTTGCGATTGACAGATCACGGCCCGTCCTTTTCTTTTTCACCCGTTTCCCTTCACCTGCAACCTAGTTCCTTTTTTTCCCCTGTTAATTCTGGAAATAGCCGTGCTACTCATCACTTCTGCCTTGTATTACCCATGGAGGCTTTGCTGGCACACTCGTTCGATTACCTTTCCTCTTACGAACCAAGCAAAGTTCGCAAAGGGCTGCGGCAGGTCGAAGGGCTTCTCGCACAGATTTGTTTATCCAAGACGAAACGCCCGTCGTCTGACAAACGGCGGTCCCTTTTGTCTTTTGGGGCTCCACAACCGGTGCCCAAGTCTTTGGCCGAACTTCGAGATGACCCGGCCTTCAGGGAATTTTTCAAGCTCCAAGAGGGGTTTCAATGGAATGGTAAGTTTCGCTATCCGCAGACTCGCGATTATGTGAGTTCCCAACACTAATGCACTGCAACCAGTCGCAATGCGCTTGGTGACATGTCTCGAACACCTGCTTGGGCGGGGGAGCAATGGCACCAATGACCTTCTCATCGTCTCCACACTCGATCTGATACAGGGCGTGCTCCTCCTTCACCCTCCATCGCGCACACTATTCACGCGCGAAATCTATATGAACCTGCTGCTGGACCTCCTCGACCCAATCAACTGCCCCGCCATCCAGTCTGCGACCCTTCTCACCTTGGTCACGGCTCTTTTGGACCATCCCGCCAACACCCGCACGTTCGAGGAGCTTGACGGACTGCTCACGGTGACCTCGCTTTTCAAACAACGTGCAACATCGCGTGAAGTCAAGCTCAAACTTGTCGAGTTTCTCTACTTCTACTTGATGCCGGAAACACCCATGATCCCCACCAGCGCGGCCAGTGCGCCTAACA
The DNA here is from genome assembly GCF_000002855.4 of Aspergillus niger. Lineage (NCBI taxonomy): Eukaryota > Fungi > Ascomycota > Eurotiomycetes > Eurotiales > Aspergillaceae > Aspergillus > Aspergillus niger. Next base: position 1,462,444 of record NT_166524.1, read on the forward strand.
CGGCAGTCCTTGGACATCAACGGAGTCCAAGTAAACTTGGTGTTTCCCCGGTCTCCCGGAGTGTAAATGTTCCCGGCGCTCACGGCGGCGGAAAGGCGCATCGGGATACACGTACGACCGACGAGAAGCAAGCATTGCTGGGCCGGTACTTGAACAATGTGGAGGATTTGGTCGAGGATTTGAAAGAAACAGCACCCTTTGGAGCAACAGTTTATTAGCGGTGTTACGAGCGTCATTGGGTTCTGAATCTCTTCGTTTATGTTGAGCGTGCATGGATAACGGTATCATGGCTGGGGTTCTCTTTCTTCAATGGTTTCTTTTTTCTTGATATCCTCAAGTTTCTTTTTTCCTTTGTTCCTCTATTTCCTTTGTCTCTTGTTTACTCTTCTTCAGCCTTTCCCGTCTGGTACGGTCTATGCATCCGGCACAACAGCCTCTAACCTATTTCTTCCCTCATTTTTTGTCAACGCTTTTCCTATATGACTCATGCATCCGCTTGATGTCTCATGTGTCACGTTGCGATCATGTCTTTATAATTTTATGCGACCCTGAATGAATTGTTATGAACGAGAATGGCTTTTTTCCCATTGAGTAGTGCCATGCCTGGGCCGGGCCAATGCATGTCTTAGACCCGAGCTCCGGCAACATCTCATCCAAACTTTCTGAGCCACATCGCTGTGGAAACCACAAATCTCTTGTACAATCCCATATTTACTTACTGATGTATATGTACAATATATCGCCTACCTACATAGCTGTCTATTTGAAGGTCTATGTAGTTATTCCAACCCAACTCTACTCAACAACCAACCTCCATTCTGCAAAGTCTGAAAGACCCCCTCGGGATCATACTTCCTCGCTACCTCCTTCAACCGTCTCACGTTCTCCCCACCATAGCTCGCCAACGGATCCTGATCCCACGCCGCATAGTTCGAATACTTGTAGGGGAGATACACGCCCGTTTGCTTTGCCGCGGATTCCGCCGCATCCACGATTTTGCGCACTGCCTCGCGCACGCGATCCTCATCTTGAATATTCTTCCAGTCTGCTCGGGCGAGGAACCCTGTACCACAAGAATAGATCTATTAGCTACCAGAAGGAAACATAAGACGTGTTCTCCCTTCGGGGTATACGTACACTGCTGTCCAACGGGCTCCAAACCTAGAGGAGTTCCGCCATTCTTGAGCGTTTCTCTCATGGCTAGCGAGGACATGGGCTGAATGACGGTTGTTAGGGCGATGCCTTCTACGTCCTTGAGAGCTTCGGCTTGCTCAGCATGAGCTTGTTCGATGGCTTTGTAGACTTCTAGACTGGGACGGCTGGACATGGTGCGGAATTCGTGGCTGCAAGAGTTCTTTGGTTAGTTTGTTTCTTTGATATACTTTTCATGTTTAGAACATGTAAAGGGAGGATATATGGCATACACAGTAGGCTCGGCTTCATTCACGGACGCCACGGCCTGAACTAGATCGTAAACGGTGCGGATTCCCGGGGGTACGAAGCTAGTGAGAAAAGGAATGTCATAGAAGGCCTGGAAGACGGGAGGATTCTCGACGGGCGCGCAGTAGAAATAGACGATGAGAATGATGTCGTTTGTGGCGTTCCAGATGAGAGATGCCCTGTTGTCTGTTTCAATGGCCTCGTGGTATTGCATTAGAGCGGCGCGCAGTTGGTCAGCTGCCGTGAGGGGGTAGATGCGAACTTCGGTCCATATCTGGTTGGGGATAGTGTTCATTTCGATCTTAGTGACAATTCCTGGGAGATGGTGGATTAGACATTTGATACTGAATAGTAATACGACCGTAAATGCTGGTGTTGCTGGTCATAGATTAGGGTGATTGTGGGTGGTATAGTACCGAAGTTGGGCCCGCCACCCTTGAGGGCCCAGAATAGATCGGAGTTTTCGCGGGCATTGGCATTTATGATCTGGGAATTGGCGAGAACGACCTGTTCAGTGATTGTTAGCTCCTGTGTTCTTCATGGGATGAAGCGAGGAGATTATACTAACTTCGTAGTTGCAGACACCCATGGCACCGACGCCATACTGACTATTCTGGAAGGAGATGCCGCCGCCGAGCAACAAGCCGGAAACCCCCACGGTAGGCACTCTTCCTCCTGCAACCGCCACTCCGTGCTCTTCAAGAGCGCGATACACTTCCAACCATCTCAATCCGACGCCAATTTCTGCCGTGGATTTATCTTCAGCCACACGGACTTGGTCAAATGCTCCGAGGGAAATGACCACGCCGTCCTGGTTGCTGGTGAAGCCCGGAATCTGCAAATGGCCCCCACCCCGGATGGAGAACTTGACGTGGAAAAAGCGGCACAGCGCCAGCGCAGCTGCAACTTGTTGGGCAGATCCGGGACGGACAATTACCCGAGGTTGAAGCCAGCAGTTGGTAGACCTGGCTCGATTGTGGTGGTTGGTAAAGGCATTCTTTTGGTGGTCGTTCCAAAACTATAGACGTACCAGGGAACTATACGCTGCGGCTCATAGCCATTGGACCCGTGCACGACGGCAGCTGCGCCAAAGAACAGGGGGAAGACGGCAGCAACGTAAGAGGCCCGTTCCTGGTCTTGTTCTGCAGCTGACAGGCTGTCAAATCGCGATAAGAGGGTCTCTATATGCGTGGCCTTCTCTTGCTCTAGATGGCAGGCGTTGGCGACGATCTCCGCGACTACCTCAGCCATTGTGTGATCTATGCACGAGCTATAGATGCAGGTAGTTGTCACACACCAAATTTTGAGGAAGTAAAAGAAAAGAAAGGCGACGAAGACTGAGAAGAAGGCTCCTGTTACTTGAATTCCGTGATCCGAATGGTGGATATCGGCTGGGAACCGACAAGACGCTATCTGCGCCGGCGTCTTGAGCGATCCTGCCCCCAGGATTCAAACCCCTGTCAATGTTTGACAAGCCTCGAATTTAGAGCCTGAAAATCCTAAGTTCGTGTTTCATTTGTACGTTAAAGGTATTGGCATCATCGACTTGCATTCCTTCGTGGTCCACAGCACCCCAGCCAAATAGTCTAGAAATGATGGCTCTCCCCGATTTTGCATTCTCTTCTCTGTCCATCCTGATGACCACCTCTGCTTTGGTGCGTGAGAGCCGGTCAGGATGGGTGGGTCTATCGAGCAACAGGACGATGTGCCAACATCGTCCATGACCATCGCGGTGCGGATTATTGTGTTGGTGCTGGCGATTCCGACAACCTTGGTGTGTGTGCTTCGAGTATGTTTCCTCAACATTCCTGCAAGCAATCTGGAGGCCAAAATGACTGAGCTGTTGTAGCTGTATCTGCGCAAGTTCGTTCTTAATAACTTCGGACTTGATGACTGGTTGGTGCTGGTTGCTCTTGTGAGTTACGCAGCCGGTAATATTTCCCCGCGCATGATAACTGACTGACTAGATCGGAGTGGATCTGTTCTCTGCCCTGGCGTATATCATCACATACTATGGATTGGGCCGACCTATGAAATATGTTCCTACAGATCATCTGGTTGTGTTTCTCACGGTTCGTACATCGAGGCCGAGAGCTTTTACCCAAACTGATCTTTGCAGCTCGAATACGCCTCACAATGCGCCTACCTAGTCATCGCAGCGACTGTAAAAGCGAGCCTGCTCATCTTCATCATGCGTCTGTTCCCGACTCGTTTCGTTCACATTGCCGGGAAAGCTCTTCTTGGTATCATCGCGGCCTTCACCCTCTCGGGGACCCTCGCGCTGGTCTTTCAGTGTCGCCCAGTCCAAGCGGCCTACGACAAGGCTATCACCAATTCTAGCTGCTATCCCACTGAGACCTCGTACGCAATTCTTATGATGCAAGGTGTCATCATGTTCGTGCTAGATGTATCGATCCTAGTACTTCCGATATGGCCTATCTGGCAGTTGCAGATGCCGATAAGGAGGCGAATACTTGTGCTGGGGCTGCTCTGCATTGGTAAGCTCTCGAGGGAATTCAATAGTCCATTAATTAAGTATTGTCCAGGCTTCACCGCATGTGTTGCTGCCCTCGTGCGCTTCTCGACACTAAAATTTGCCAATGATACGACGAACTTCACCTGTATAGTTCCTTCCAATGTCGGCGGGAGATAAAAACTGACTTCCCTTAGATTCAGCTTCCACGTCCCTCATTTAGATGGAGATTGAATTCAATCTCGGCCTTATGTCAGGGTCTCTCCCCTCTTTGCGAAAACTTTTCAAGCTTGGCTCTCTTTTCCCCACGAGCCGCTCAACGAAGACACAGCAAAGTTATACATCGGACTTCGAGCTGCACCGGCACAGTTGGACAATAACTGGGATTACAAAGAAGACAGAAATCCAGAGGGCCTACGAGAGAAGTGAGAGCCAGGAGTTCATTGCCCCAATATATGGGCAGGGAGAATTGACCACAACTACCAAAGCCTATGCGGATGGGGAGACAAGCTCTGCCAGTAATGTTTGATGCCCGGGCCGTGATGGCTAATGTGTGGGATCTGTGACTCGACGATGTCAATGGAGACATCCAAAGTCAGAGAAGGTCGGATCAGGCTCGAGAATTCTATCCGTGAAAATTCGATGTATTGAATGCCTATTACTGCCTCCGTTAATGCCGAGCCGGTCGGTGTATGAGGGTCAAGCCAACGTAATGCCCGTATATCCCGGATTGGCTTCCTATACGCGAAATTGACCTGGCTAGCGTGAAGGTTAATACTTTACCAGCCCACCCACTGGCAGGAATATAGACAGAGACTGGCCAAAGTGTTCCCTACATTATTGATATTGCTCGACCGGACCTTGTCCAAATGGTTTAATCGGGGTATATGACTATAACTGATTTCTTTGAGGCGGAAGCCTGTTTCAGTTCTAGTTAGGTAGCATTGACACATATAAGGTGTTATTGTACAGTGTAATTAGAGGATTCTGTCACAAATCCATCCGTCTAGAAGAACTTGAGGAGTCTGTCACGATGTTGTACAAGGTTCTCGTGTTGGCGCAGCAACTGTCCCAGCCGATTCCGTCGCCACCCCAGTTTCTCCTCCAGGATTAGGTGTGTGTATGCGAAAACACTAGCATCGAACAGACCCGGATTCGGTCGGTCGAAGAAGTGTTGGTTGTCGCCCAGTAGCGTAGACAGTGCCTCGAATGCATCGTTGGCTTCGGCTTCCAAGGCGCCCACATCGATATAAGATGACGTTTTTAGGATCTCTGTCCGGGCAGCTTGCTGGAGTTGCAGGGCGAGAGCGGTCCGCACGGCGGAATTTGTACTGGACGGGTTCACGTATAATGGTCGAGCAACGGCCTCGAACTCCTCAGGGTCCAGGTATAAGGTATATAGCTGCCCCAGTGCCATTCCAGTCAGTCACATTTCATCTATCGACATTTCATTCCGGGGGAGGGGGACCGCAACGCACCCAAGCATTTCGTATCCGATGATCCAGCAACGACGCATATACCTCGAAGCGCAGATCCAACTGCTGCTCCTCCTCGCAGTGCACTTGCTCAATGGCCCATTTTTGGAGCTTGCTGGAAGGAATAGGGGCGTTGTTGTTGATGGGGTGGGCGGGGATCAGGAAAGGAAGGGCGCCAGAGGGAGATGCATGGTTGTTGGAAGGAATCACGTCGACGTCGATCCCAACGAATCTTAAGTATGCCTGCAGAGACGCAGAGAAATAACAGATTAGTGATGATGTACTGGAGACGTGGTGTAATGCTGCATTTCGGAGTACGTACCTGCCACTTGAGACACTGTGGGTTGAACGACGGTCTGCCATGCCTGGCACTTGCGGCATCGGTGAAGACATACAGTCGATTGCCACGTTTATCTGACCATGCGCTGTGCGGGAGATCATTGGAGGGGTAGGTGACGAGGGGGAAACGGTCGAAGATGCGCTTGATTGGTGTAGGAACGGAGAAAAAGTCTCGAGCGCGCGACACCGTGCTCACATTGTCCGGTGTCTGGCCAGGGTCATCACGGTATTCGGGGGTCATTGGATTAATGGATGGATGGAGGGGACTGCGCAATGGGTTTAAGAGACACGGCGGAAGAGCTCGGGGCCAGTTTGATAAAGCCGGGGAGTTGGCGACAGGGCCAGCTAGAAGACGAGAGGTCGATGTAGGTTTGTTTGTGTTTGATGAACAGAGGAACAGATCCGTTCTCGCCCAACTATTTACTTAGTTAAATTCGAGTTGATCTTGTTATTCGCCGGCTGATAATCTCCGGCCGCCAAGCCCGCGCAGGAGCACCCTTTTGTGTGCCTCAGGCATAAACACAGGATAATGCTGCCTGAGGTTGCCAATGGGATGCCACGCGTTTGAAGCCTCTTATCGGCTTATCGCTAAGTTTTGCTCCGCCGTTCGGACGGCAACGGAGGCCCTCCATCACCTTTCTCTCTTTCTCTCTCGGTTTGATCTTCCCCACGGCATTCCCCTCAGCAATTCCAATTACTTGATCTCTTGCGGGTTTGTAATCACTTGCTGCAGCATTCTTCTTGTCCCGAGCAGCAATCCCTCGGCCACGCCGGGTTGACCTTCGTCTCTTCCCCGCCTTTGGAATCCATCCCACCGGCTGACCTTGCGCTCGTTCGAATCCGTCGCTGGTCCAACCCGTTCCAGCCTCTCTTTGTCATTCCACTCGTGGTGTGCATCCTGGTCCACCTTCGCTTCGAGGGGAAGAACTTGTTTCCTCAGGAGACTTGCGCCGCAATTACCTGTGCCCAACACACTACTTATTTCTTTTCTTCTCTTCTCGTGTTGTGATTGACCGAGTTCTTACCAAAGCCTGCTTGCGGCCGTGGTACGATCAGACCTACCTGCGGGCGGGGTAAGGCCATTTGCACACTCATCTCACCTATAAGCCCAGACCCTCTGCTCGGTTTACTACTCGGCACACTCTCAGCTGATGCTGCTCTGGGCTAGTTATCATGCCTCTCGATGAAGAAGGGGCCAAATGGTCTTGGTATGACTCTTTCCGCCGGTGAAGAGGCTCTCTGCTAACCAGATCCTTCCACTAGTGAGCCATGTATCCGTGGCCATCGGTCCTCGAAATGCCAGCACTTCGACAGGATGATGATGAAGGTCCCAAAGGCCGGACGACCGCTTGCTAGATGCCCTCATCCGAAGGGAACTTGCAGCTGCCAGAAACTATATGCGTTCATGATCCGCATCCCCAAAGGTGGGTAAATGCGACGGATATGGCCTATCGTTTATCCTTCGGTTGTAGTCGCGTCTTTGGTGACTGACTTCGACTGTGCCATGTAGGCTCGACTTGCTTGTGCAGACCAGTGTACCAAGTGCCTGCTGATGCGGCGGAATCTGCTTCAACCACCCCGATTCCTGCTCCTCCGATGCCGATTGCTGCTCCCAATAAAATCCAGAAACCCATCAAACGACAAGTCAAGACGGCCCCAGAGAATCTTACCAAAGCCTTGAACTCCATACCAGAATTCGGAAACCAGCAATTGGAACATGGAAAATTGGGCCGACCATCGCCTTATACGGCTCAGGAACAACGTTTGAGCAGTTCATATGATATCATCAAGCAAGAACCAACTCCCTCGCACAAGGCCTTCGAGCGCGCTAGCGAAGATAAGGCGCCGCAGGGCGGCAGCTGTTGCTCTCGCAAGCCCCAGCCCTCACAGACTATAACTCCGGAGGTTCAAGCTCCCGCGGTTCAACGTTCCTGTTGTAGCAAGTCCAAGCCGGCGGCTCAAGACGTCGAGATGGAAGGCAGCATTCTTAACAGTTCTGATTACTTCCACCCTCCAGTCTTTGACAGCGATAACGCAAGATACACCCCGAATTCTATTCCTCAAGTTTCGACATGGCAGGATTTCCAAGCAGCGAAGCAGAGCCAGTACATGCAGCCTTTTGCATTGCCCGTATCCGAGTCCGGTTATCTTCCCATGGCCGGACCTGCCGCAGATATTCGTCCTAAGCCACTAGACTTTCAGCATCCGCCTGCTTTCAACAACTATGATCTCTTCAGCAACCAGACTTCTCAGCAACCGTCGGAGAATACGCAGAATGTCGTTGCAGATCCAGAAAGTACTGCTAGCGATGACGCCCATGACTGTAGCTGTGGCGATGGTTGTCAATGTCTGGGCTGCGCGTCTCACCCGTTCAACAACACTACACGACAGCATGTCCAACAAATGGGCCTCCTGGTGGCCCTGAATGATGATGAGCAAAGCCCCGAAAGGCTGAACAGTCATAGAGGCTCCCCTCTGCAAAGTCAACCACCAGACTTCTCATCATTACAATATTCCCTCACAAACTTCGGAAATCCTCTGGGTGAAGGCTTTCACCCTGTTGCAATGCACCCATATGCCCAACAGGGTACGGATCCAAGTCACGTAAATAATGGCTATTCTTCTCCACCTGCGGATTATCTAGGACAGCAGCTCATGGTGCCGTCAGAGTACTATACTCTCGAGTACCCAGTGGGGCTGCCTAGTGCTTGCGTCGATACAACTGGAAGTTGCCAGTGCGGGAATGACTGTACCTGTGTTGGCTGTCTCACCCACAGCGGACACAATGGACTGCCTCTTGAGCCCGCCATGCCCGAGAGCAACTGGGACCACATGAATCTTCCAGGTTTCTCCATGGACGCCGCTGGGCACAGCCCGTCGCAGATGCCCGTGATGGATAACTTTGTCGCTCATTCGAACTCTATGCTGTAGTACCCCGCTTTTCAGCTGCGATTGGATGCAACGCGACTCCACCTTTCTCTCACTCTTATGCCCTTCCTTTGCTTTTCCCGCGATCAAGTTTCTACTCGGATGACCGATGCTTGTTCATGATACCCCTTTCACATAGACGTTGGATGATAGAGGATACAAAAGTCTTTTCGTCCTCTCTATTATTGTATATATTCCTGAGCCATTACTTGCGTTTGTCTAGAGTCTCAAAAGCACGGACCAATCTCCTCCCCCAGCTCTGCGAGCCCTTGTCTTTCTCTTATCGCCTTTTGTTCTATGCTGATTGGCACAACATCTGTAAGAACTATCGTAAAAGAGACTTAGGTCTGGACCTAACGCAGCAAACTGGAGAGAAGCCCAGTAGTGTGATCGTGTGATCAGACAGACGGTCCTTGATGCTAAGGATTAGCTACTATAAAAGCAACATTACAGATGCCTCAACACAGTTAAAAGTGGTAGCACAACGATGAATTGGATGCTAAAGTAGGAAAAAGTCTAGAGAGACCATTTCAAACACGACGAAAGATGTTCTTGATGCAGCTCATTTTCCTTCCCAGCTATACAGGTATCATACAGAAATGGAGGCCGAGCTGCTCTACCTACGCAGGGCATCTCTGACCGGAGAGTCGCCCCGACGGAAGGAGGCTGCAGAAAGTTAGCTAGGACAATTCCTTCCCGTAGTGCGAGAAAAGGGATCTTGGATGCAGTTGCATGAACGTACCGTCAGCTTCCTCCCAAGCACGTCCGGCACCGAAGCCGAGACCAACCCACGCGGGCCAAGCTCTCCGCTTGAAGAGGAGCACGGAGAAGACAACACCGAAGGAGAGACCGAGGGAAGAGCGGATAATGAGGGAGGAGATGGCGCGATCCCACTGTGCATTGAGAAGTTCCGTATTAGCCCGAGCACTACTGACTACACTTCCCGATGACATATGTGCGTGTGTCCCGCAGTTGCAATTTGCGGATGGGGTTGTTCAAGGGCGGAGAGGTCCGGAGGCTCCATGACAGGCCCAACCAACAAGACCATTCAACATCCAGACGGAACAAAGCGATCGATGGGAACTTCAGATGGTGGTGTAAGTACCTTTTCGTTCAGCAGGGCCTCGCTGACGGGCTTGGTGGAGCGTGGGACCGGTGCGACCGGCTGGGATTCGTTGGAGTCGGCCATGGCGATAAGAGCTGAATGTCCGAGAGTTAATTCAAAGACCCAAATTAGGGGTCAATTGGATCGACAGGGACCTGACTGACCTTCGGCAACAGACTACAGAAGGGAGGGTTAGAGATGCAAGCAAAGGAATGAGAAACAAGAAAGAGAAGGAGAGTCGATGGGCGGACGAACTGATCGGGAGGAACGTTTCGAGCTCTGCCGGGCTAAAAGGCGGTCGGAAAAACTAGGCAAAGCGCTCTCCGCTTTCTGGCGTCAGTCTTCAACTTTTTCGACTTTAAGGAATCCCTCACTGGTGGCCCCCCGCAGAAAAAAACGTCAAAGACGAAACCACTCCCCTCGGACTATGTTCGATTAGTGTTGACGCGGTGGCACCGAGGATCTTGGGGAAACCGGTACTTTACGATCTGACTCGTCTCATCCGAGATGCCTTCGGTCGCGGAGGTATGTGTTGGCTCGCGGTCTTTGGAGCATTTTTTGGTTGTATGCAACTTGGGTGTTCGGCTAACCTGCTGGGATTGTTTCTCTCTATACAGCGCCCGCGCTCCTCCCAGGAGGCTTTACTCCGCCTCGAGAAAGGCACCGCGTCCCCGACCACACAGCTGGACGAAGCAGCTCAGATCATCGGCTTGGATCTTGCCCTGTGTGCGAGTCACCCTGAGATTAATCGAACCCCTCATGTTCAGAATAATGCCGCGCCGAAGGAGGAATGGGTGCTCCGGTGGTTGTTGAAGAAATTGCGAGCGGGCAAGAATTATCGCGTCGACTCTACCTCTTTTCTCCTCCTCCGACAGTTGATCGACCTGATTCCGCCAAAAACCCTGGCTACGACTCTGAAGGACCAGAAATTCCTCGCGATTTTCGACCAAGCCGTTGCCGACCTGGAGGAGGATGTATTCGCTGCGTTGAAGGCGGGGACGACTGATCTACTGCCCTCCGATTCGGATTCGAGTCATACCTTGAGCGATTCTCCGCACCGCAATGGCGATTACGATAAGAAGGGAACGAAGAGAAAAAGGGCCGGCGACGATGAAGCAGACGCCATGGATGTTGACGACCAGCCACGCACGCCGATCTCGTGTTTCCTGGCTTTTATTCGCGCCTTGGATTGCCTGTATAGCCTGATCATGCTGGCGAATCGGACTCTGGGAGTGGACGAGGTTGCAAGCTCCCATCTGAAGCATGCTCTGAAGGGTGAGCCAGAGTCAAACGCAGTGACGCTGCAAAAGTCTTTCCGACTGGCTGCCGTGATTTCGACGCAATTTTCCCATGCGCGCAAGACGACGGACCTACAACACCTCCTATACGTATTTCCTGCGGTCTTGGAGCTGTGGGAGTTGAGGTCTTCTCGTCGGGATGACTCGGATAAGGGACTGAGTAACGAGTGCTTTGCAAAACATTGTTTCCAGAGCGCACTCAGACTGCAGGTCTCTGTTCGTTCGATCCGACTCGACACCGATGAGAGGGCTCACGTACTGCATGGGGTAGAGCGCTTGATCGCTCTGCATGTGGTCATACCGACACGCGGGGGATTCTACGAGCGAGGAGGTGCGGGTATTGACTATTCAGCCAGTGAACCGGATTGGAGTCCTGTTAAACCCATCTCTGATACGCTTAGACCTATCCTCTGCAGACCAGAATGCCCGACAGAGACTGCAGAGGACACCACTGTGCAGAAGAAAATCATGTGGAAAACAGCAGAATTACTCCCGGAATTCTTCGACATAGCGGTTCGTTCGGTTCCAAGAGATACTTTTCGGAGACAGACACACGAGGCGCCATGGCTGGAGACTCTGTTCGTTGCTATTGCAGAGCTGGCATTTTCAATTGTAAAATCTGAAAATACAACCACTTACCTTCCTGAATTCGTCGGCATTTTGGAGCGTCTCTTCCGTGTGGTTCTTGTACGCAACGTGCAGTTGTCTCTACATACGTTGCTCACTCACGCTTCTTACACCGGACTCCTCAAGGATGGGTTGTCGCAGATCGAATGGAATCTTACATCTCTGCTTGTTGAGCTCGGTGTTGATATCTTCCTCCCTAACTCTGGTCTCAGTGACTCAACAAAATTGCTGAAGGCTCTGCTGGAGAAGATCTTCTCCCATTGGCGCAGCGGTACGCCCCAACGTGACGGCAGCTATGAGACCATCAAGAACGGCATTGTTATCCCTCTGCTGCGTGGTTTCGTAGCCGCTCGAGACTTGCCCACCTTCATGGAGTACTGGTACGAGCAGCTCATCGAGGTTGAAGAGGCACGGTCACAAAACAAAAACTTGGACTCCTTTATTGTTTGGGAGGACGATGACGTGTGCAATGCATATGGCGATGTAATGCGAAGTCCTCTCACTCACACATTTGCAGCTGCGCAGCTAAAGGCAGCTGCGGTGGAAATAAGGAGCGAGGATGGGAAGATTTCCGATGCGCCCGGTGCCTATGCGCAGTTCGTTATCCTAGAGTCTGGCTTCAGATATCGTGATCTGAGCTTCGCGGACAAGAACGAGTCTCTTAGCTCTGTCATTCACACCGCGGCATCTACCTTGTCGTCGAAGCAATCCTTGCATTGGCGATGGCGGCTGTGGCGCCTCGCTCGAAACCTTCTCGAAAACAATGTTCAGTCCACCGACAATGATCTTGGAGTTGCGATTATGCACCTGGTTGATACAGGTGCAGCGACTATTCGGCGTCACCATAAGGATCGGTTGCAGAAACCTTGGGCTCCATTGGAATGTTTCGAGGCATATCAATTTACGCTTGCCGCCATCAAGGGGTCGCTGGACAACGATCAGTTCAAATCGCTTACCAGCCAAATTACAGAGCTGGTCAAATCCATCTCCGACAAAGATGCTTCGGATGCGATTGTATCACCCTGGAATGGGCGCATCGAGACTCTAAATAGGCCGGACACTCTTGCCCTGGCGTATTTTCTGACGCTTGTCAGAAGTCCAGATGTTTGGGATCGGGTTGAGCCTGAAACTAGACGCTCTTTGTTTGGTCATATCCTCTTTTTGGCAACATCTCAGTACAAGATATCACCGTCGGCTTTGGAGACTATTAGCCCTGAACTCAGATACCTTCAGGCCTGGGCTGGCGTTGTCTGCCATGAGTATCTGCTCAGCGCCCCGGCCATCGCGTCTGATCTAATCTCCGTGCTTTCGAGCCGGGTTAAGGAGGACATCACGAATCGTAAACTCTATGTTGAGAGCTTGCAGAGGATTCCTGCCCCACTTATCGTGCGCCGTCAGAGAGCAATTTTGCTGGATCTTTTACAGGAGGTGATTGTCCAGGAAGACAGCACGCCTGAAGTCACTGTTGGAATGTTGTCATTGATGGCCAAGCTGGCTGATATGCCTAAATCTGCCGCGGCCGTCACCAGCAATTGGGAGCCAGTCTGGACGATTGCCAAGGCTGTCACCCTGCAGGGAAACGATGTTGATCTTCAAATCATGAAGGCGTTCCGCAATCTGCACAGAGCAGTCATAGCTAAGCTGCTTGTTCTGTCCGATGAAGAGCGTCATAAGCTGTTCAAGAAGATGTACCGCAAGGTCTCATCAAAGGCATCGAAACTACAAAACCTTGACCGTGACTCCATGGATTGCTTTTATCTGAGGATCTCTCTGTCTCAGCTATGGCACCACCGTAAGCAGCTTGTGACTGTCTTCGACGAGACAGATCTTGCAGCTTGCCGACAGAAGGTATTTGACCTGGTGGTTGTGGAAGTGAAGTCAGTCAAGGATCAGTGCAAGAAACAACAGCTGGAAGAGACGATTACCCTCATTAAGATCATTGATGCGCTGGAAGACTTTGAGGACCTTGCTACGGATCATGCCGAAGTCGAAAAGTTCCTGTCAAAGATCGAAAGTTACGTGGAGAAGTCGGTTGATTCGGGCTCCTCGCTGAGAAGGCTTATAAGACGTCGCGTCCTGGCCGGGCGCGGCTCTGAAAAGAGTATTACACAACCTGTGATCCAATGTGCCGAGGCCCTTCCGCTGCAGCATATGTACAGCGAGGAACAGCGGCTCTTCATCCGGTCCACCTCTGGAAGGTTTCAGTCCATGTCCGTAGAAGAGTTGACTCGAGTGATCCAAGATGTGCGGGAATTAGGCTTTGTTGGCGAGAATGCGGAGTACCATTTGCTTATTGCCGGGTTGGCGATTGCCTCGTTGCCTCCAATCGAGGACAAAGAAAGCCTCACGGCCAAAGAATTATCGTTGGTTTGCACCGCAGTAACCGAATCTCTTCCCCGCAACAAATCTATCGAGCAGTTTACTCTTGCGACCGAATGCCTCGACATCCTTCTTCGGAATTACACTCGCTGTATCACGCAATGGAACGTCGATAATATGCTGGGATCCATTGCAGTGTGCGCTTCCAAGTCGGGACCTTGCATCGACCCCGAATATGCGGGAACCGTCTATATCCGCCTGTGTCGCCTGATGGGTGTTCTCTTGGGTATCCACCGTCAGAAGCTCGGAGGCCGGTTCCACCTCATCCTGCCTGCTGTCGAACGACTGCTGGACTGTTTGTTTGCTCGGTCTAAGAAGCGCAGTCGATCCATGATCCATGAAAAGAAACTCGGTCAACAACCATACTGGCTTGCTCCTTTGCAAGCCTCGCATGCAGTTCACTTCACCCGTCTCCTCACGTCATTGTGCGACCCTACCGTATCCGCAGTGTCAAGACCGACCCAGTCCGCAGGTGGCTATGAGGGGCTGACCGATCAGACCAAAAAAGCCAAGCGAATCGCAGGACAGTACCTTCAGTACCTGATCATGGAGTATACGCAGAGCTCCCTGCGCGGCACACTTGCCCCCGAAGTGAAGGCCGCCATTGTCCCTGGTCTGTACGCAGTCTTGGATGTGATGTCGCGCGAAACGATGCGTGCCATGAACGCGGGACTGGACGTGTCTGGCCGGGCGGTGTTCAAGGCGCTGTACGATGATTATGTGAAATTTGGCAAGTGGAATAAGGGCTAAGCGATGGCATAGGTTCGGTGGTAGGCACGGCGGGTGTAGATTGCATATAGACACTTCTTCTGTACTTAGTTACTTATTTTCAACGGGTGCTGTGCTTCGCGCGCACCGCGAAATCCATAATTATTCTAAAACACATGGATGGTCTTCGTGCGATAGTATCTCTTTGTAAAATCAAGAGATCATAGACCTCGGGGCGACTTGCTCGCTACAGAGGTTCAATTCTCTCATCAACAGTACTACTAATATGCCTCAGACTTGTGTGTAGTACCTTTGCTGGTCGCTTTACCTACCTAACCTTCTTGGCTTACTCCATGAATCACGGAGCCTCTTTCTACATGCAGTCAATCTTTCCCTTTTTATTGTATTTGGTATTCACGTACAAAAGTACAAGAATGCCTTGCTTTTCTACTCCGAGACTCCCAAACCTCGCACCGATTAAGAAGAATAAGAAAAAGGTTAAAATTCACAAGGTCCAGATCCAAAAGAATTCTCGCACACCACTCCCTTTTCTCTACTGCCTTGAATGACACCCCCCCTTTTCCCCTCCAAGAGGCTCGGGATGACGTGTATGGCACCGTCCTGAGCCACGTTTTCAGCGATCCGATCGCAGTTTTGACTTCTCGGGAACTGGGATCTGAGTTTGTCGAGGCTAGATAAAGGTAGGGAGGGAAGGGTGGTGGTGGTTAAGGAAGAAAGTGTAAATTGTTTGCTGGTTAGTTTTGGGAAGCAGTCATGTAGTAAGTATGAGCGAAATGAGACGGAGAGGCGTTCTTGAATATGTTGAAGAAATTCCGATAAATATCTTTTCTTTTCTTTTCTTTCTTGCTTGCTTTTTTTTTTTTTTTTTTTTTTTTTTTTTTTTTACTTCCCTCTTCTTTCATGGTTCAGTTGCGATGGGTAAGACTGGATATGCAAGCGTCTCTTTGCGTGTGTAAGATGGTGGTGCACTAAGGGGAGGGGGGAGGAGGGAGCAGCGCGCAGATGACGGGAATGGATTCATAGTATTGGGGGCCCCGGATGGATTGTGGTGGTAGTATGGTAGTAGTATGATGTCGTAGTCAGGGTAAACTAGACCATGCGAACGGATTTCAAGGCGCCTGTGGTCGATCATATAGTTAGACTTACTCTTTAAGTGTCCCCAGTGCTTGGTTAACTACTTTATTTAATCAATCAACTGAGAATGATTAATTAGCATTACAATTAGTTGTTAGTTAACAAACTAGTTAGTTAGATGGTTGACTACTTTGAGATAGTATAGTAACTCGTCAAACTGCATGCACACATCAGGTGACTATCACCTGACCGCACTTACACAACGTGTTTTTCACCCCCTTTTGATTGGGGAACTCTAAGCTTCATGCGGGAGGAATTTGCAGGAGAACCTCGGGTTCAAGTTGCGGGAGAGGAACCGGTTATCAGCCGACAATGGGGGACGGACGAAGAAAGCAAACCAGGAACATCGGCATCTGCTGATGGGCTCCAAATCAAACCTTTTAGTTACTCGATGGCATCGAGTCAGCCGGCCTGGCGATTAGATAGGCCCTAGCCACTAAGTGGACCCGTGAACGACTGTGAGTCGCTGGTCGAACTGGGGCACCCCCGGGCTCGGACTGATTGCGGAGGACCAGTGGAGATGCAGAACAGCAGACAAGCCCCGATATCTTCCCTTGAACAACTGATAACGTTCATGCTTACTCGACCCGATCGAGCAATGGAAAATGATTATCGTCCTTTGTGCTCGGCGCTCCTGGTCCGTCCGACAAACGGCCCATGGAGGGCGATAAGCTCGCTTCACATGGGTGGCGCTGGCCAGGTCGATCCCGGCCCTCTTTTGACCAATTTTCTTATCCTTATCTTGTGTCAAAAAGGGCAAAGGAAAAAATAAAGCACAGAAATAAGACATGGGTGAATGAATAACTCACTTCGGTGTCATGCTGGCGTATCCAGCCATTATCAGCCCAGAATCCATGATGGAACCCGCTCCATATCTGTCCCAGCACCCGCCTTGATTGGCCCATCGCCGGGCGATGACGCCGATAGTAGTGCCTTCCAGTTCTTCCTTTTAGTATACGCCCAGACGGACAAAAGTGTTTATATCTCGTCG
Source organism: Aspergillus niger (assembly GCF_000002855.4). Lineage (NCBI taxonomy): Eukaryota > Fungi > Ascomycota > Eurotiomycetes > Eurotiales > Aspergillaceae > Aspergillus > Aspergillus niger. The sequence goes on from NT_166524.1 coordinate 1,479,362, forward strand.
TTCACCCCCCTGGGACTGTTGGGACTGCACAGGTGAAAGAATTTATTACCTCTCTTCTCTTATCTTCTGTTCTTCCGTGGCTTCTGTTGCGAGCATATATAACCCTGGTGGTTCCGTTCTGCCTCCCATCCAGCCCTAAAAGAAATATTGTCCTCCAACCCCACCCCCATAACCAACAAACCAAACCTACTACTCCGACCATAGCTATCGATAACACCCCCGGTACATATTGTCGCTGCGTCATTTGGTTTTTCAGTTCCAAATTCTGTCGTTTGTCAACATACCACATAGGCCAGAGATGCCTCGAATTAAAGAATGGATCGAAAAGCTCGAGGTGCCTACGGAGCCCGGGTTGACCAATACGCAATTGATGTTGACGAACCGTGACTTGCGGCCAGGTGAGATCATGAAACTGGCAGGCGGATCACATTGAGACGCTCCGTGCTTGTGCAGCCGGATTCAACCAGAGGACACTGGAAGCTGACCGTGTGCAAATTTGATTTCCGCCCTCTGCAGTCGAACACGAGCGTCGTGAATGGAGATGGTACAACTTTATCGCCTTTTGGATTGCAGACTCTCTAAACATTGTGAGTGTCTCGTGCTGCTGTGGTGTCAAATCGAGTCTTCATACACTGTACATTGAACTAACATAGTACTATGCGTATAACAGAACACATGGATGATTTCATCTTCGATGATTGTCGACGGTCTGTCCTGGTGGCAGGCATGGATTTGTGTCTGGGTCGGATATTTCATCGCCGCTTGTTTTGTCTGCTTGACCGGTCGCATCGGTGCAGTTTATCACATCTCATTCCCGGTCGCATGTCGAGCTAGCTTTGGGATATGGGGTTCTTTCTGGCCCGTCTTCAACCGGGCGGCAATGGCTGTCGTTTGGTATGGTGTTCAGGGCTATATCGGAGGTAAGCCTTTCCACCAGAGCTCATAGTACAACAATCCCCTTCCGGATGAGCAAAGCTAACCCCGAGTACTAGGCGAGTGCGTGACCTTGATGATCGAGGCCATCTGGCCAAGTTATAGAAATATCCCCAATCATATTCCCGCAAGCTCTGGCGTTACCACCAAGGACTTTGTGAGCTTCTTCCTGTTCTGGCTCCTATCACTGCCGGCTCTCTGGTTCCCGGTCCATAAGATCAGACATCTCTTTACCGTCAAAGCCATCTACTCTCCCATCGCCGCCATCGCCTTCTTTGCCTGGGCCATCTCTCGTGCTAACGGAATTGGCCCGATCGTGCACCAACCCGCCACAGCTCACGGAAGCACGTTGGCCTGGGCGGTAGTCAAGTCTATCATGAGTTGTCTCGGCAACTTCGCTACGCTGATTGTTAATGACCCGGATTTCTCGAGATTCTCTCGGTCGCCGAAAGACGCGTTGTGGTCCCAGCTACTCACCATCCCGATCGGGTTCGGCATTACCTCCTTCATCGGCATCATCGTTTCGTCTTCTTCTGCTGTCATCTTCGGTGGTGACTTTGTGTGGAACCCGTTGACGCTTTTGGGTCAGTTTTTGGATGGCGCCAGCTCGGCCGAACGCTTCGGAATCTTCGTCATCTCGACTGGCTTTGCTCTGGCCCAGCTGGGGACCAACATTTCTGCCAACTCGGTCTCTGCCGGTACCGATATGACGGCCTTGCTGCCTCGATACCTCAACATCCGCCGGGGTAGTTATATCTGCGCCGCGATCGGCCTGTGCATGTGTCCGGTATGATTATTCTCTCTTTCATAGTCTGTGTGGTCTGAGAAAAGCTAATAGACTCTTAGTGGAAACTTTCGTCTTCATCCAATTCATTCACCACTTACCTCTCAGCCTACTCCATCTTCCTCTCTTCCATCGCCGGGCCCATGATCTCCGACTACTACTTTGTTCGGAAAGGGTATCTGCGAGTGAAAGATCTGTACAGTGTTGGAAATGACTCAGCATACCGTTACACCTACGGCTTCTCCTGGCACGCATACGCCTCGTACCTTGCAGGCATTCTTGTTAATATTGTCGGGTTTGCCGGCGCAGTTGGGCGTACCGTGCCAGTGGGAGCCCAGTATATCTACAACATCAACTACTTTTCCGGGTTCGTCGTCTCATGTGTGATGTATTACGCATTGGCGCGGCTGTTCCCCCTCCCCGCCACCAGCAGCAAGTGGCATGAGGCGGATATTGACGCTGACGAAGACCGTCTGTCCGTAGCGGATGGGCAGGAGGTGTATCTGGAGGATGAGCATCCGACAGGCAAGCCGCTGGACGTCGAAGCTCCTGTTGACCAGAAGCACCCGAAGTCCACCGCTTCATCGGTGCAATGAACGAGACATGACTTTTTCTTTGTTTGTTGATTTGTATTCTAATGACTGAACGCATAACTTTTCGTGAGAAGGTACATATAAGTACAGTGCCATGAACGACCAGAATCTCATACCCAGCGAACTTGTTTTTTTCACTTTCAATACTGCAACAACTTCACAATACTTACCAGGGTCTTGTAGTTCTAGCCAAAGTGATCGAACCCGAGGGGAATGTAGCATTCCATGCCATGTGTAAAAGAGTAAGTCCATCCCAATCAGGTAGGTGGGGAAAGATAGTGCAGATGCTGCTTCCCCACTTGGCGATCCGCTCAGATCGGTCTTTCCCCTTTAGGATGTCATGGTTCTTCGGCGTTCTCGAGGAGGGAGAGACAGTCCTTCACCACTGTGGCATCTACTACTTACTACCTCTCTGCAGCGAATGTTCGTTCCAGTACTACTTCTTGCTCTATGGTTGCTGATTGCCATCGGTGCAGAGTGATGCACATACAAGACAAGAATGCTGTTTACTGTCGAGGATGGTCGTCCCTGTAATCTGTCCAGGTACGCTCTCACTCTTTTACTCAGGCCTGTTGCTGAAACTTGTATGTGTGTGTAGTATTGACGTGTGCGGGCTATTGACTCTCAATTCTTATCAGCAACACAGTGCTCCGCAGTTCAAGAGCAGCTATGCTTAGGACTTTTGAAGGAATAGATGAAATTGTTGAAGGCGGTATGTCCAGTTCTTACACCCTCATTGCTCTTCCTTCTCAGCCCCATCCTTATTTACCTCCTACTTGTCATTACTCTATCCTCTTCTGCTTTTCTCTTTATAATAACTTGAAATTGGGAGTATTTCATTGCTAACCGGGCAGTCAACTCATAGAATGACTCCATGCAGCAGACTGGTCAGCCCAAGCGACTTTGCCAGCTTGGTCGGCCTGGAATAGGAGCCTCAGGTATTGCTCTGAAGGTTTGAACTCTTAGCCCAATATACGCATAAGATTGCATGATGCGGGTACAATAATGTATACTCGAGCGAAGGCCTGCTGACCGATAAATCATCACGAGCGCTTGACGGAGAAATTGAGAATTGTAACCCCGATGTTCCACCTCTGTTTGACAGGAAGACAGATAAATCAGGAAATGGGGGTCTTACGTGCGAACCGAACAGCCTACAGTACATGAGCAATATGATATTATTGTACAATTTCTGAGTGTCGCCTGTCGATGTCCTTCACACTTGCCCATACTGGTTAGCGGATCGACAAGCTGACCTCCAGTGCCTGGAGCCCAGTCCTACTTTGCAAAGAGTGAGCGAATCAAAACCAAAAACCTCTTGTCGTCACCAGCCAAAAAGATCATTATCGATGTTTATGCTAGTGTCGACTGGACTGCGGGCTTTAAGGTACATCATACAGATCGCGTGACGTGGCGGGGTCTCTAGCTCTTTTAGTCTCGCCTTACTTGTCTTCACCTCCTATCTACCCGGAGTCTGCTGCTCATCATAACTTTTCAAATCACCATCATCAGATAATCGTCGTGTCGCTGGTCCGGATCAGGACGGTCATGACACCTCACAATGGCCTCGCTAATTGTCGTTATAGCCCAGCTGACAGTGCTCACTCTCGCTAGTCGGATGGTTTACCTATGCTACTTCCATCCTTTGGCACCCTACCCAGGCCCTTTCTGGGCCCGCTGTACGAACCTGTGGTTCGTGCTCACCTACTCATATCCCCTGCGTATTCTTGAAGCCTTTGAGCTGACAAGTTGGGTCTAAAGGCGGTTTTTCACGTTCATGACCGGCAGACTCCATCTTGCCGAACAGCAACTTCATCAAAAATTCGGTCCTGTAGTTCGTGTTGCCCCAAATTGGCTATCTTTTTCGAGCTTAGAAGACTTTGACGCCATCTATGGATTCAACAAATCTGTCGAGAAGGGTGACTTCTATGCGTTTGGGCGGAGTCCCAGCCAACGTGAAGCAAGTATATTTTCAACGAAGTCGGATACCATCCACCGCCACAAAAAAAGGAAGGTTTTAGGGCCGGCTCTTTCCAGTTCGAAAGTAGCAAGGTATGAGCCTGTTATCGAAGAACATGTAGCAATCCTTTTGGCACGATTGGAGGCATCACGACAACCGGCAGGGACAGCAATTGCAACTGCAAACGTGGCTCCTTTGATATCTCGGTTCACCCTGGATACAATGCTGGAAATCCTGTTCGGCTCAGCTATAGCATCAAACCCATATACTGATAGTGCCGCCGCCGGTGCTATATGCTCGCAGCTTCGCAAGATGACCAAGAGAGCATGGAGTTACTCTCTCTGGCCAATCTACGGGCGGATTATGAATAGCTGGGCCATCAATTACTTGCTTCGCAGCCTTTTTTACAACGGAGATGGGGCACAGACTGGGATGACTGGGCTCGCGGCTGCCGTTCACAGGGCAATCATGCGGGATCCCCAACATGTTATGCAATCTCCAAAGCCTGGAATCGTGAAAAGCTGGCTCGAAGTCCCTGTTGACGACGTAAATCGTATGAAACAGCCCGAGGTCCTAGCTGAAGCTATGAATATGGTCTTCGCAGGTCCCGGGAGCATGGCGGCCGCTCTCACGGCTATTGTATACCATTTGGGTTCGGAAGAAGGACAGGTCTGGCAGGATAAAATTCGCAGGAAAGGAGCAGTCTCTAGTCAGAGTATAACGGCTGCCACGATCCCCCTCGAGCTACAGGCCGTGATGAAAGAGGCGATGCGTTTTCAAGGAGTCTTTCCAACAGCATTTCCTCGAGTGATCATGTCGGGTGCTGAACGTGTCATTCCCAGCCTGTCAACACCGCTACCGGTCGGCACTACAGTGTCGGCGAATACCTATGTCTTGAGTCGGTCGCGCGAGATCTGGGGAGACGATGCTGATCAATGGATTCCGGAGCGATGGATTGGAGATGCTGAACACAGGCGGCAGATGGAAACAAAGTTCGTAGCCTTTAGCAAGGGTCCGCGAGGCTGCGTTGGGAAGGACCTGGCACTGATTGTACTGGCCAAAGCGGTGATGGGACTCATCCTACAATGGCAGATCATAAGCGTAGGAAGTCTGCGGGGAAAGAGCTGGCTGGAAATGCAGTATGACGACTGTTGGCTAGAACTCAGACGATTGTCCACAGCGCCGTAGATGGCTGCCGATGATGACTCGGTCGGCGCGTCGGGATCCCTTTCTGGAAGGTCGGGGTCCCTTTCTGGAACCGACAATGTCCACATCATGGCAATCTGTCGGACTGGGCTCTCTAATGACCAACTCAGTTGGTTAGGATCGCCTTGAAAGCTTCGTTGTCGAGATTTTTGCCTGAGTCACGGGGTCCCACATGTGGCTATTTATATGGAGCATATCGCTCTTGCTCCGTGCCGATCATCTTCAGTCGATCGATCCCATATTTCACCTCCTTAACAAAATTTAGCTCCGAATCATTTCAAAAAGACAAAGGATTGTGAAAAAGATTTTAATTTTCCTGAACTGGTCTTCATTCATTGATCACCTACCCTTCAGCTGCTACGTCGTCGTCACCAAGTTTGGACTATTCCCTCCTCGGTCCTCTCAAAGCACGCTCACCACCGCATTTTGAAGAAATGTTGTCTGGCGGGGCTCTTCCTCAAACACTGGGTTCCATCACTGCTACCAAAATCAAGGAACTCTCGAAACAACGAACACTGTTCGAGAAGCGAAGAGCAGAGATTGTACAAGCTGCCGAGGATGCCCCCAGTCTACGATCAAAGGCCCAAGTCCTCCTGGAAGGTGTAACCAAGCTAAAGGGATTCCCTAATGATGCACTTGACCAGGAGGACCTAGATACGGACGACTCATCTAATGAGGAATCTGCCGTTGTAGATCAGACTGAGCGCGCTACTCACGCTAATATTCGTCGCTTTCTTCTGCAAAGCAAGTATGATCCTTCTGTCTCAGACCGCAGCCTGAAAGGTTGGATTGCCCAGCTCGAAAAGGAGCTCAGTTACCTTGAGCTAAGGCATAAGCATGCCGACTTCTATAGCGAGCTGGTCACGGAATGGCTGCGTGACTTCGAAGAGGTGGCTGCTTCTGGCTCCGCAACGGACGAGGACGGGTCGCAAGAAATGGCTTTCGAAAATATTGGTCGGTCAGAAATGCACGAACAGCGAGCCACATGGGAGTCCCTGGTCTTCACAGAGGCAGATGTAGATGGGGCTGCCATCAAAGCCTACCTTGACAGTCTATTCAAAGCAACAACGCCCTCACAGCAAGCATTGAAGCAATTGCGGGAGGCAGTCAGGACATTCGGAAATGATTTTGCTTCGAAGAAATCTTGGCTTGAGGCCAGCGACCTCAAGTGGGTTTCAGATTCATTGCTGAAGTCCGATTTGCTCACCAAAGAAAAGATGGCCGTTCTGAAGGAGTTCATGCGCAACCCGGCAGTCGCCCAGGAGGTCGCGGATGTTCTCAATATGCGCCTTGCCTCTCTTGACAACTGGAGCTGGCCCGCAGAGGGTATCCCGGTAGAAATGCGCCGCCAGCTGAATGGTAAATACCGGGTATTCATGGACGAAGACCTGCTGGATGGTCTTATGCTCGAATACCTGGGGTTGAAATGGTCAGTGACATTTCAATCTGCCTTCACCTCATTTCTCAACACGCCAGCTTGGAAGTTTCTTCGCGAACAAATTTCCAGGCGCGAAATGTCTCGTCGTTCTCGATTCACGGGGACAAATGCCAAAGGCTTTGGTACAACGAGTGTCAACGACCACCGGAAGGAGACGTACAAACAAGATTACTTTATGAGCCTCCTACCTTCCTCGGTGGATGCGAACATGAACCCATATGGCGAGGACACGGAGCTTGATAACGCAAAGAAGAACCCACTGGAAACGAAGCACTCGCTGCTACATCTTCTGATTACCGAATCCCTCCTATATACCTCGTTGCACGGCCGATTCACTGCTATTAGATCTGATTTCAAGTGGTTTGGGCCCTCTCTCTCGCATACTACAATACTGGTTGTATTGGAGTACTTTGGCGTTCCGCGAATCTGGCTGGACTTTTTCCACAAATTTTTGAAAACTCCAGTAACGTTTGTACACGACGGTTCAGGTGCCTCCAGACGAATTCGGAGCCGGGGGGTTCCTATGAGCCATGCCCTTTCAACTTGTTTTGGGGAGGCCGTCTTGTTCTGCATGGATTTTGCGGTGAACCAAAGCACAGACGGGGCTTATCTATATCGGCTGCATGATGACTTCTGGTTCTGGGGTCACGAAGAGACTTGTGTCAAAGCCTGGGCTACAATGGAAGAATTTACCAAGGTCATGGGCTTGGAGATAAACGAGGAGAAAACGGGGACGGTGCGCCTGAAGGGCAAAGACGTGGAAGATCAACAAAGTCGACCTAGTGGCTCCCAGGAGAAGGAAGAGTCGGATCCCCTGCCTGGAGGAGATATCCGCTGGGGATTCCTGAAGCTGGATCCTTCAGAAGGTCGGTTTGTCATCGATCAAGAACAGGTCGACAGCCACATTGCGGAGCTACAGCGCCAGCTCTCATCCTGCAAGAGTGTCTTCTCATGGGTCCAGGCATGGAACAGTTACTTTGGGCGGTTTTTCGCTAACAACTTTGCGAAACCAGCCATGTGCTTTGGGAGAAGCCATATAGATATGGCCATATCTACACTGAGTCGTATTGAACGCACTTTGTTTCCCGAAACCTCCAGTGGAGTAACTGACTATCTGCGCCACGTGATTGCAGATCGATTCGGTGTTGAGGACCTCCCAGAAGGGTTTTTCTACTTTCCTGTAGAATTCGGCGGGCTGGAGCTCCTGAACCCTTATATACCTTTCCTCGCCATGCGCGAGAATATTAAAGCAACACCTAAGGGTCGGCTGCATAAGGCCTTTGTGCAATACGAGCTGGGATACCACGATTGCAAGCGGCGATTTGACGAAGGGACTTCTGCTGAGCCATCTACTTCGCTGAGAACCGAAGTTGACGACGACTTGGCTGATATGACTCTGGAGGAATACACCCGGTACTCGGAAACCTATAGCCGCCCACTTTTGGAGGCATACACGGAATTGATCCGTGTTCCTAAGGAGATCAGTATCAACCTGACCCCAGAATTGCATCGAAACCAGATGTCTCTGGACGAGAGCGTTACCAAGGATACCAGTGACCGCAAGGCGATCTCGGACATGTGGTATAGCATGTCAGCATATTGGCAGTGGACGGCAGAGTTGTATCAGGAAGAGATGGTAAAGACTTACGGGAATTTAGCAGCTGTGAATAGGGAGTCTATGCCTGTGGGGGTGGTCAAGACGCTGAAGGAAGGCAAACTCAGATGGCAGAGCTGATTCGGAGGGTGTGCTTGTTTGTGTACATTGCTTCTTGCTGATTGACTCACTCTGCCAAGGAGGCCTGGTGTACAATAATAATGACATAAATAATTGGATCAAGGGCTATGTGCTGTAGTTTGCCTCGAAGTCAGATAGTAGACGTCGAAGACGGTCCTTCTCCTTTTCGCCTCCGAAGATCGCATCGTAGGATTTTCTGCAGATGCCCAGCACATCGGCCCGCGTGAGTTGGAAGTGCTCTGCAGCTAACAGATACTCATTCGATACGGGGCTGCAAAAGAATCCTACATCGTCGGTCTGCACAAGTATCAGCTGGCGGTTCGTGTAAAAGAACGAGAGCGACTTGGCAAAATGAAAGTGGCAGAGACTCACGCAAAGCACAATCGGGCAGTCCTGATGTCTCCAATACCCGAAATGATGATCCAAAAAGCCACCGTCGAACATCTTTGCGTGCACATTACATGACATGCACAATTCCAGTCCGGGCTGTCTCCTCGCAATTTCCCGTTTCAGCTCTTCGGGCACATGAATCACATGGCCCAGCCGATCCGGCTGAAACTCCAACAGTGTCTCTAATTCTCTAGGCTTCGCCGCCTCCCTCATCTCGGCGAAATGCACAGTCAAGCCTAATCCATTAGCTTTGGCCTTCGCAAAAGCCTCTCGCAGCACCGAAACATCGCCCTTGGTTGGGTTGCCACAGACATCAATGCCCACGATGCCACGGGCGCGGTGGGCCAGCGCCAAGTCTACAATTTCCAGGGCCTCAGCAGTAGTGTGATGGCCCCTGTCCAAAGCCAGAATCAGATATACAGACATCTTTGGGGAACTGGGGGATTGATTGGCCTGAAAATCCGAGATTGCATCAAGAACAGTAGTAAGATATTCCTCCCGGGTGAAGGAGGAGGAGGGGGATGCACGGGGAATTGTGCGGAGTTCAAGGTAAGTTACGCCGTCGTTTTGGAAGTCGGTTAACACGGAATGGGTGGCGTAGGTGAGGCTGGCAAGATCATTGACTAGATTGTAGATTGATTTGTTGAAGGATTGAAAAAATCTGGATATTAAAGGTTGGTGGAAAGTGTTTTGAATGCATGTATGAGAGTGGAGGGACTACCCACGTTTGCAGCGAATAATCTACCTTCCCAGGCGGCATGGTTACCCATGGATCTTCAATGCTGAAGCCGGGTTCTTGGGCCTTCTTCTTGAGCCAGATCTCATGGAGACATTGGCGGCTGATACTGCCGCTGAGGTGGGCATGGAGCTGTGGGACGACACACATTAGTGATCCACCTTGTTTGTGCTTCATTTGCTGGTTCTGGAGGGTGGCTCAATTCGAATGAAGCGTGTTTGCACGGGATATTTACTTGCCTCGATTTTAGGAAGGGATTTGGTGAAGGAACGATCGACTGCTTTGGAGAGGTCCATAGTCGATCTTGGTCAGGTGTCTGTTGTACACGGACTTGAGGATGTAGATCTAAGCGTCTAAGTGGCTGTCCGTCTATCTTGTTGATTCTGATTGATGGATGGAGGTGGAAGTTGAGAAGAAGGAGGGGGAGTCCAAGTGGGATGGGATGAGTTGGCGAGTTCAGTTAGTTGGGGAAAGAGCAGGTGACTTTTGCTGCACTCGTGGTTGCCCAAGGCGCCCTTCTTGACTTGTTACGAATCTACGCTCACCTTCGACCATTCTGAAGCCATGAATAACAGTACGGAACACATGCCTTCTGATTCGAAGAATTGAGGGTTTTCCAATCGATACATTAACTATCTATTGGCCTTCCGCTGCCGTGACTGAACCAATGACCAAATCAGACTACCGCTCAGGCTAACTATATTTTATTCCAAAACCAGGAAATTGCACACAGCACGCTGCAAGCCCGCTCATTCCGCTATCCTAAGTCGAGTCTCTCAGTCGCTCGACGCACACAAGTTCCACATGGTGCCTAGAGCCTCAAATTAAAACACGGCATATAAACGAGATTCAAGATCCAGCGCACGGCCGTCCTCCCGAGACCGAGCACTTCCGGCACGGGTCTCTGACGTGTCAAGACTCGAAACTCTTTCCATCCGATTAGTCCATGAAAATAACCCGACAAGGAGATGCGGACAAGAATAAGCCGTATCGCGTCAGATTGTTGACTCGGTTTAGGATATGTTTGGGTCACGGGGGGTCTCCAGTGAGCCGTGTGATTCCGCTATCTACGAGGACCTTTCGTATCCATCGTCATGGAATAATTTCCGTGCCGGGTACACCAGCGTCGTCTGAGCGACCTGCAACAAGCAGGAAATAGAAAGTCCCGAGCCCACTCAGTACTTCCAATGAGCCTCGTTCGGTTCGTCCTCACGGCCCAGGGCAAGTTTCCTGGTCCTCTGCGGGTGTCAGGCGTCTGTACCACATCAGGCGATTAGTAGTCAATCTTGCTAGCATTTCTCGCCGATCTGACTTGCGCCTGAGTTTTTGCCAGGGCCTTGTGTTACCAGGTCCAATGATAGTGTTTATCTCACACATATTTCCAGAAGCATTGTTGATTGTTGCGTGGTTCTAGTGGGTGCTGGTGTCGTGCTGCTCGCAGCCTTGTAAGAGTGCTCCGACGTGAGAGACAGAATTTCTGGCATCATCTTAGCTGCTGATACCAGCCCCTTCTCTCACATCGGCTATCTTTCGAGAGAGCGACATATAAATGTCCGTTAATTGCTTCCTTTATCAGGTTTCGTATAGATTGAGGCCCTGTGAATCCGGATAATGTATCATTAATTCAAGTGGGGAGATTCGCGGCAAATGAATAGCCTGGCAATCAAAACCGGTCCCGAGACGCATTGCCATTGAAGGTGAAAGGGACACAAATAAAAATTACACCTTCACAAATGGCGCGACATGATGCAACGAGGCACAAAATTCCATGTAAACCAGGGTCAAAATGCCGTGAAACAAAGCGAGAACAGACACAACAAGGCAGATACCGCCTCTATTTGGTACGCCGTGCAGGCAGTTAGTTCGGCTTACTGCCCCTAATCAAACCCAGTGGCTCTGTCAAACAACAGCTTGCACTCAAAAGGAAAATAAAAAAAATTATAGACATGAACAGGAGTGACACGTGTCGCGAGGCAGTTCCTTACGCCAAAGTAGCAATTGAAGGCTATGCATGCACCGGCGCAGGAAGGTCAGGCTACCTGCATACGCAGCATCCAGTGACAGGGAGAGTCTGTGTGGTACGCACCGATGGCTGCAGTAATAGCACAGGGCAAACCGGAGTCCAATCTGATAACGGCAAGGGCGGCCGGCGACGCCGTGCGAGTTTCATTCTTATTGGAGTGGCAGCATATGCTGGATCGGGAATTGTCCCACTTGTTTAGGGCCTGTCTGGGGTCGTTCGCTTGAGAGTTTGACCACGGTAATCTAGATTGGAGTGAGAATCTGCGAAGCGGAATTAGCCGGCTTTGCGAGGACTGTACTAATCGTGTATCTGGCCTGTATTTTGTATCTCCACGGAAAAGGCAGACCCGCAGCTCAGTTTCGCCTCCGTCACGGTTCTCTGTAGGGTTGTATCGTCTGGCCCGGTTCTCGAAGGATTCGAGAAATCCATATACAGACGACTCGTCCAATGGAAAATGGTGGATGGTGGGAACACGGAGTACTAGCAGTCTCCAGTTTTATTTTTAGCCGATGATCCAGCTTGGAGCCCGAAAATAATAATGGTTAATGGTTGTGTGCTGTGACTCAATGAGATGCTTTCAATAACCCTTAATAACTGAAACTAATTCACTAACTAGTTAGTGAACCCTGAGTGGGTCACAATTCCGAGGCGAGTGCTTGCCCTTGACGTAACGTCATCAGTGCCATATTCAAGTTCAATTCAGCATCGTGAAGTCTGTTCGCTGTGGAAGATTGAGATAAATTTATTATCATTTTATCAATGAGTACTGATGTCGGGAAGACCTTGAAAGACATCATTGTTGTGGGTGGGGAGTATTCGGCCTTGTCTGTTTGAGAGAAGTTTCGCAATTAAGGAGGGGCAGCCGAGCCATTACGAACCTTGACAGCATCATTGGAATCCATGAAATGCACTTCCGGTGGGGAGTCTGGAGGTCAATTGTGTGGATGATGTGAGAACCCACTGGGTGCTTAGAAAGGAGAAGAATGTTCTCATAAAATCTCCTTGGTGACCTGTTCTTATTCAAGACCAGGTTGGACGCGACACAACCACATCAGTTGCTGTAGGCAAATGTACCAAGTTTTTTGTTTTTAAATAATAAACCCCATGAAAGATCCAATTTGTAAGAAAGGGAATCAGATGATTTGTTCCGTAACCCCACAAGCGTTGTACCTACAAGACGTCCGAAATTCAAGAATAGTCGTTGTGCGCCTACTATCTGTTCATTTCAATTCAGAAAGCGGACTCGATATGCTATTTTCTGGACGACTTACCAATCTAGTCTGCACTTTTTCCATTTCATATCTGACTTTCAGCAACATGGGCTACTAGTGACAGTGCTCATGAATCACTCGTCGCATTAAAAGTAGAATGAGAAGACCAAAGCAAGAGTTGAATGACATATGAGGGCAGTCCTTTGAAGCCATCATTCCCAGGAAAGGGAACAAAATCAAGTTCACAGAAGCATTGAGCTCATCTGGGATTTTTATTGTCAGTCAGGAAATATGTGACGTCCTTTTTCCCATTTCCCAAAGTGTCTGGCTGGCAGCCATGGCGATCCGGCTTCCGCATGCATTCATGATATCACTACAAGACAATCAACTTTCCATATGGAATATGCTCCATTTTTGAGGGTCTCGATAGGTCATCACTTGCCGCTGTGGCTTGAAATGGTACGATATTCCTATAAATATTGGACACAGATGCGAAATAGAACAGAAAGTTCTTCATCGTTCAGTGGCTAAGCAACGCGACCCTCGCATTCTGTGATGCGGTGCACTCCAAACATAAGGGCCATCTGCTCCGCGTGTATTTGACCGGTATAGGGATAAGTAACGGTGCGACTCATGATTGAACAGCCATAATAGCTGGGTGCATACTGTGAGGTTGAGGCAGTGTCAAGGACACAATTGACTTATTTGACCCAAGAACTTCACATATCCGCAACGATATTTGATAGACGATCCCTGGTTCAGATCTTTGGACAATGTCGATGGATTGAGACAACCGATAGTAAATACCTAGAAGAAGTTAGCAGTTGAGGCTAAGCCTGTTTAGTAGTAGTCCTACAAGCCATTGAATTCAGATTTGCGGTCGAACAAGTCTGTTGGTTGGGATATCGTATTGCCACTGCAGTGGGCCGAATCGGCCGATGCCAATAGTAGTAGCCTCAATTTGGGGCCAGGGACCTGGACCAGGGTCTCCTTTAGCACTATGCAAGAATAGTTGCTGTCCCGTCCCCGCCTAGCCCGGATGTTTTGTACGGCACGCAGACTACGGCGCAAGATCCCCGATCATTCGAATAGAATATGCCAAGTCAGAATGTCTCAGAACTGATCGGGGTCCGGTCCCGACAAAAGAAAAAAAAAAAAAAAAAAAAAAAAAGTGTCTTTGGCCCAGGTCACAAGTAATGTTTCTAACATCTCACCAGACGCAGGAGTTACACGCTGGTATACTGAGCGACGGGAGTCAGGCTGATGCATCAAGACAGTCAAAAGAACTATATCCCAATGTGGTGCTGATACGACCAGTGGCTGAGGTTGGGAGAGAAAGGCGGAGAGGAAAGAGGGAAAGAAACCAAACTATTGACAATCACGAGGCTTCATTAATTGATAATGAATGGAGTTGGCAGTGGAGGGAGGGCCTTTGCCCGTGCGTGCTGCATAGTCAATTGGAAGGACTCATTCGACTATCAGCAAGCCACAACACGTTGCCTGGCTGGCTGGCTGGCTGGCTGATAGGAAGGATTATCCATAACAGAGCCGGATAGCGGCATTGTTGGGATCAAGACTGAGGCGTTGGCCAAATGACACCATGCAGCATGCGCCGTGCGACCGGGGATTGGAAAGACCGAAGAAGGTTGAAGCATCGAAGACGCATCGAAGGAACAGGCTCGACGAGGCTCAGCTGAGACTGTGTCCACTCTTACAGGAAATAAAGGAGTTGCATCTTACCCCTCTATCGCCAACTGCTTGCTGGTATAGCCTTGCCTGCTCCCCCAATACCTACAAGGATGGCCGCACAGGATATGCAGCCTCGTTCTACAGGTGGCCTGTGGCAGGCGACAGGTTTATTAACTTTAGAGTTTCAGGGAAAAAAAGAAACGAGGCCGAAGACGGATTAAGGTACGGCAAGACTCACTATGCCAAAGTCAAAATGCTCAAGGTACTGTGGTTGTTACTAATGATGATGCTCTGTGTAATAAATTGTACCGTGAATGTATGAAAGCTCGTAACGAGCAACAGTATTTTTCATTGTAGGGCGGTAATACCAGTATCATCTGTTATTAACCCGCCACGGAAACCACTACGGCCCATCAAGGGAAGACCCCGGCATAGGGGGCGCAACGTTCCACTCAGTTGGAACGGCTCTCTCGGCCGCCTTCTCTTTGAACTTCAGGACATTGAAGTTAATTACTTGGGTACCCAGCCTAGATACTGCAGCTGGCCACAGCAACCGAAAACCTTTCCACATTTCCATCATGATAGATGACATGGATGGCAGGTAACAAGATATACTCTGCAGGGAATCGAATTTCTAATGTTTCGTTTAGATAAGTGAAAATTTCTCTATGACATATCGTACCACAGAATTTGATATTTTAGACGAGATCTCTTAGGGTTTTGGCAAAGGTCTATAAAAGGAGAGATGGAGGAGGACTAACAAGGAAGCTCTGGTCTGACGATATGGATCGCGGGCTATGGGATGGGACATGCTCTTCCCATCCCATAGGAAGAGTAGGGCAACCACCCGAGACATTACAGTAAGGTAACTCACCCGGGGTGTGAATTATTTAATACAAACGAGCCATGACTATTACCTGTACGATAACGAGACCCTGAATACGAGACATACTGTAGCATCGGCAAGGCGGAAACATGATCAGCCTTTGATATCTCCATTTCACTGGGTGATTCAATGACCGCTCCGTTCTTATATTTCTCAAATATCTTTAGAGATGTATCTCAGGTTTGCCCATAACATTGAGCTCCTGCGCCATTTTCTCCCCTCTGGTTGACCGACTCGACAAAGCTGTTCTGGCGCACGTCTCCGACTAGCCCTCAGTACTATGATGTCATAGTTTCACCCGGTTCTTTGCGTAAAGTAAGAATCTGACCAGTGACAAATTCTAGCGTAGTTACTGTGCTGCTCCCCCCATTAGTATTAGTAAGGATCTACGTAGTAAAATGTGCACAGATGCTTCGATTTTCGGTCATGGCTCTGAGAGGATTGCATTAATCAACTAGATCCTGCTTTTAGGTGTAAAGGGGGACTTAGGAAGGCTCTAGTCAATTACTAGACATGATGAATGGTCACTAACTCTTCCTTTGTTACTACGGCTGAAAGCGGCCACCACACCCTAAAGCCTAGTGCAGTAAAACATAAGCATAAGGGGTAGCAAGGGTCGCTTCATACTGCATCATCAGCCTGTGTGATCGTAGCAAGGAGTTCTCGGGTGCAAGATCCTGGGCGAAAGGAAACCGCAATCGAAGGCTTGGAAGCCTGTCAAGAGTGGGTCGCCGTTTGAAAACAGCCCCACGAGGCAGTGGTCTTATCCAATCGCAGTGGCTGCTTGGAATCATCCCTGTGAAGTTGGTTGCCCAGTATGACTCTTTTTCCCCCGGCCAGTTGCCGAGTTTGCCTTTCAGACAGAAAGCAGTCTGCATGGAACAGTAATTAGTAGATACTACATCAAGTTATAGTAGTACTATAGTGTTTAACTACCAAAGCTCTATGTAGACCGCACTCATTAGAAGGCTCAACTTCGGATATTAGCCATAGCTGTCCGTTACCCCTGGCGCTGCATAGGTACGCAAATAGGTATGCCTTTCACGAAGAATTATGTGCAGTGAGACTGCCTGAAATGTATGTAATGGTCAAGTACGCGCAAGCACGGAAACAATGCTGGCTACAAGCAGGTAATACTCCTCTCTTTTTTCTTTTATTTTTCCCATCATACTTTCCCGCAGTGTGGGACTTTCTTTTGGCAAGTAACAATGGAGCATCGTACCTTTTGGTTGTGAATTGATTTAGGCAGTAGGAAGTAAGTAGTTGACAGTCTGGCATGCGATAATGTTCCTTATGAACCAATGATATTGCTATGAGGTCTGCACGTGTGAACACTGAGCAGTCACCCCACCTTCAACCGCATTCAGCACCCGACTTGCAGCGCCTACTCAATAAAATTAGGTTAAAGCGCTGAACATGGAATTCGTAGTAATACGGAATCAGCACTAGTCAGCATGCTGTTCTAGCTGGCTATTGATGGTAGATAGGTAGCTTTTTCGGCCATACCTTGAATTTTTATTCCCTTCCTCTATCTCTTGCAATTAGAAAAAAAAAAAAAAAGGAATTTATTTCAGGTATCAGGGGAGCTGAAGAAGAGTCTATTTCCTACTAAAGGGATATGTGCGACTGACATACTAATACGTGCGTGGGCAGTCAAGCAATTCTGAGTAGTCACTAAACATACGTTTAAAGTAGTAAATAGCCATCATGATGACTTTGGCAGCTGTCAACTAATTTGACTGAATCCATCTCCTCCTTCACCGATTCCCGTTTGATGCGCCATTTTTCGCTCCGTAGACTAAGTCATACATAGCCAGCTTGACTGGATTCCATATCTCAACTTGGGACGGTGGTTATTGCCTGATCCATAGGCATTTAGTTCGGAACCAAACGCAGGGAAGAGGAAGCGGTCAAAATCATCTATGCACGCGAGACGGCGATAACCTAAAGCATGGGTCATCCTTCAGCTTCCCCTCTTTCTGATCAGCAGCATCAGCGGCTGCAAAAGGGAGGGTCTTGGATTTCAATACAGCCCACTAACTGCCTATTGTATGTGCATGCATACGAAATGCACCATGATGGTATGGATATCTTCCAAGCACGCACTGCACTTACTCAGCTACCTAATCGGACGCTACTATAGTAACGTTACAATCTTTCCTTATCAAGAAAGTTGAGCGCTCTTTCGCGGCGCTATCTTTGCATGAATGGGATAGCCTATGAATTCTGCTCATTATCAAGGGCGCATACCACCTTGCGTCGTCAGCTGGAAAGCGTTCGTTTGAAACCGATTGGGTGTCCCGTGATCACAAAGGAATATTTCCGCCACAGCCGCGATACATTGCAATCTAGGACGGATCGGTCGGAGCAAGATCGGGGTTTGATATCGTGGCTCTCAAAATGATTACCTGCTCGAAACCCACACCCTCCTCCTGTAGGAGTCAAGAGCGTTGACACCCTGCCACCGCACATGGTCATTTGCATCACCATAGCCTCCATCATTGGAGGGATAAATTTCCTAGTTCAGGAAAGGCTAGGTAATCCGCGGACGGCCCGGCCGATACGCTTGTGGTTGCAAGGTAGCTCACGATAGCCTATTTGATCGCAATAGATATGAAGAAGCCCTCATCTGCTTCACTATCGACAGTGAATGCCCAGGCTGAGAGTTTGGACCTCCATGTTGAGTATTATCCTGGTAGATGTGAATTCCCAAAATACATGACAGTATCAGTCGCTAGCATCTAGCCAGTGTGTCTCTACTGATGCCAAGTAGATGATCCTTTGTGGCCGACACGGAATGTTCTGAGACGAGCGGGGAAATGCTTTTTTAGATTCAAAGAGTCGTGGTCAGAACGCGAGCCCACCATTCAATGGCAGGGCCAGGGATAGATTGAGTGTAAAAAACTTGAATTGGCTGATGGTTAGATGATAGGACGACGATAGCAGCATCGCCAACTCAGCAAAATGGCTCAGCTTTGTGCGGGGTTGGGAAAACGCCCCGCAGCTTACTATTCACGGTTGCCTTCCATCAAGAATGAGCAAACGGGCTACTGCGAAATTGGCAGTCTCATTACCACCATCTCATCCTGGCCAAGGATTTTAAGTAGTCCATTAACATGTAGGGGGGCCATGCAGTGTCCATTCAATACCTTGGTAGGCAGGTGGTACATAAGTGCCTGTAGTTTGATCTGCTAGTGCCTGTTAGAGTCTACTACTTCGCCTAAGTCATTGAAATTCGAGCGACCGGAGCTGGAGCCACGGAGGACCCAAGTCCATGGTGTCATAGGGCAGATACTTGAGAAAGAAGAAATGGATTCGAAATGTAAGATCCACATTGAGTGAATTCTGTTTGGATGGACCCGTGATATTATTACCCCGTTCACGGCCGTTACCATAAGCTGCCTATTGTCTTTGTCCTCTCTATCCGCTCGAGAGAAATAGAGAAGCTCTTTGACCGCTTCTTCAAACTCCTCCTGCTGCTGCTGCTGCCGCCGCCGCCTTGGTACTACCTTGGGTATCAAGGTGTCGTAGTCCAGAAGCGTGCGCCATGAGGAACTCCAAGCATTGCCCTACTAGGTGCATGGGCGCGCTACCAATGGCCAATGACTTCAGACAGCTTGGCGAATGTGCTGAAGAATTTCGCCCAGAATACATGCACCACGAGCTCGAAAGCATCCATGTGTATGGAGCACACCGTAAACAAGGAAGAAAACGTTGATTTTCTTCTGTGCCGATTTATATTCCCGTCAGGTTACATGCTTCGAAGCATCATTGATACCTTCCAATCTCTTACCGTGGGATGGAGCCGTGGCAGTCCTAGGCAACTTCATCCATCCCGTGCTGCGTTTCCACTTTCCGGCCCCTTCCCCCTTTCCGCACCGCCCCGACTGGTTTCACTGCCACTCTTGCCTCAGCCTCAGCTTTGCAAACACGCGTGTAATATTACTACGACGGTACTAGCCGCGTTTCTCCCCCGCGTTGAATGAGGACAGGGCTGGGATGACTCAATCGAAAATCTTCTTGCTCTTTAATTTACCGACAGATTACCGCCCCTCCTTCTCCCTCTTGCGCTTGCATTCTTGTACCAACTACGAACCTAGAAAATGCAAGTGAACCACTCACAAGCTCCACAGTAATGTCGAGTAAGGATAAAGCGGCACCAGCAATCATACATTGCCCAACTCCCTTATCTTCCTTTTCTCCGTAATTTTCTTTTCTTTTCTTTTCTTTTTTGTTGGTTTTTTTCCGCCCCCCTTTTCCTCGCGATACCTAGAGGGAAAGAAACATGATTGCATCTCAAGGGAAATTAAAGGGCACTATGACGAAACGGGACAAGACAACTATTGCCAGCAAAAAATAGTATTTAAGTTTTAGGCGGTCTGCACATCCCTAGTCTGAATGAATCAGGTGACAATCCCCCGATTGTCGGAAGAGCCCAATTCTTCTCACGGTCGTACATGCAACTAGCGTCCTGGGGGAGGGGGCCTTGCTATTGCATGCAGTCTCTACAGTAGTCCCGTCGTATTTTCTGGCTTTTTGGAAAATTCGGGTGACAGGGATAAGGCAGGTTGGCATCAAAACCCAGAAACGGGAAACGAAGGGAGACCCCAGCGGGCGGGAATCCAAGATCCACATATCTCCCCATAGGGACCGCCGTGCCGGTGCCTCAAGAAGGATCTGTAACATCAATAATGATGATAACACGGTAATAGTGTTTGCGGATCGACAGTCAGGCATGCTTCGGATTCTCCTGCTCCCGCGTAGTGATGGCAGATACGTGGATAACTCCGTACTCCGTACCGAGTATCTGTGTATGCAGGACGGATTATCCGTGGGGAAGCTAACCTTCTTGCCTGAGAAAGAGCTCGTTACAACTAGCTATGGGATGAGATTGAAGAGGGGATTGTATCCACCGACCTTCCATAGCAACTAACGTTCTCTGTTCGCCTTCCCCTTTTTTTTTTCTTTCCCTTTTCTGCCTTGTCCAAACGATTCCCCCCCCAATCCGCCGCCTCCCGAAAAAGGTGAAACAACATACCTATCAGCTTGCCTGCCCCCACGATTGACAGTGATACCATCGACAAGGAGATGATCATCCAATAGATCATGTCCGTTCACTGTGCCACCGCCTACGATCTCCAAGAGGATGATTTACTGTAGGAAGTGGAGCGAACAGCTCTTGAGCATCTTTACCGATTGCGTTGAAGAGCAGAATCCTCGTGACTACATACTATATGGATTCCTCCGTAACAAAATGTTGGATTAGACGCTATGATGCCCAGATAGTAAGGACGTGGATAAATGCAGGGAGATCGAACGTTGGGAGAACTGGGAAGGGAAAGGAAAACAGAAAAGGATATTATTGGAAGAATAAAATAAATAAATAAAAAAATAAAAGAAAAGAAAAGAATGAAAGAAAGAAAAGGAAAAGGAAACGGGAAAAGAAACAGAAAAGGGCAGCAGTTATTTCCCAATATCATCCCTGAATGCCAATCAGCCTTCGTAGAAGGGCAGAAGAAAGGACAGAGGGTAGATTGGAGGAGCCTCATAGGATCTCATGATCGCGGCTAGTCTCATTATCGCTTGGGCTGCCGTTGCTATGCTTCGTGGAGTCGTGGACAGCTCACCCGTTTAACAGACTTTGATCTTGGAGCAGGTGCCCAGCAATGACGGCCCAGTTTGATTAGACTACCTTATTGGCATACCTGAACTAAAGGTTAATAATACTCTCTATCCCTTTCCTAGCCCTTAGCCAACAGTATATAGGACTTGGAATTTCTTCCTTTTGGCTACTTCATTGCTGCTATCACCAAGTTGTACTCCTGGGTTTGCTTGACAGGAAAAATTTCCTTGACAAGACGTTGCGCATTTTTCACAGGGGCTAGACGCATATCAAGAACGCAACAAAAAAAAAACGCCTCTGTTATCATCACTGCCGCCCACTACCATCATCATTATCCTGATCTTATATCATCATTACCTGAGCGTTTTCATTGGTACCAGAGAACCGGAGCCCGCGTTTTTTTCAAGACCTTCCTAAGACATCCAGGACTTGGCTTCCCAGATTATTGTTGCGGTACGGGTCCCGCAGGTAGGCTAGAAGAGGAAGGAAAAAGAACAGTGTTCCCTACTACTCCGTATCCGAATACCGATTACCATCTTTGGGCTTGGTCTGACGTGGGGTGGGAGACGGTCCTAACTTGTGGTTACATGACGAGGGGCAGACGCGTGGGAGTTTGTAACCAAGAAATTCCCAGTTGAAAATACAAAAATACGTACCTTACCAAACCACAGGTACGGAGTACGTCAGTAAGTACCCACTCCAGCTTTCTTTCAATTGAAACATCCATCGGTTTCTTCGAAATCGACTTCCAAAATCCTTCCCTCCGAACTTCTCCCTTGTCTTGTCTGTACGACACCGCACTCGCCTGGATGGGAGACTCTTAAGAGGGCGAACACCAAGACTTCCCCCCTCTCCCCAGCTTTTTGTTGACACTCTTTACTCCAGACATTTTCGCTCCCTCGACTTCCGCAAGTGGAGATCCCAATTTCTCTCTCGGGCGAAGGACAACGCTGGCACTGTTTCCTCCGTCGCATGATCAACTCTCTTACTCACACATCCTGGCGCCTTTTGCTGCAGGTCCTCTACTACACTCCACGTAACCGTGCAGCAAACTGGAAAAGCTACATATCGGACCACACTAGACAATCGCGACCCTCAGGATTACTCTTGTCGGTCCAATCTCCGATTGCTCAAATTATCACCCTTCCCCTTTGGACCACCTGCATCACTGCGTTGGCAGGCAATCCTGCATTTGCTCTCCCGATCCTCGTCGCCGATTTTCCCTTCTTGCGCAGCCTTTCTCTAGTCTCCGGACGGCGAGTGACGCCAATCGACGCGAAGGCCGAATTTCCTTGCTCAATTCCAACAATAATATCTTTTTTTTTTCTTTACCCTTTCCACACACCCACCCACACACACACACCCTTTGGCGTCTGTAGAAGCTACGTTCGGAGGGGCTCTGCTGACAGCTAAGCACATGCGCGGCGCATACGGATATTGACTTGCATAATTTCGCTCACCAATTTCTGTTCCCATTACCTTTCGATACTCGCCTTTGGGGGTTCCTCGGTCCTCCTGCCTCCCACAGGAAAAGAACCTCAACCCACCGGCACCAACTACGGCCAATTGGTTCGAGCTCCACACGTCCTCGCATATTTGCTGCAGAGGGACAGCTTTCCCCGCGTATTAGGAGATCCGCCAACCAAGGAGGGGTAAAATTAGGGCACCAGAATAGGATACAACGCGGGCAAATCAGATCATATCAGGAAAACCTGACGAAAATCGGTTCCGGAAAAGAAAAAAGAGACCAAGGCTGAGGGTGCCAAGTCATTCATCATTTTTGGCTTTACTTGGGTTGACGGCAAGACAAGCGATCAAAGAGCCTTTCCCCCCACCCACGCAGTGCCACTGTTACACGAAGCCAGTATCTGTCTCAGTTGTTATCAGGAACCCGGATCCCGTACTCTCGCGAGCGCTCTCCGGCAGGGCTCTCCGCATTGCATCAGAGGCAGGCCAAGATGCAGATATCAAAGACAGAGCAATCCCGCTAAGCAAGTGGCTTTTGCATCGCTCAGCCAGACACGTTCCCCTTTTCGGCTCGTATTGCATTCTTGCTATAGGCCGCCATATCAGGGTCAACACGGCCGCCTAGTTACTGCACGTCGCTGTTCATTCGTCCCCTGAAGAGTCCAGGTGACTCCAGCTTTGGCACGGTTCACGACAGGTCTACAGTCTCACGTTTTGCAGCCGGGTGGTACGTCTGGCAGGTATCCGCAATGGCTTACGCCGCTGCTTCGTCGCCTTCAACCATAAATGGCGACACCCAAGCAAGTTTAAAACTTACTGGCTCACTCCCGAAACCTCCAAAACTACATAATGTCAACACATCTGTTCCCCCCGCCCCCAATCCCTCCTCCGCTCCGCCCTGTGCCTCTCTTTACTCATATACACCTAACTCATTACGTCCTTCATACACCTTCTCAAATGCTTCGAGCCCTTCCGGCACCCCTCTACAATCGGCTACTGACGCGCTCCGTGGTCGAATACCCTCATTCCCTCTGATACCCCCAGCCCATCTTGAGCTTGGAGATTCAATCATGGCTGTTCCTGGGAGTGCTAGTGCTTCCGGGTCGGGGGATGCGGCAACTCAAACGACAAACAAAGGCCCAGGATTGATGCGCAGAATCTCCCGAGGAGCAGCCAACAAGCTCACTCGGAGGCGGCAATCCGCGACCCAAAATGATAAGCGGGACCGTAGCTCCGGTCCCGTTATCATGCGCAGACGCAGTGACAGCAAAACTGGACAAAATAGCTGGGAAAGTGCGCTTGAGTCCAGTAATGAAGAAGACAGCAATGATGCTCTGGACTCTCTGGGAGTTTGGTGTGGCTCTGAGGCTTCTAGCTTGCAGAACGAGATGTTTATTCCCCCTACTCGCACGGTTAGTGCAGTTGCACCGAAAGTTGATGCAATGATTCAGCGCGGCGTAATCTTCACGAAAATCACCAAGAAACGACGGAAGCAAGTGCGCTTCTTTCTCGATCTCGACGCTGGCAAAGTTTACTGGGATCTTTCGAATCCGACGAAAAGGTTTTATGTCGATGACATTAAGGAGATTCGCGTGGGTGTCGATGCGCGCAATTATCGTGAGGAACATCAGGTTTCACAGGATTTCGAAAGTAGATGGATCACCGTTGTCATCGCCGACGCAGAACGATCGAAGGGACGATCTGTCAAGACACTGCACCTGATTGCGCCGAGTGATTATACCCTTGAGCTTTGGACGACAACCCTGGAACACATCTCACGCTATAGAATTGGTCTTATGGCTGGCCTAGCTGGTTCTGGCCAGAGTGAGGCGGTCTTGAAAGCCCACTGGCAGCGTGAGATGACCAGATTATATCCAAAGGGTTTAAAGCTCGGCGAGCTCGAGAGCTTGGATTTCGAGGCGGTTGAGAGTGTATGCCGCAGCTTGCACATCAATTGCTCCAAGAATATGCTCCGCGCCCAATTCTCTAAGGCGGACAATAACAACAAGGGCAAGTTATATTTCTCCGAGTTCAGTGATTTTGTTGCTCGTTTGAAGGAGCGGAAAGATGTCAAAGCTATCTTCAAAGAGCGTGTTGCAAGTTCTGAAGGCTTTACTTTGGAAGAATTCCTAGCATTCCTTCGTGACGTGCAGAACGAAGATGTCGAGTCTGACCGAAGCTACTGGGTGTCTATTTTTGATCGGCTTGTGCGCAAATCAAGGCCCCGTGCACCCAGTCTTCCAGAGCATCCGGACGGAAGACCCACTGGAGTTCCGCGTCTGGGTCTTGATGCTTTCACCTCGTTTCTATCTTCTTCTTGGAATGGGGTCTATGCCTCCCGCGCCCCCCAGTCCAGGTTTGATCGTCCTTTGAACGAATACTTCATCTCCAGCTCGCACAATACGTACCTCCTAGGTCGCCAGGTAGCTGGTGCGTCCAGCACCGAGGCATACATCAGCGCTTTGTCCCAAGGGTGTCGTTGTGTGGAGATCGATTGCTGGGACGGAGCTGATGGCCGACCCATTGTCTCTCACGGAAGGACCATGACTACCAGCGTCCTCTTCGCCGACTGCATCACTGTCATCAACAGATACGCATTCATCAGCACAGACTTTCCGCTTATCCTCTCTCTCGAAGTTCACTGCAATCCCGAGCAACAACTAGCCATGGTGAGAATCATGAAGGAGACCTTCAAAGACCAATTAGTCTTGGAACCCCTTCTTACAAATACGTTCGTCCTTCCGTCGCCCGAGGATTTGAAGCGTCGCATCCTTGTGAAAGTCAAAACTTGCGATGAAACAGAAGGTGGCATGCGACAAGAGTCTACGGGTTCCTCGATCAGCGTCGGTCGAAAGCGCAGCTCAAGCTCCCCATTTATGCACCCGACGGTGCCTGAGTACCCTCCAGTTTCCAACCTTGTACCTCTTGCTGGGCCTTCCACGGCTGGCCAGGATGGTATCGATACATTCCTTTCCCAGGATAGACGGTCCTTCACGACCACCAGCATAAGCAGCGCCACGGAAGACAGTGATGGCGCATTGACGTCCATGAAAAGGGAACGGAAACGACGCCAGAAGAGCAAGATAACCAAGCCATTGTCGGACTTGGGAGTGTATACTCGAGGCTACAAATGGCATAGCTTCACGTCCCCGGAAAGCCAGCGGTATAACCACGTGTACTCGTTCGCAGAGCGTTCTTTCGAGAGTATCTGCCGCGATGCAGATAACAAAGCTGTTTTCGAGAAGCACAATCGAAAGTATCTGACAAGGGTCTATCCATCTGGCTTCCGTCTGAGGTCCTCTAACTTCGATCCCCTCAAATTCTGGCGTCGCGGAGTGCAGATGGCCGCTTTGAACTGGCAAACCTACGATGTTGGAATGCAGTTGAACCAAGCCATGTATGCCGCCGGGACTGATCGGACAGGCTACGTACTTAAGCCCGAGTCTCTTCGCACAGTGACCACTGGCGAAGATAGAAGAAAGAGCACGGAGCGGAAATGCGTTCGGTTTACGATCGAAGTCGTCTCTGCTCAGCAACTACCGCGCCCTCGCAGCCTTGGACCGGACGATAATATCAATCCGTACGTGGAGGTTGAGATATTTAGTGCCGATGATCGAGGTCAGAGCTTCGTATTTGGGGAAGGTGGCCTGAACACTTCGGCGCGCAGTGGCGTGTCAGGCATTGGCTATCCGCACCGTCGGCGCACGAAAATCGAGCAGAGCAATGGGTACAGCCCCATCTTCAATGATTGCTTCAAGTTTGCGCTGGACACGAAGTATCCCGACCTTGTGTTTGTCCGTTGGACGGTCTGGAGCTCGCTGGACGGCCGCAGTGCAGGGAACAACAGCAGTGTCCAGTTGGCCACCTTTACTGCCAAACTTACCAGCCTTTCTCAAGGATACCGCTATCTGCCGTTGTATGATGCAGGCGGCGACCAATATCTCTTTTCAACTCTGTTCTGCAAGATTACTAAGGATGGTATCACTCCCGCCTACTTTGGACGAATCGATCCCGATGACCTTCGCGCTGAGCGATTGGGTCTTCTCCGTCAAATCGGTCAAACCGTGTTCAAGCGCTCGTCATCCACGGAGCGGGAGAAGGACTCTTTCTCCGACAAGGGTAGTGAGATCCCGATGAGCTCAGAGGACAACCATTCTCCTACGTCTCCGACTCTGACGCCAACAGTGTCAGCGGCATCTACTTCTTCGCTGCCTCCTTAGCACCCTCCCCAGGGGATTTCGGCACAGTGTGAGGTCATTTCCACTCTTTCTAGTCTTCGCTGTGCCCCTTAGGGGCTTGTCTACATCTCCTTTTGCTATCACGCTGTCATATTCTGTTTCCATTCATGTGCAAGTATGGGATTGGCGTTCTGTCAGCTTTGGCTGCCTCTTTTTGCATTTTCTTTTTATCCTTTCCTGATGTCTTATGGGAGCCTGAGGCGCATCACGGTCGCAAAACGGAAGCCACAGGCGGGCTCACATGGAAAGCATGATCTCACATCTTCGGATTTTACCTTTTGTTAACTATCTGGGGCGACGCATGGAAGTCCCGAGAAGGCGGGTTCTTGGTGTTATTTACTACTTGTGTTCTAGCTCTTGTGTGTGTGTGCGTGTCTGTATGTCTGTGTTGGCATTTGAGTGCCTTGATTTATCCGCGATACCCTTTTAATCTTGACGTTTTTGTGTTGCTCTTATGCGTTGCATGGCTGTGTGATTATCATTGCAGACCCACTTTCCATTCTCTCTACTGTTTTGCTTGCATGTCCATTTAACTCAGCATCTGTCTCGGGGTTTTTCTTTGGGTCCGATGTACCATTTCAGAGATCATTTGTCGTTGCATCGGGGTGGTATATTCAGGGAAGAGGGAGTCACCGAGGAAACGGTTGCATCATTCGGCATCACTGGCGGGGGATCAATGCATTATGAAGCGAGGTTTAAAGGCCTCTTGAGGAAGCTGGCTATCATGGTTTGGTCCACTGTCGCTAGAGTATCCGGAAGAGATCCTAGCCCATGACAGGTCTGTTGCTTACATTTTTGTACTTTTGTGTGTTAATATGAATTCGCGGCTGGGACGCTTTTTGCTTCGATTCCGGGCCTTTACCCAAGTTTGGCTTATATCCTTCAACTGTTCCTTCTTGTCTGCAGTATGCGTAAGATTCACTCCTTTAACAGTAGAGGCATTATGGCTTGCTTAATGACCATATATGACCTCCAGCGCTACTGGATGCGACAGTCTCTTGACTGGCAGCCACAATGGTCAGCTGAATAATTTGAAGCCCGCGAAAAACTCCTTGAATAGCTGCCAGTCATGCCGTATAGTAATTCTTTATTTCCTCTCCAGTCTCTCGCATACTCGGCCAACCTGCCCCAGTGCGGGCCACCTGCCTCCCACCGCCCGCGGTAAAGGCAACGTGACGACTTCCGCCTCCGCGGATGGCCATCCCAAGCCTAACTATACACCCCAAACCCATTCATTCTCTTTCATTCATTCTTCCTTAATCTCTCCTTTTAACCGTCGCAATGGATCCTTTTTCTGCAGAGGGTGGTATGTTTTGTCCATTGAGCAAACACACACATACAATCCCCCCTTATGACCTCAAAGCGCTAACTTGCCTCATCCCCCCAATAACAGAGCTAATCAACATCCACAATGCCTTTCACCAAGGCCAATACCAAGCCGTAATCGAATTCGACACCTCCGCTCTATCCCCCGAGAACCAACTCCCTGCCCGTGTCCTCCAGCTTCGCGCCAAGATCGCCCTAGGCCAATCAGATGAAGTTCTCGCCGATGTCGAAGGCGAGGAAGAGACCCCCGATCTAGCGGCCGTGAAAGCGCTGGCCCAGCAGTCGACTGGAGATGCCGAATCGGCGTTGAAGCTGGCTCAGGACCTTGCGGAGAATTACCCCGACAATGCTACTGTACAGGTTCTGTGCGGGACGTTGCTGCAGGCTCAGGGACAAAGTGAGGATGCGTTGGCTTTATTGACCAAGCATCAGGGGAACCTCGAGGCGTGAGTTTTAGCCGTCAATTTGCCATGTGCACTGTCTGTATAATGGGTGGAACTCAGGAAGCTAATGGACAATGATATAGTGTGGCCTTGATCGTCCAGATTCATCTTCAGCAGAACCGCTCTGATCTCGCCTTGAAGGAAGTCCAGGCTGCAAAGCGCTGGGCGCAGGATTCCCTCTTGGTTAACTTGGCTGAGTCGTGGGTGGGAATGAGAGTGGTATGTGTCACACCCTGCTGCAGCCTCCTTGCTGTTTGTTCGAGGGTAAGCGATGAAACTAATATGCTGTTGCTTCGGCTTTTAGGGCGGCGAGAAATACCAGGCTGCATTCTACGTCTACGAGGAATTGGCTTCCGCTCCTAGCAGCTCCGCGCCCCTCTCTATCGTTGGTCAGGCCGTGGCAGAACTCCATCTCGGTCGGTTGCCTGAGGCCGAGGCCGCCTTGACTGCAGCTCTGCAGCAGTATCCCGACGAGGCGGAACTGATTGCGAACACTGTTGTGCTGAACGTCTTGGCTGGCAAGCCCTCGGAAGAGTTGGAGCAGTACGTTCACCCTCCTACCCCTAAACCCATCGATCTGCGGACGAATGTGTAGCTAACGCATGCATTGCACTTACTATAGGCGCCTCGAACAGATCAACCCCGCGCACCCCCTGCTCTCCGATCTTCAAGCAAAGAGTGAACTGTTCGATACCGCGGCTGCGAAGTATGCTCCCAGAGTGTCGGCTTAATCTAGGATATCCGTTGTTTACTTTTGTGCTGCTTGCATTGTTTTTGTCTCCTGATCTCCATCTTGTACCCCTCTTCTTGCTCCCTGGGCGTGATATTGTTTCCGATTATGAATTGATACGACGGCGTAGCTATGTGTAAGCTAGTTATTGTCCAGCGAATGCTTCCTGCCTTATCCTATTTTGCCCCGTCTAGTCTGCACTTGCCCGTTTTCTGTGTATAACGAGGGACCAAGAATCTACCAGTATCAGCAGACAGGCTGATAGATTATATTAGTTGTACGTTATTTGGTGTACCTTCCCCAATTTGGGCCAGGGATTACAGACTTGTTACCTGAACCTTCACAGGAAAAGCGACCGAAAGCCAGAGAACATGGCTAGCAACGGGACCCTTCAGTCTGCATTGTACAATAAATGTGTAGTTGTCACCTACTCGACAGCTGACACTACTAATCAATCTCACAGCCGAGCACCTAACCAATTAATGATTGCCTGGGTCTGCTGAGTATCATAGCCAACTATATCTGCAGCGAAGACAGCCGAGTCATGGGTTTCGTCTTGTGCCACAACATAAACAGTATTGGGTACGACTTTCTGTTTATAGTGGCAAAAGGTCAGTTTGTGCAATGTAACTAGGGGTAAAATACCAGCAAGATGCAGTCAACCAAGAGAGGGGGGAAGGTGGAGGGGTACGAGAAGTGACGAACGAACCTTGAATCTCTCCACAAACTCATTGATTGGAGAGAGTAAAATCTCATCTCTCCCGGCAGTCATTAGGAAATCTTCTGCTTTTAATCCCTCCCACCAATCCATGGGAGCTCGAGCTGGCTCACTCCAAGGGTCACCTTCCTTACCCGCCAGGTACTGATTAGACCAACGGTCGAGAATCTCCTTAGAGAGGGCATCCTTGTAAGCGTTTTCCCGGAAACTATGGCCGTCCATCTTGTAACTGATCCACGGTGCGCAGCCAAATACACCTGCCAAGGGTTGGGAGATACTGAGAGGCTCGATCTCAGGGTGTGGATGGGTGAGGTGCAAAAGCACAGCTAGAGAGAGGTTTCCACCAGCGGAATCACCACCCAGGAAGATGTTGGCTGGGGAGCGGCCTGTCTCGGTGAGGATGTAGCGGAGGGCTTCAACAGACTGGCGAAGTTGAACGGGATAAACAGCGTGCGGCATAAGAGAGTAGCTGAGAAAGAAGATAGCAAGATCGTCATGGCCAGCTTCGTTCAGGCGGTTAAGTATATGTGCTAGTAGCTGGTAATGATGGGGACGACCAAACAGAAAGAATCCGCCTCCTGGACAGCTGGGTTAGTATGGTACAATTCGAGAATCAACTTGATCAAGGGGGGTAAAATGGGAGACAGGAACGACTCACCATGATAGTAGACAATGACATTTTTGGCATTTCTGTTGCCAATCCAGTGACCTTTAGCGCCGTGGTTGAGAGGCACAGTCTGCGGCTGGAGACCTCGGCTGGCCATGAACTGTCTGTATACTTCATCGGTAGGGGTGTCCTGGAGCCTGGGATGGAGGTTAGCAGGCAGTGTCCGGTCGTAAGGAGAATTAGAACGCACTGCAATTGTCTCTCTGTGAAGGTGACACAAACTTTGCGCGTTACAGCGTTGAGCACATGGACCTTGTACTGCTTGGCGCCATCCTTGCCTCGAAAGGCAGCTGTAATGGAAACAGAAAGGAGAGTCTTATAGACAATCAATCTGTTCCATGCCTCCTGCACCTTCTCCCAAAAGGTTAGAGGTTGCTTCCAGGACGACATGGTGCGAGAAAGTGGTATGTGAGAGGAGAGGAGAGGATGTGGAGAGGAATTGAAGGTTTAAAAGTGAGGGTCGATACCCCCGCTTTCGAGGTGCTGCCGGCTGAAAGTGGTAGGCAAACATAGTATATCCGGCAATTGATTGACTGTCCAGAGCAAGGGGCAGGTGGAGTGCATATGCACCGATAGGAAGAATGGAGCAGCTCTTCCACTGTGCTTAAGCCAGCCCCCGCAGCTGAAGAGATGACCTCGGCTCGGAACTACTAGTTCAGAAGTATGTGATATTTCCCTCTAACGCATTATAGCTTAGATATAGACACATTCTAGTTTCCATTCACCATGTCCTCCTTGCCCGTCAGATCACAGAATGCCTTATATGTGGTAAACACATCCTCCTCTCCACTGCCCGTACTTTCGACGATACACTCGGCGTTGGCTCCCACAAAGAATACATAGCCTTCCTTCACTTCCTCAGTCTTGTGGCCGACCGTAATCTTCCCAGTTCCGCCTGTGCATATCAGGATGCTGGGACCCACCAGTGCGTCGAAAGTTGCTTTGGCCCCAGCCCTCTTCAGATCCGTCTTGACCACACTAAACTCTTCAATCGGAGGGTCGTAGAGAAGAGACGATGAACCACTTGAGTAGGCGGAGGCATTGAGAACGGCATATGGATAGTCGGTCGGCTCCAGCTTTTGCTCTTCAATTGGCGCATAGGAGTATGTCAGCATTTCGGTGAGTGTATCAACGTCCTTGAACTTGGGAGTGAAGCCCGCCCGCACAACGTTATCAGACGACGCCATGCATTCGATAATGTCTCCAGAGATGTATGCATGGATGTCATCAGCCTTCAAGAACATGGCTTCACCTGGTGCCAGCTTGACAAAATTCAGGAAGAAGAACACGAATAGCCCGATGTCGTTAGGGAATTGTCCGTTAAGTCGAGCGATAATGGCAGCCAATTCGGCAGGGTTGCTCGGATTCGTCTCCGGAGTGCTGGTAGAAGTAGCAAATGTATCAGGAGAATCCTGAGCCGCAGAGATCAGCTTCTGGGTGGCAGCCTCAATGCTTTCCGGTGATGACTTCATTAGCGATGTGAATAGGGAGCGTAACGCGTCCTTGTTTCTTGCCATTTTGTCAGAATCCTGCGAGTCTTCAGATCCCTTGACAACACTCTCGAATTGATTCACTGCTTGCGTGCCGACTAACTCGCGGAGAGGGGCGACTGCGTTAAGGAAGTGAACGATTTCGGCCAGCGGTCGGAAGCCGCACAGTCCTTCGAACGGGGTGATCGCAATTGTCATTTCGGGTTTGTGATTATCATCTATAAAGCGATGATCAGAGTTGCGATTGTTATCAGATAGAATTATATAGGTTACCTGGATAGTTTCGGGCGTCCCGGGCATGAAGCTTTTCAGCCAGTTTCTTATTCGGATGGGCTTGGATACTGAGAGCCTTTTGAACAGAAAGAACCTTGAAAAGGAAAGGCAATTTCCCTCCATATCGCTCGCTCACTTCCTTGGAGATCAATGCCTGGTTATCCTGGACCATATCGAGGAGGGTTCGCTGGGTTTCGACATCTTTGGAGGGAAGGGAAGGATGGGTGCCCATCCACAACTATACGTCACCGGGTCAGTTTACCGCCATGAGAACATCAAGAATTCAGGGAGCGAACCTCTGCATACGGCTTCTCAGGTTCTATGGAGAAATCGGAGCCTGCAGTAATGGCGGCATACTTTGCGGCAGCAGACTCATGACCAATCTTGCCTAGACCAGCTTCAGCAAACGCAACGGGCGGACCAATCCAGGATGCGGGGATGTCCTACCCCAGTCATAGCTGTTGACACCTGAGGATAAAGAAGACGGACTATTAGTGACATTATTCTCTAATTTCGAGTTGAAGGCTCGGGGGAATGAATACTCACCACACTGAAGGCGAAGCAACGGTACCTGCATATTGCTGAGGGGGCTAATAAGCTAAGTACTGTATTGGTGGTGAAGGGGAAAGTAGAGAGGATAGACAGGAGGAAAGAGCGAACTAGTGAATGAATGGCGGGGGAGAGGAACAACGGCAGCTCAAGTGGAATACTACTCAATAAATCCACTCGCTCACTTGAAACTTGTTCTATCTGTCACAGCAGAGCAGAGAAGGGAAAAAGAGACAGAACTCAGAGACACAACACTGGGTTTTTGAGTCCTTGAGCGACCAAATAATTCTTGCTTTCGTTCCCCCGGTGTCTCAGAGGGTGAGCCCCTCCATCCCGCCCAACTCGTTTATCGACCATTAATTATCATTATCATTACTACCCCATTCCCGATTGGGTGTGCCGCATCCGTTACGTGAAGCGGAATGGAATCTGCCAATCAGAGAGTCTCCTGGGGCGCAAAGCGCTTACCGGCTAGCCGCGAAGGGAAGCTCTCCGCCCAAGGAACAGCTTCGCAGTCGGACGCTCAGCATGACGGGGTCCCTGAAGCTCAGGTTCCCGTGTCTCCTCCGTCCCAATCAGTCGGGCCCAACAGGCTTTCCACCCCGGACAATCCGTTTTCTGCAAAGCCTCAGAGTGCCTTTGCTGTTCGTCCCCACAACCTCAGACAAGGTGCTGCCCGTGGTACTCGAAGCTCTGCCCGGCAGGCTATCCTTTCCGCCTTCGAATGGGAGGCTCTAATTATCGAGAAATCTAGAGACTCCGCGCCCGTTGCAACCTCGGCTAAAACCAGGAACAGTCAACCAAGGGCTACTACGACTGCTGCTGCTGCTACTGCTACTGCTGCTACAGCTTGGGATCTAAGCTCACCTTCCAAGAAGATCAAGAACATGTCCCGGAATCGGCCAAGAGGTCCTCCAGTCCCCAGGGACAACGGACTGGCAGCCAATGAGGAGACTGACATGTGGAACAAGATCCTCCAGGACCTGCGCAAGGCGAAGGAGAAGAATGACAAGCAGAAGGCGCTGGCGGAGCAAATCGCCGCCTTGAACGAGAAAATTGGTAAAGAGGGTGGAAGTAAGTCTTATATAACACTTTCTTTCTGATCCGCCTCACCCACATACTGTATGCCCTGCACAAATTGAACATAGCCCCGAATCGCTGAATGTGTTGTGACACTGGGGCTTTCCTTTCTTCGTTCCGTTCTACAGTTTGCATGAGACCTTCTAGCTATCCTGTCCTGACTGTCAGGCTGATGTTTCAACCCGTTTACCTTATCTTGCATTCTTAACATCTTGTCATTGTTTGCCTTTGTTCATCTCATGGCTTTTACTTGCTCTTGAGATCATGGATGCTAACCAACGAAACAGAACCTTCGCTCAGCGAGCATGATCAGCTTGATAGTCTATATCGACAAATGTCTAAGCTGTGCGACGAGGAGAGAGCCATTCTCCAGGATGAGCCTAGCGATGTTATCAAGAACTTGGGTCTCCTGACCGCGCTTCGACAGGCCTCCGAAGCGGAGGCCCCTCAAAATCGCGCTGCTACATTTTCCAAGTCGCGGAAGAAGCGAAATGAATTGGATGGGTCAGCGACTGATTCGCCTGGGCCCTCCACTACTGCCTTGCCAGACAAGGTTGGTCGCACGAAAGGCGGCGTTCAGCGTAGCACCAGTGTTTCCAGCACTCAGGTCCGTGACAGCCGAGACATCCGCGACAGCGGTGTGTATGTCAAAGTAGAAGAAGGCACGGAGGGTACCAAGGGTACCCTTGCAGAGCGCAGCGGACACCTGGTGGTTGGGGCGGAGGTTGTCTTCAAACACAACAAGAACAAACAAGGGGTCGAAGGCGAGGGCATTCAGTGCATTATCAAGGCGATCTCTGGGGATGGAGTGAAAAAACGGTACGGCGTGACGCCCCAGTCCACTTCCACAGGATCATTGACCGATGTATCTTTCAAGGTATGATGTGCAGGACCCGGAGCCAAACGAGAATGGTGAACAGGGAGCTGTTTACAAAACCACTGCCGCCTCTCTGATCCCCATTCCCCAGATAGGGTCAGCCTTGCCCTCATTTTCTGTAGGGAAACAAGTTTTGGCGAGATATCCCGATACGACCACGTTCTATCGTGCAGAAGTCATGGGCTCCAAAAAGGACGTCTACCGCCTCAAGTTCGAGGGCGAAGAAGATGACAAAGAGATGGAGGTAGATCGACGCTTCGTACTTGATATACCTGGGAAGTAGAACAAGTCTTGGGATGTCAACGTTACGCTACGAGAGATCTACGGAGCGCTGTCTCTCCTCGAGTGACAGCGCCAGTAAGAGAGGGAAACTGCCCAAGAGGGCAGGCGAACAAAACAGGGGGGCGAGGCAGAAAAGACGGAGGGGAAAGAAAGAAGGGACAGGAAAAGACACAGGGAGAAAAGAAAAGATAATTTGCACCATGATCGGTCGCACTATTTGATACCCATTTATTGAGCTGGAATGTTTCAATTTGGCGGGTAAGGCGGAAAATCACGGATTTACGGAGTTAGGTTTGCTTTGGATGAGTGGGATGATCGCCACAAGTTGCTGGTTTATGCGGGAGGTACAATAGTCACTTAGTTATTAGTTTGGAGTAAGACCCTGGGTGACACTTCAAATTCCTTGCATAGACAGGGTTCAACCTACTTGCCACCTATGGTTATATGTAGTGTCTATTCCGTATTATTCTCAGATTCAGCTAGTTCTAACAGACACACTAAAGGTGCCTAATAACCGGTCCAGAAGCTTCCTCTGCAGTAAGAATTACATAAGGCATGTCAGGCCTGACAAATGGTGGTGAGTCAGCGACTTTTCCCCCACCGAGGCCGCCGTTGATCCCGAGGGTCCGAAACCACATGCGGCGCCGAAGAAGAGCAAGTGCGGGATAACTGGCCCATAGTCATCCCACGGCAATGGTGATACTTTACAACTGCTCTCTATGATCATGTTCCCCCCTTTCGCCGTCCCACTGCTACAATTTTAGTCCAACCTATTGTTGAAGTCCTCTGCTATATCTTCGCCCCTATAGCTCTCGCTCCCTTTGCCTTCCGTCTATCTGCGCGTTGTCATCCGCGCTCATCATGTCGAACCTACCTTCCCACGCCTCCCCAACCTTCACGGCGCAAGATGCGCCCTCCCGCCCCGTGGAAGAACTTTCCATTGGTACAGATCAAACAACAAGTCTGCCCTCAGGTAGTAGGGTAGACGAGCTTCGTGACAATGCTATCGCCCAGTCCGACAGCGCAGATAGCGATCGGGGTGATGTAACCCCCGCCGTGCCTGCCTCTCTTCTCTCCCCTTCCTTTACCCCTCCAGCTACCCCGGGTGGCACATTCAATCCAGCCAAATTGCTTCAACAGACTCAACAGCTACCACACACGAAAGCCCCGAAACTCCTTCCTTGCCTTCCCGAAGTCGAATGCATCGTTCGCGCACGGATTCCGACCACTACCGGCGCGGAGATGTTTCTCCACCTCTATCACAACAACCTGGACAACAAAGAACATTTGGCAATTGTCTTTGGAAACACCATTCGAAGTCGGAGTCTGGACAAGGTTCGGCCAGGGGAAACGGAAATGGATCGTATGATACGTGGAGCTTATGTGGGCAAATTGCATCCCGGTCGTGTGAGCAGTTGGTATGACGATGGGAACGCTGAAAGTGCAGCTGGTGGGCAAGGCAGCAGTGC
Organism: Aspergillus niger; assembly: GCF_000002855.4. NCBI lineage: Eukaryota > Fungi > Ascomycota > Eurotiomycetes > Eurotiales > Aspergillaceae > Aspergillus > Aspergillus niger. The sequence goes on from NT_166524.1 coordinate 1,516,178, forward strand.
AGCTGCCGACGGTGGACCTGTATCAACAGAAATCGCAGCTTCGACGGAGAGTTCGCCTAGTCAAGCGCCACTGGTGAGGATACACTCCGAATGCTATACCGGAGAGACCGCCTGGTCTGCGCGCTGCGATTGTGGTGAACAGCTGGACGAAGCAGCCAGGCTGATGTCCTTCCCCATGGAGACTCTGAGTGAAATGGCTTCCCAACAGGCTGTGCCGGTGCCTTCCAATGCCTCTGGCGGGGTGATTGTCTACCTGCGGCAAGAGGGTCGCGGAATAGGATTGGGCGAGAAGCTCAAAGCCTATAATTTGCAGGATCTTGGCTCCGACACTGTAGAAGCTAACCTTCTCCTGCGACACCCTGCTGATGCGAGAAGCTACGGTCTGGCTACCGCGATCCTGGTCGATCTTGGGTTGGGTGTGGATGCCAATCCTCACGGCATCCGACTCCTTACGAATAATCCGGACAAAGTTCGAGCCATTGAGGGTGCTAATCGGGAGGTGGCGGTTAAGGAGCGTGTGCCAATGATACCTTTGGCATGGAGGTCGGGGGGAAAGCAGGGCATCAAAAGTCTAGAAGTAGAGGGCTATCTCAGGACCAAGGTAAGTTTTGCTGGTCTCACCATGTTATCTTTTAAACTGGTCTTCCCGAGGCTGGTTGTGCTGTTTTCTTTTCTTTTTCCCACTCCGCCTCGGTTGTTCGGTTGCGGTACTTTTGTAATGTTGTTCTGGCCAGGGGTGCTAACTTTCTTGGGTACAACTAGATCGCGAAAATGGGACACATGATTGAATAAAGTCGCTAGATTCAATGCATGTCTTTTCTTTTCTTTTCTTTTCTTTTCTTTTCTTTTCTTTTCTTTTCTTTTCTTTTCTTTTCTTTTCTTTTCTTTTCTTTTCTTTTCTTTTCTTTTTCATTATGGTTGCATCTGCTCACTTATCTGCTTCACCCACTATATAGCCGTTTGTCGATCGGGTGTACTATATGAGGCCTCGGGTTGGGTCTCGGTAATGCTGTACAGTTATGAACTGATTTTATGAGCTAAGAGGATATCGTTATCCCTCAGGACTCCTGTACCTATGTTCCTTTTGATTCCGAACATTTACGAAGGACGGAGTGATCTATGTCTGCGTGCTTTCTCACTAATCTGGTGCACTGGTCTGGTTAGGCATCACCAGGGTTGTGGATACCGAAAGAGGCTTTTAACTTTGATACCATCTGATTGACACCAAAGGTGAAAGGAGAAGCCAATTGAGGAGAATGATCTGTCATTGTATCATGTGCCGACAACCCGAGACAAGTACATCGTAGCTTTTGGATTCACCAATTCATGAAGGGATTTAGTATCTGTATCTAGTACTATAGCTCTGGGGTCCAGAACCTTGGCGAGGGACTTTTCTCTTGCCTCTCTTCGGGATGCGCGGGACAGAAAGCGGAGCAGCGCCACAACTATGGAAGTTTAGAGCATCCCAAAGATCTAAGACACTCCGGCTCGGCCGTAGCCTGGCATTTCTGCAAGATTCTTGTCTTCTTGCCGTCAGGGAGAGGAGAGGGCAAAAAAAAAAGGCAAAACGTGGTGCCGATTATTGACTTTGGGGCAACTCCACCGCAGCCAACCAGACTGACTGTCTCCTCCGACCAGAACTAACAGCTGAAGGCTGCCTTTCCCCAATGATCCTTTCCCTATTTTTCTCCTCTTGCCCCCTCAAATGACTCGCCGGTCCTTGTGCCAGTCCTTACTCGTCCGGATCGGCTGCTCCTTTTATTTTTTTTTATCTCTCTTGTGCTTCCCTTCTCGATGCCACCCTGATCATCCTCCAGTTAAACCCCAGATCCTCCTTAATTGTCTGGGATTCTGATCCGCCTTGCTTGTGCTCCTCCTTCCCGTCGTATTGCATGGCCGCTGCGTTCCCGTAGCCCGCGAGTGAGGCCATGGCCACCCGCCTTCCTTCTCTAACCGATGTCGCTGCTTCGGCGAATCTTGACTCTTCCTCCTCAGTCCCCTCCGCTCCCTTCTCCGCTGCTGCTACTACTGCTACTGCCCCGGCCTCGTCAGTTCAGGGTCCATCCACCGCTGCCCCGGTCGCCACTCCCGGATCCGACGTGGTGAAATTGGAAGACTCCCCCACACCGTCCGCATTGACCTCCGCAGACGCAGAAACACCCGTACCGGATAACATTGGAACACCGGCAACAGGCGCAGGTCGCAAACGCAAGCTCAACTGCACCTCAGCGCGAGGTGTAGCGAATCTCACCCCGGAGCAATTGGCGAAGAAGCGGGCCAACGACCGGCAGGCCCAGCGCGCCATTCGCGAAAGGACGAAAGCTCATATTGATTCTCTGGAACAACGAGTTCGGGATCTTTCGTCGCAAAAGCCGTTCCTGGATCTTCAGGCGGCTTTGAGGCAGAATGAAGTCATTCAAGCTGAAAATCGGGAGATTCGACATGGGCTGAAAGCGATCATGGATATAATCCAGCCTTTGTTGGGGCAGCAAGAGAAGCCGAGTATGTTCCCATGAAAATTACACATCTCGTCAGGGAGACAGTTGCATTAACAGTTCATTCTTCCAGATACTTTGGCCGCGACGCCTTCCTCAGCCACCAATCGAATTCCCCCAATAACATCAACACCGCCGTTGTCCGATGCCTTCCGTTTCTCAGCCAATGGCCAGAGGTCAGCCGCTGGCGAGCACCCTACCAATCCCGAGGCATCTTCTTCCACCGCACATGCGGCCTATGCGTCTGGCACGGCACGCCGTGAGATAACAGCAACCGGCCCAGCTTCTTTTCGCATCGCGTTCGACTACCAGCGACACAATCTGGCTCACGGTCTGGACTTTGGCGGGACCGATGAACGAATGGGCTTCAACTTTTTGCTTGACGCATCGCAGCAGGTCCCCAAAGTAGAGGGCTTTCGACGCTCCTCGGAGACACTGAGGCCGCCGTCGAATCCGTCTCCAACCTACCCATCGAGTGTTCATCCTTCTATGGCGGAGCAGCCACTGCCTGCCTACCTGACCCCAATTCGCAACATCGCTCCGACATGCACGCTGGACGCCATTTTGTTGGATTTTCTTCATAATCGACAGCACCAAGCAGCGAAAGGGGTATCAAAGCAGAGCCTAGTCGGACCTTCTTATCCTAGCGTCTCGTCCCTTCTCAACCCAGAGAAAAGCGTTTACTCGCATCCCTTGTCGAAAGTGTTCACCGACATCCTGCGGACCTTTCCGGATATATCCACTCTCCCTGAACAAGTGGCCGTGCTGTTTCTCATGTTCCTCCTCATGCGGTGGCAGATTTATCCGACCCCTGAAAATTATGACCGGTTGCCCGAGTGGCTCACTCCTCGCCCGTCGCAGCTTCTCACGGCCCATCCAGCTTGGATTGACTATCTGCCATGGCCGCGGATGCGAGATCGCCTGGTGATGTCGTATCAGGACTACCCCTTTGAGAACTGGTTCATTCCCTTCACACGCGCCCTGTCTGTGAATTGGCCATACGAAGCGACAGACTGCCTTTTGTCTTCCGGTGACGGTGACGAGCTTATGGTTAACCCTGTCTTTGAAAGACACTTCCGCAATCTCGGTAACTGGTCGCTGGGGCCCGCTTTTGCGGAAGCCTATCCTTCCTTGGTCGAAACCACAAGGATTAAAACTTCACACTGATGCAGACGGATTACCAGTCGTCCCTTGTCAGTGATCAAGATAAATGGCGCATCTTGATGACTTAGATGCTGGGCGTGATAAGCTAGTATCGACTTCGAAGTTTATGTACTTCTCCCTTTCAGCCACCTCTTGCTGTACTTGGTTGCCCTGGTGGTGCTGGCTAACGATGGTCAATATCGTTGGCCGAAACAGCGTACAAAAAGTTGAGCTGAATAACAGGACCGCATACAGTGGTCTTCTTTCCCCCTGGTGCCTTCCGTCTCACACGGTACTCCCTACACCGTGTCACCCATGACCTATGCTGGCAGACAATTGACAATCGTCCCAAGATGTGCTCACATCGTCAGGCTGTGGTGTAATATGTTCCTATTCCAGTGTCCGTGCACGATTATCAAAACGGACTAGTCCTGCGTGGACATTTGTACCACAGCAAGAACCCAAAAAGCTCATATTCTGGCCGGCCCTTAGCTGCGAAGAATGCCTTAATGGAGGGCTTCATGGAGGGGTCTCGAACTCTTCACCATGTAGGCGCATGTCTCTGACTGCGGGCAGGAGGACAGTCCGACAGCGGTTATCTGTCTGGAAGGGCTTTCACATTCTTGGCCCTCTAAATGGTGGATGAAGATCATCGGTTATATTTATCACTATATAAGACAATGTAACTACTATTGTCGCCCCTTTAGAGAGAGATCAACACGACTGGCCTGGTCTTGTATCTACTCTGTAGTCTAGTCTATTGAGAGTTTCCCTGTCGACTCTTTTCATTCCAAAACTCCAAGCCTGCCTTCTGCCGCAGATAGCCGTACATGGAGCTGCTGTCCAAGCATTCGCCCGCGTACTCCCTGGCAGCCTCCATGTTATCGAGAGAAACCTGCAAACCCGGCAATTCCACGTTATGCTGTTTCGCCATGGCAAACGCGTGCTTTGCATCTTTGATGGCCAGAGACACCCCGAAGCCTGGGCGAGAGTCCAATGGCGGTGCATAGGCACCAGTAGTCAATCTGACAGTGTCAGCAATGGATTACCATAAATATGGATAGTCAACACCTAACATGATTGGCACACTCACCGTTTGGAATAACCACCAGCTACACCTCCAAAAGCCTCTCCGATAAGGTCCTCCATAGGCCCTGTACCCAAGCCCGTCTTCTCAGCAAAGACCTGTGCTTCACCAACCGCCTCCATCAAGTTCACCGTGATGATATTGCTAAATGCAACAATACCACTGTTAGCAACCACTCAAACTACCTATTCCTAGTACAAGTTGAGATGGTAAGAACAACATACCCCGCAATCTTCAAAAGCGAAGACTTCATAGCGTCCTCTCCGCAATCAATCACCTTTCTTCCCATCACGTCCTGGATCAACGGCTTCACCACCTCTGCCGCCTGCTTGGGCCCTCCGATGGCAAATACGAGCTTCCCATCCACAGCAATGGGGTTGCCCCCGAAAACAGGAGCGGAGAGGAACTTCGCTTCCTTTTCTTTCAGCTTCGAGGCTGTTGCACCTACAGTCTCGGGAAGAACCGTTGAGCAGTCAACGAAGATCTTGTCTTTGAGGGAGTGGCCAGAGTTGATAGCTGTGGTGACCAATTCTTGCAGGACGGCGTCATTAGAGACCTATTCCTTGTTTAAGCATTGATTCTTTTCATTTCTTGTTCCTTTTAGGCTCTAGTGAAGATACCGGAACTGTTCAAGTAAATGGATTGTTTACATACCATGGTGAAAATAATTCCACATTGCGAGACAAGCTTTGAGAAGTTGTCTGCGGGCGTACCGCCTAGTTTCTTGAGGGGGTCACCTCGGGAAATGGTTCGGTTGGAGTATATGAGACTTGGGGCTGTTTTGCGGGCTAGATGTCTTTGGAGATTGCTGGCCATGGCGAGGCCCATGGAGCCGAGGCCAAACTGATTGGAATTGAAGTTTAGTTCTTGAGCTGACATTTTTCTCTTTCCCGTCGTTTATAACGTACCCAACCAATTCGCGTCATAATGTATGTTGTATGTTAGACTGGAGTAATTTGGGCCTGCCTGAGATGTAGGGCGGGGATTGAGCGGATGTTTGGGGGTCTATATAGACGTCGGTGGTTGTAATTAGACTTCGTTGATGCTATCGGGCGCGCCCGATGCCGGCGAGTTGCTATGGTCATCAAGTCCAGCATTAAAGATCGACTACTGCTGTTTATGGAAGTAGAAGGTTACTAATTGATTGTAGGACTTTTTAAGTCAGTGGCTACTTCCAGTGGCTAATAAGTGGATAATAATCAATCACTTGATTTGAATACAATCTTTCTCGCAGCTCCATGTTTGTAGATTTACTTGTTAAGATATTAGTTAAAGAGATCAAGAAGACCTGGTAATGATGGGCTGTTCAAAGGCAGTTAAGGCTGCCAGGCATACAGGCATACAGGCATCAATAAATGAGACACCGCCTCAGGCCGACCACACGAGACGGACGGTCACGGACCCACTCAGAACCAAAGAGAGAGACGGACAGGCCAGACTGACGATTAGTAGTAGACGGCACTGAACTGCCTGAACTGAACTTACTCCGTAGTTACTACTAACTGCTTCCCAACCCCGTCCAGCCTACCGCTCTCTGGACGTCATCTCCCATGCTCCTTTTGTTTTTACCCCTCCGGAATTGATTAATCTCTTGCAAACTCTCTCAATCTACATCCCTTCACCATGGCTGACATGCCCATTGGTATGTTTATGCGTGTTCCCCCTCCTCTTCCTTACCTTCATCTTCCCTTACCCCCTCCCCGAGTTCTCCTTGTCGGTGCCTGTCCCTCCCGTGCTTCCCAGCTAACCAACCACGCCCCCCAGTGCTCGACGGAGGAACTGGTTTCCTCAAGGTCGGATATGCTGCGCAGGTCTGTCATCACCTCCCATCCCATTGCGTACTCTTACTTACCTCCTCTTCTTCCCCATGGATAGAACTTCCCCGAGCACCAGTTCCCCTCGATAGTGGGGCGGCCCATATTGCGAACGGAGGAGCAGGCCGGCGACATTGTCGTCAAGGATATCATGTGCGGAGATGAAGCTGCTGCTGCCAGATCTATGCTGCAAATCACCTACCCTGTACGTCATTTACATTCGCGTGCCTTCGTTCTCCCCCCACCCCCGATCGCTCCATTGTCTCCCCGGAGGTGTGGCAGACGTGTTAACGTTGGGCCCGACTTGGTATACAGATGGAGAATGGTATCGTGAAGAGATGGGACGACATGCAACACCTATGGAACTACACCTTTTACGAGAAGATGAAGATCGATCCTACGGGCCGCAAGATCCTCTTGACCGAACCCCCCATGAATCCCCTGAAGAACCGGGAGCAAATGGCTGAGGTTATGCTGGAAGGCTACAACTTTGGAGGTGTATACGTTGCTATTCAAGCTGTGCTTGCACTATACGCTCAGGGTAAGTCTTGCACGCTTCATATCCTCTCTCTTATCCCGCAGCTCTGATCGCCCGCTCTTTCGCAATCCACAGGTCTCAGCAGTGGTGTGGTCGTTGACTCCGGTGACGGTGTCACCCACATTATCCCCGTCTACGAATCCACAGTTCTTAACCACCACATTCGCCGGCTTGATGTCGCCGGTCGTGATGTCACCCGTAACCTCATCGCCCTCCTGCTCCGTCGCGGTTATGCCTTGAACCGTACCGCCGATTTCGAAACCGTGCGCCAGATCAAGGAGAAGCTCTGCTATGTGTCCTACGATCTCGAGTTGGACAAGAAGCTCTCCGAAGACACAACCGTCCTTGTCGAGTCCTACACCCTTCCCGATGGTCGCGTCATCCGCGTCGGCAGCGAGCGCTTTGAAGCCCCCGAATGCCTCTTCCAGCCGCACCTGGTGGATGTTGATCAGCCCGGTATCGCCGAGTTGCTCTTCAACACCATCCAGGGCGCTGATGTCGATGTGCGCTCCAGTCTCTACAAGGCTATTGTGCTCAGTGGAGGAAGCAGCATGTACCCCGGTCTGCCTTCCCGGTTGGAGAAGGAGCTCAAGCAATTGTGGCTCACACGGGTCCTGCAAGGCAACCCGGAGAGGTTGAACGTACGTATTCTCATTCACTGG